>NC_133871.1:15125680-15546417 GCF_044706935.1 Curcuma longa | reverse complement strand
GAACAAGTCCGGGCACTGGAGGTAATGACAAGTTGCTCATCATTACAAGTTTTCTAGTTCAAATGCTACGGCCTGGCAAACTCTTCCCATAACTTTCCAACTTGATTCGAAGATGTTTTCTTTTGTTGAATGATTAAACACTAATTGGCTTTTTCAGATGAGTAATTATGCATTGAGGGTCCATCTTCAGAGAGCACAAGATACCGAGTTCCAAGTCAGGTGGTTTCCATCCAGACATATTCTAGTTCCATCTCTTCCATTAATCGTGTATTAAGATGTGAACAGTGGGTGACCAGGGAAACGCTCGAAGGCATTTTAGCAAAGGAGACTCCCTCTACGTGACAAATAATCGGAATAGGTAGATATATATTGTTACATCAGGTGAAATGCATCAAGGATTTTTTGTTTTTGTTTTCTGGTTTAAAGAAATCCTTTGATTGCCATTTGTAATCCATGCTAATAACTACTTCGTGTAAATTTTAAAAATTATGATTATAGAAAGCTCACACACGACGTGAATACGTTTGTGTTTGTGTACATAGTTTATTAGAAAGGTTAATCGAAGAATCAGTATTCTGAATCAATGATACAACCTACTAGCACTTGGTGCTTCTTAGGAATTTTCTTGTTACAAGCTGGGAAATTAAAGCCATCCTACTGGTTTAGGGTTTGTTAGACCGAGAAGTAACATCAAGAAAATTAATAGATGATATCGAGTATTGGGCTTCAACGCGGAGGGGTCCGGAAGGTTCAGCTGCAATGCCATGTTTACTTCGGTCGACAAGGAAGAGGAGGTTAAGGTGGAGAAAGGGAATAGAGTAGGGATGTCGATTTTCATGTAGTCTATTATTTCTCTTCCTTTAAATCCAATGAAGGATTCGATTTTCTATTTGAATGAATGAAAATTTTTTTAGACCTGATTTAATAATCTTGTAATTGGGTATGTAAATTTTTGAATTCGAATATTAAAGCAAATTTGAATGTTAATGTGGATTTGATAAAATTATTTATATTTGACTTGAATACTTAATTAAATTATATATATATATTTCTATTTTATTGATGATCAATTAAAGAAAAATAAATTTAATTTTCTAACATTCTAATATGTTGAATAACAATAGTTAGATGAGATGAAAAAAATTATATGACTATGAGAATGATGATGAATATTTGATCATCCGGTAGATATCAAGATGAAGATGAAAATTAAATATTTGATGAGGATAAAGATAAGAATGAAGATAAATATAATACATGGATGAAAATAAAAAATATGGACTTTGATTTAAATATGAGCCATTACATCCCTAGTTCTAGGAGGATGAAAAGAACAAATAAAACTTGTTTACTTAGAGAGCCTTCTCAAAGGAGAATCGAAGAAAATAATTTTGTTTTTGTCAGTGAATTATTTCTCAAATCTATAGATATCTATTACTATATATATATATTATTATATATGCATAGGGTGGGACGCTGACGTCGGTCCATTTTCAATAGGGATAGATTTGAGTTCATATTCTTAGTCTATATCCTCAATTATTATTTTTATTTTTATTAAAAATTTAATTTTCATCTTTATCTATCAGATATACACTCTCATCTTCATATCCATTAAAAAAATTAAATATCCTTTATATTAATAATTTTAATCAATAAAAATCAAAGGATAAAAATCAAAAAAGAAAAAAAATCAGAATTATTTTTTCTTTAATTGATCATCAATGAAATAAAAAATCAATGAATATATATATATATATATATATATATATATATATAATTTAATTAAATATTTGAATCGGATATAAATAATTTTGTTAGATCTATCTCTATATTCTTATTTAAAAATATTCATATTTAATTAGATCTAATTCGGATTATAATTTTAATATATATATATAATATAATATATAATTTCTCATATTATAAGGAAATTCCATCATATATATTCGGATATATTTCTCATCGGATTGTAAAGAAATTGCCATCTCTAATTTCAAATTCTGGCCACGGTCCCGGTGAGCCGAGCGACTCACCATTGAGAATATTAAAGTAAGGCCAGGCCGTCTCTCCACTTTCGTCAGTGAACGATGGGACTGCCACATCCCACCGTTTTATTACGATTTAAGGCCGGCAACAGTCTTGACCTAGTATCCATTTTTTTTCCTAGTCCCGTCATTTTGGAATTGATAAAAAATTAAACAACTTGGAAATTTCTATTTGTTCCGGTTCCATAAATACTACTTCAATTAAGTTCTAGAGAAATGAAAAACACACACACCTTTAAATGAAAATATGAACTAATTTATTAGTATATATATATATATATATATATCTGGTGGAGGATGACAGTACTGGGAAGCATCCTATATCGATACGAAATCGTATCCAAGTTTTCATCAATTTCATATTCATCTGATGACACAAGCATGAATTCTGGGACCCTAGCCTCCATATATAAAGGATTATACTAATCATCAATATTAAAAAAAAGATATGATTTTTAAAATGCGTAGAGTATTTTGGTCGACTAACTGTGGTCTTTCTGTATTGCCTATAAATGCTTAACCATGAACGAAATTTAATTTGACTGATGAGATTACAAATTACACTTCGACAATTGATATGATTAACAATCTCTTTCTTCATGACCTCTTGCCAACTACTCCAAATATATATATATGAACACTATGCAACAGACGTCACAGGACAAGACAAACCACTGACCAACTCTCTTTCTCACCTCTCCGTCTCCCTTCGTAGTATGCCCGCAACCCTCGCGCAAACCAGCCATGGAGATTACGGATCCGGCCACTCCTCGTCGCCTCTACAACAAACCGGATCGAGAGAGCGGCGGCGGACGCAACGTCGACGTCCGGAGCAGTTCTAATAGCTCCTCTCGCTCCTTCGACTGCACCTTCTGCAAGAGAGGGTTCTCCAACGCGCAAGCCCTCGGAGGCCACATGAACTTGCACCGCAAGGACAAGACCAGGCTCAAGTGCACCTCTCCTTTCGCGCAATTCTCCTTCGACGTTGCTGTCTCCGCCGATGGAATCGCTTGCATGTCACCCTCTTCGCGAGCGTCGAAGAGCCTCGGCGAGGATGAAGCGGAGAAGGAGGGGATGGGGATGCCCGGAGTGGTGGATGCAGAATTGGATCTTGAGCTCCGGCTGGGGCGGTGACGGCAAGGCTCAAGAGCAGCGGAGAGTTATTGTAACTGGTGAGGAAGTACGACTGTTCATATATCGATCGATCTTTGGATTTGTTTATAACGCGGGAATAATTAATACATGAATCACCAACATTTGGTACTGACCGTGATCATCCTGTTTGTTCTTAAAAAACAAGAAAAAGGAAAAAAAAATTCAGTCCATATATATTTCTTGAATTGGTAGCAAATTAACTCCATTTGTTCAGATAGATCAATGTGGTTCTATAATATCCACTGATATTAGAAATGGGCCTTCTTCTAACACATTTTCACTATTTTGGGTCTCTGCCAAAATAAATATTAGAGGAATTGGAAACGTTTAGATCCTGAGTGACTGCGTAAATAAATAGAGGAATTGGAAATTAAAGAAAAACAAACATAATTTTTCCTATATTTTTCTTCCTCTTATTCCTCCCTCAGTATTTTCTTCTTATTCATCAATCCAAATTAATATCACGTAATGTTTGAAATATTTCCTACAATCTTCTAATTGGCACTTGTCGAACTATAAAGGTTAATATTTGAGAAACGAGAAGGAACCTTGAAAAACTATCAATATGGCTTGTACCTTTTGGGCAATGAACCTATACATTAAAATAAAAATTTTGTATAGAAGAATATGCCAACTTGTTATTATATTGATGGGAGATTTTCATAACTTGGAAATCCAATTTAAAATTTATATATTAAATATTTAATAAAAAACAATACAAAAATATCTTAATATTTCCTCAAATTTTTATGACTAAAAAAATTAAAACATTATTAGGTCGGGCACGATTCAGTAATACATTCAAAACTTAATCAAAATATTTTTTTTCTTTTAAAAATCTAAATTAAAACCATTTGATAATTATTAATGATTATAAATAAATTATAATTTAATTTAATCTATTGTGATTAATGATAAAAAGTTATCATTTAAGATTATTTATGTTGATTAAAGAACATAAAATTTTAATATATACATAGTTTATCTATCAAAATATATAATTTGAATTGCTTTAACTCAATTTGATTTATTAGTTTCGGATTACAATGCTCACTATTAGGCATCACCTCATTTCTTATTCAGCCAAACAGAGGCAACAAAGTAGAAAAATTCATATTCAACATTGATACTCCTAAATTTAGCGGTGTCTAGTCCAATTAAGATCGAGTTGATGTAATTATTTAAGTAAATTAGTAGCTAGTGCGATCCAAACCGTCCTGATTAGTTGGATCCTGAGGAACTTGGTGTAGAAAAATACCACGAGGAACATGGATACTCTAAAATAAATACCAGAAAATTGCCGGTATAGAAAAATTCCTATCGAGTAGCAGTAAAATCTTGGTGTCAGAATGTGCAAAGATGCGAAGAACAAGTTGGGTGAAACAGGGGAAGCACTTGTAGCGGGCAGAATTCAGAATCTAGATTTCACAAGCGAAATCGTCGCGTCTTCAAGATTTATGGAACGATAATTAAGAATTCTGAATATATTGCGAGATGAATGTAAATACTGCCTCAAACAAGGACAATTTAAGATGAAAAATGGGAGATCTATCAGGCATGACATCAGCTGAGCCCGTCGCTGATGACTATAAATATCGGCGGAACAGAGAAGAAGAGCAAAAAAGGAAAAAAGAAGAAGAGGACATAGGCAATTAAAAATGGCGGCGGTGGGGAGGAAAGGGCCGTGGACGGAGGAGGAGGACGCTCGACTCGTATTTTCCGTGCGCTTGTTCGGTGAGCGTCGTTGGGATAACGTAGCGAAGGTGTCAGGTTTGAGGGTTGGCAGGGTGTAGTGATAGCTCCGGCTCTCCCATTGCTTTAACCTTGCAGGCATGCCCCCTTCCTTTTTGTTTGCAGGTCTCAACAGGTCCGGCAAGAGTTGCCGGCTCCGGTGGGTCAACTACCTCCACCCCGGCCTCAAACACGGCCGCTTGACACCCCACGAGCAGCACCTCGTCGTTCAACTCCACGCCAAGTGGGGCAATAGGTTTGAGTACAACAAGCAGAAGCTCAACGATCGAGCTATTCCAATCTAAATGCTACATATATATATCGTGCCAACTCTGTTTAAATGATCCGAATACAACTTCAGTTTTATTTCTTCCTAGGTGGTCCAAGATTGCACGGTGCCTTCCTGGTCGTACAGACAACGAGATCAAGAACTACTGGAGGACTCACACGAGGAAGAAGGCGGAAGAACTGAGGATGAGTTCACCGTCGTCATCGAACAGTGAAGTAGTAGGACTTGTGGTGGATGGAGATGGATATAGTATGGATCAGATATGGGATGAGATATCTGCCTCGGAGAACTCGGATGGTGCACTGAGCATCGAAGGGGACAAGGATGGAGGTTGCAGAAAAGTGTTCTGAATCCGTACTGTGGGAGTAGATGACGAAGAGTTACAGATATGGATATGATCTACTTTTTCCAGTGCTGATCACAGTAGTCTTAGAAGTACTAAATATAGCTTAGTTAGTAGACAACTGAGATGCTTTATAGTACTGCAATTAAGCTTTAACTATCCTTTGTCAAAAGGTTGTATCATCTTGCTGTCAATGGCAAGGTGATAGTCTTGAAAATACTCACAGAAGCATTAGTTGTACAATCTTAAGCTTGTGAAATAGATTTTCCATGTTGCGTAATTGAAGGCATGTATGCAACCTCTATGCCTGCATGATCAATTAATGATCTTTCCCTGAAAATTAATTGTGCATCAGAACCATCAAAGATAAGCTCGATCGGACACACTTTTGTAGCTCAAACCAGCGTTGAATTCATCTATAAATGCATTTTAGCTCGAGAAGAATCTGAAACTGGGACAGGAGAGGGCTTCAAACAAACAAACAAAGAAGATGCTAAAGGAAATTAAGCTTAGTTTAAGCTGCTGGGCTGTGATGTTGCTTGCAGTTTTGAGTCATGCCAATGGGATCGCGGCTCTGATAAGTCATATATATATATAAAGGGCATTGATAAGGAAGTGCACTACTCCGAAAGCTTCCTGTCGTTCCAATTCTAGTGCATGTCCTTTCTTCTGCAGCTGCATATTATCTTGGTATTATCTTCTGACTAAACTAAGGCAAGTGCTCCATCACCAGGCAATTTTGAGGTCAGACATCCTTTTCTGCTACAGCAATATATAACCAGCAACTAAATTAATGCCCATCCCATCCCTGATAGTGAATAGTGATAGTATCATTTTGGACTTTTGGTTGTCTAACGAGTGGTTGCATTGTTGATGCAGGGACCAAATGCATGCAAGCAACTAAATAACTGATCTCTTCTTGCATTAGAAAAGGAAAACATTTTCATTTTCAATATTAGGTCAGAAACAAATGCAGACAACTTTAACAAAGGAGCATTCGTATTACACGACCAAACACTATAGCGATTATATTCAGATAATGAATGCTGAGTAGAAGAGGGCAAAATCTAAGAATATTTTGGCAGCAGCAACCTAAATTAGGCTTCTGTTCTGTTCCTTGCATACATGAAGCTCGTGGTGGTCCAGTCACAGGCAAGTTGCTATCTGTAAGAAGTGGTGGAGCAAAATAAGATAACCCCGGCCCCCAAAACGACATGCATGAATATTATCTCAAGGCATTGGAGTCCAATACGACATGGATATTCCATACGTACGTGAAGGCATTGGCGACAATTATGGATGGGCTCGCATGAATTTGGAGTCCAAATTTGCAGCACTGGCATCGCCATCAACCAGATGAGTGGGAGATATATATGATGAAAGTATCTGACACTTTATATCTTATCAAGTATTTATATAGAATCCCTGATAGATATCTTACTCTGCCTGACTGATGTGTGAAATAGATATTATTTGTCTGTGAGACCGGCATGCATCCTGTTGGAATATATATATATATATATAAATATAAAATCATATAAGATTTCTATTTATATACTTAACATTCATGCTTCCATATCCTTCTACAATTAATACAATATCATTCAACACACAATTAGATTTTATTATTTTCTATACTAATAACTTTTATTATAAAAAATTTCATCAAACTTTATTTAGTTGATAAACAGTTGTCAAATTAATTTTGACTACTTTCTAACATTGTTGAAGTAATTAATTTATCTTTGGAATAAATTTACATGCCAACATCTCCCAATTTAAACTTGTTTTTCTTCAAACTCTCAACAAATTTCTTAAGTATCGAAAAACTTCTACTTTTAAAGGTTTTATAAATATATCAATTACTTTACTTGAACATTTAACTTCATATGAAGTAGTTCTATTTCTTTTGACTTAATATACTCTCTTATAAAATGAAAGCGAGTATCAATATGTTTGGATCTTTCATGATGAACTGGGTTGTTGGCTAAAATAAATTTTGATTTGTTACTCAAGTAGATTTTGGTTGTAGTTTCTTATTGCAATCTAAGATCCTGAAATAATCTCTTTATTCAAATAACATGACAAATACAAAGGGCTACAGCAATATACTCTGTTTCACAGGTTGATAGAGTAATAATTGATTATTTTTTGAAGACCAAATGAAAGCAACATTAATTACCAAGATAAAACACGTATTCAGTAGCGTTCTTGTGACCATCATATAACTTCCAACCAATCGCTATCACTAAAATCAAAAAATTCTATATCTTTTCGTTGATGAATAGAGAATCTCATAATCAATTATCCATTTTACATATTTAAGAATTCTCTTAGCTACATATCAATAAGAAGTTTTTGGAGTTTCTATATACCTACCAAATCAACTTTTAATAATATATAAGTACTCAAGGCAACCCATAAGACTCTTATAATAAGTCAAATTCACAAGTTTGCCTTATCCATTTTTAGTCATCTAATACCATACTCAACGGTTATATCTATAGCATTACAATCATTCATTGAGAAATTTTTCAGAATTTATGACATATTTTTCTTATGATATAAAGATTTCCTTTTTTCTTTATATCTCATCAATTCCAAATCTATCATCTCAAACTTCTTTATTAATTGCTTGAATTCTTTAACTATAGAGATATTATTATTTGTAAAAATTAAATTATTCACATAAAGACATACTAACAGAATATCTACTTATAAATTATTCTTCAAGTATACATATGTTTATAGAGATACTTTGTGAGACATTCATTTACAAAGTGTTCATCAATTCTTGAGTTAGGCGCTTGCTTTAGTTTTTAAAGAATTTTTTTTAAAATTTATATACTTTTTTTTCTTGTCCTTTGATGGTAAAATTCAGTTGTTGTTCGATATAGACATTCTCTTCAAGATTTTCATTTAAGAAAATAGCTTTTACGGTCATCTGATAATCTTCCATCTTCTTGAACTGAAAGAGAGACTAGAACTCTTGTTAAAAATCATTTCAAAGGTGTTTCCTCCCTGCATGACTGAAGAAGCTAGCAGATGCTTTAAGAGTTTTGTTGTTTGTTTTATGAGTGCCAATAAAGCCATTATCTTGTACAAGACAAGCAGGAAGTGTAACAGTAAGACTATGAAAAGGAATTTCATTGTGTGAATTTAAGTGGGCTTCAGCGATTCGAAGGCTGGCAGATCTCTAGCTATGCTGTATCGATGTGTGTTTCCTTCATGGTTGATGAACTTATCATGCAACTCATTAAAAAGTCAAAGGAGTTTCACGAACAGTATGGCAATTAAAGCAGATGTCTTTTTAGTCAACATCAAGGTGAGAAAGGATTTTGAGCAGCCTTCGGAAGAAGCCAAAATCTCCTTGAGTTCATCAAAAAAAAGATAACGAATGTATATATTTTTCTTAGTTTCTTTTCTGCTTTTTAAAATTTTATTTTCAATTAGGAAAAAAAATAGAATTTTTCGTCGGCTGGAGCCTGAGTTAACACCATAGAACTTGTCTTTTAGGCTCATCCATGATCCACACTATTACATATTCCATGTCTTCTTCCATGCCCTACTTGAATCAGAAAAAGAAAAAGAAATCATTAAACATTCCAATTCAAATCCCAAATTATATACAGATCAAAACTCTCACGACTTCCTCTATCCAAAATATTACATATCTTGTCATCCAAAGATTTTCCCTCCTGAAACCAGTTTGAGCAGCAACAAATACAATTAAATCTCACGAGTATAAATAAATATCAAGCTCCATCTCCATGCGCGAACAAAACAAAAGATAATGATCGCAATGGAAAGAATCTAACGCCAGTACTGGACCCGAATCTAAACTCTCAAACTCAAAAATTTTGTTACAGCGTCACCCTCGCCGTCAGCCGGCGGCGCGTTGAGGTCCAACCACAAGCCCCTCGACCTCTCCTCGGTCTTCTTCTCGGCGTCGAACCTCCCGGCGGCCGCGAGGCCGGTCCGGTGACGCCTCATGTGGCCGCCCAGGGCCTGGCCGATGGCGAACTCGAGGCCACAGACGGAGCACTCGTGCGCCCTGGGCTTGGCGACCTCGCCGCCGTGGGTGTCGTCGGAGAGCCTCGGCTTCTTGTGGCTGGCCCGGTGGCCGCCCAGCGCCTGGAAAGAGGAGAACTGGCGGTTGCAGGTCTTGCACTCGAAGACCCGGTCGGGCGACGCGGACCGGCCGGTGGACACGTCGATGATACCTTCGCCGTCGCGCGAGAGAAGCATCAAGAGGTTGGCCAGTCGTACGCTTTCGATCTCTGCTTCCTCATCTTCGACGACGTCGACGACGACGTGATCGCTAAATCGCTTCATCCTATTTAACCAGAAACAATTAATCGCTATCAATCAACACAAAATTAAACAGGAGACGGAATGGAAGCAGAGAAGCGAGCAAATGCTTGCTACTTATAGGCAACCTGATTCGGTAACTAAATGTACGAAGGGATCGGATTGTCGGAAGGTTGTTGGTGATACGAACCAGTCGCTGACAACTGGGGCGTGTAGTTTTCATGGAGGACAAGCATGACAGCAACGGTAGCAGAAGCAGCGTTTCAGACTTTGGCGTGCGTTTAGTCGTTTAGAATGCAATATTCAGTCGTCGTCACCAAGTAGGTTTCCTTATTAATCAGTAGCACCTCACTTTGTTGCGATCGAGTTAGTAGTTGATCAGTCATTGTCGAGTAGGTTTTCTTATTTGCAGCTATTATATATCTATATATCTGATCAGGTCAGAATTTCATTTGGATCCATAGTTCATGATAGTTGCTCATTAGTTTGTCTAGATTCCGAAGCAAGCTGGAGGTACTCCATAGTCATGCGTAAATTTGTCTTCGTCTATAAGCAACAGACGCACATCGATCGTTGACGTCGTTAAATTCTTCCTGTGCGTGCAAGTTGCCCTCATCCTAAGTGTGACTTCCATGAGAGACACCAAGCACAGGTCTGGCTATTTTAATCTTTGTGGTTATCCACTAAGCTTAGCTAGCAATTAGGATCATCTATATATTCAGATAATTAAACAAACAATCATTAAATCGTAGTTACAAGCTTAATCTCAACTAAACAACAACAGCTAACGTTCTTTTTTCCCCTTCTTACTTTGCAGAAACTAGGTGGAGTTTCATCAGAACACAGAAAAGATATACACTTGTTTGCCTACTAATTAATTAACTGAATTAAGGCTTCCTTGCAGATATTAGCTAGCTTCCGCAATAATTAATCCACTTGAACAGGCTGCAGATGATGGCCTATCAAATGCTGTTTATTTGCCTCAACTCACTGAGTCAAACCAATCCGTAAGACTTCGAAAGTCCTGCTAAACTCGCATTAATTTATATAGAAATATTTAATAACAGAGATCAACAGCCACACGAAATGAGTCATTGACCTCTAGAATATTAATTAAGTGGATTAATTTAGAGATCGATGCCAATTTGGTGTTTTCTACTGTAGCTAGTTGGCTGTTGCAGCGTCATTGCGGACGTTGCTTCTTGCTAGTGCTACTCAAGTCTCGATCAAGTAAGTTCATCAGTTTTGATTTATTTGATCTCGAAAAGGATTCAGATAAAGTGATCAGGGACTTGTTCATTGGTAAGAGGATGAAGTACGAGTATCTGCAGACTGTCGTCTGCCAATTTTCTGCTAGTTTTAGGTGTCCGGAATGGGCAGTTAGGGGAGATCTAGAAGCCAAGCAGCGAAAAGTCAACTCAAATTTTGGTTGAAAGTATGAAAAGATGGGAACCAAAGTCTAATTCTTCATATTGTCAAGATGCACGCATTTTAATTAGTCATACAGGGCTGGTGTATGATCTAGATAAACAAAGAAAAGTTGCAATTTTAAAAGTCAACTTAGACCCCAAATTTCTGTCTCTGCTACTAAATTTCCAACCTTAAATCTATAAGTCTCGTTCAAGGTCATTCTAAAATCTAAATGAATTAGAGAATGGCTAAAGCCATTTAAAGGCATTTTTCACTAATTTGACTTTTTGAGAAGGGAATGAAAATTTTCCATCAAAAGGTCAAAATACATGGGCTTGGGACTGGGCCTTGGAATGGGCTTATGGGCTCTCATGCTGCTAATGACTTATGTTACCCTTAATCTTATTGCTAATCTTGGCAAAGTAAATCTCATGGGACAATATATATTGTATGGCAGGGATACCTTCATTTAATGACATATTAAGCCATTAAATTTTAGAATTAAATTTGTGCTCAATCTTTTAAATTGATTAATTCATAATTAGACTCCTTGGAAAGCTAAGATTCAAGACAAACACATTGCCTACTAAAGGCTCGAAGCTCCCTTCTATCCTCAACCTATTGGCCAACGTAGACCGTTGAAAGCGGATGATCCAAGGGTCAACATTTGAAATTGAGGGGGAGGGAGGTCGATCCGCATGTGGACTGCGAGAGCCAATCAGCGTTCACCATCCTTCCTTCCTGCCTGTATTTAAACTCCAAACCCCCTCTCCGATTCTCGCAGTCTTATGCCCTCGCTTTGCATCGCTGGTTCCGTACGCGAAACCCTAGCGATGGCGTCCAAGGATTCGAAGGCGAGGAAGCCCGCGTCTCATCCACCATATGCCGAGGTTAGGATTCTGTGCATTTTGCTGAATTTGAGATTTTGATCGTTTGGCTTGATTTGATTCTCTGGAGTAGTGAATCTGACGTTGTGTTTTCGATGTTTTAGATGATCAAAGAGGCGATTGCGACGCTGAAGGAGAGGAGCGGATCGAGCCCTTATGCTATCGGGAAGTATATCGAGGATAAGCACAAGGGGCATCTGCCGTCCAATTTCCGCAAGTTCCTCGCCGTCCAGCTCAAGAAGCTCGCCGCCGAGGGCAAGCTTACCAAGGTTAAGAGCTCCTACAAGCTCTCCACTCCGGAGAAGCCCAAGGCGAAGCCTGCGGTTACCGCCACCAAATCGAAGCCGAAGACCTCGGCGATTGCCCTCAAACCAAAGGCGAAGACCAAGAAGCCTGCTGGTGTGGGCGTCAAACCGAAGCCGAAGACAGCTGCGAAGCCAAAGCCCAAGATGGCGCCGAAGGGGACGGGGAAGGCTGTAAAGAAGGATGCCCCGGCAAAGAAGGCCGGAAGTCTCAGGCGAAGCCTAAGCCAAAGACGGTTGCTGCGTCTGCGAAGGTTGCCAAGTCCACCAGAAAGGATACCCCGCGTAAGAGAGTTGCAGCTCCGCAGAACCCCTCGACGGCGAAGAAGCCGAAGAAAGCCGTAAAGCCGGCTCCGAAGAAGGCGAAGTAGATAGTTACATTTGGCAATAGATCTTTGTTTTTTATGTGCAATTATTGCAACTTTTAGTCGATGCATGTTTGCATTTCGGTGAATTGGGGCAGGCGGGGCCTCGTGTGTGTCTCATTTGTAGAAAAATAGTCTGACATTGTCATAGTTTTCATGACTTCTGATGGAACTACTGTTAGGCAGGGGAATGTCATGCAGAATTTCTTAATTTTATGTTTGATAAACGATGTTTTGGTGGTTAGTACGTCTCCGGTTCTTACAGTAAATTAAAAGGATTATGACAAAGATGTTTCAAACCTTACCGGACCACTACTATTCAGTATATCATTAAACAAAACCTCACTTAACTCTGTGCAAGAAACAATGATAATGAACGTTACCTATAATTTCTAAGGTGTTAAGACGAATTCATATCCAACATCCCATGTCTCAAACTAATAATCCATCAGCACAAGAACTCAAATGAAGCAAAGTCGCACAGGTCCAATCAGAGTCAAATTGCTCAACTTCGCACACCCAAAGAAATATACAGGCATTGCTCCACCGGCTCTATATGCCTATCAGAATGTAACAAATCATCAACTGGAAAGATTTTTGTACGTTACTTGGGTATTCCTCAGGTATTATGATCATCAAGGATGGAAATAGACAAAGCCTGCTTGCTTTTAGGCACTGATTGAAGCTACACGAGCATGAACCTCCATATATTTTTCACGTAAGCTACTAAAGACCACACAGCAAGGGCAGCCGAAGTGTATAGTAAAATTACACCAGAAGTGAACAGCCAACTAATCCCGGCGAGGCTGTAAAGAAAATAATCTTAGTAAGTATCGACTAATATTAAGTGAAAAATAATAAACTTTAAGGCAAAAACACAACTTGGAATCTCTAGTCGCTAGGAGTATGGTTAATGCAGCCATCTGTGTTGCTGTTTTCCACTTTCCTAACTTGTTTACTGCCACAGCCTGCCATAACTTGCCACAGGTTATGAGATTTTGTATTAATAAATGGTTAAAAGAGATGGTTGATGCATGGAAGAAACCTGAAGAATTTTGCTATCTTGAGATGCAGCCCATTCTCTAACTGCTGACATTGTGATCTGCAGAGTGGAAGAGATAAGGCGACTTGTCTACAATAAAGCTGTTGGTTCAAACATCAACATGCTAAGGTGGAGAGCATCTTCAGTTAACAACATTATAGACAACGTGATGAACTAACCTAACACCATCATCAATCAACCAATTAAACAAAATATAGCACCTTGTATTGTGTGTGAGTTAGATTTAGAAAACTTTAGTGTGGAAATTTTTGAATAGATGCTGAAATAGGTAGATCTAGCAACCAATAGTGAAATATCAAACCAAATATGCTATTATCCAGAAGTGGTGTTAGTCAGGTATGTGATTAAAAATTTCTATTTATTTTATTTTATTTTTTCCTTTTCAAGGAACTATTACATATAGAAGCACCAAGTTAGTTATAGTTACACCTTAAACAAAAAAGTATCCTGAGATAAAAGATTAATAAGTAAAACGTGTTTTCTCTAGTATATTACCCAACTCAATAATTAGCTTAAACAAGAGACAATGTAAAATACATTTCAACTAAAAGCTCTATCATTATAGGAGCACCCTTTCGTAATTTAACTCCCAGGAATCAGGAACAAACAAAGAAGTATAACAGACAAGAATATATGCATTGATGGACCTAGATAAGAAATGAAATACCACTTCAAAGCAGAAGAGAATCAGATTTAGTTGATCACCTCTCTACCAATAATTGCAATTGAAGGTATTGTTAGAAGCCACGGTGCTTCTCCAAATGTAGAAGGTTCCAATGGTGTAGTACATAACAGTACCAATGTGGCAGCTACCATAAGCTACATAAGACCAGTATAATTTTTCAAAAGTTTTAACTGTCAAAAAAATTATATGAAAATAAAGGACTATATATCAGAGAAGGAAAAAATGGGAAGGGAGAGGGCTAGAAATATTTAAAAGAAAGCATGGCAAAACCTTGTCAGCTACTGGATCCAAAAATGCCCCAAAAGCAGTTCCTAGATGCTTCTGTAGTATATCAATATCTTGCAAGATTATGTTTAACTAAAGAAAGATAGATAAAACACTAGTTATGAAATTTATGCATTTATATGTACTAAGCCACAAACCTTCCGAGCAATGTAACCATCAAGCCAGTCTGTAAATGCTGCAGCAACAAAAATGCTTGTTGTAGCAGTTGTTGCCCACCAACCATTCATGTAATAAGCTATAAGGAAAACAATATGTCAGCTTAACGAAATGAGCTTTCAGCGAAGAGGGAGATATTGAAGGCTGAACTTATGGGCATGAGTAAATGGAATGATAGCTTGATTTGAATATGCCAAATGCTTGAAGTTCAACTGAAAAAAGAGCTCTAGATATAGCTAATAGCCAGTAACTTGCATCAAGATTACCACAACAAATCATGTCAAACCCTCTAGAATCTATGGCATCATAATTCTTCAACCAGACAGGATATCAACTTCTAGGAAAAAAGATGGGTTGGCAAGTATATGTTGCATCCTTTTTCTCTGTAGGCTACCAGTTTGGCAACTTACAGCAATATTTTTGAAAGCAGATTGTGTTTAGGTTTAGGACATAGGATAAATAAAACCTACTTTTAGCTCAATTCCATTGTATTTAAATTAATCCTGATTTAGTTGGTGAGGTGGAGTTAAAAGTCCTATATAATGAACTGACTCAATGTAGAAGTAGAGGTGGAAATGTGAATTTGCATCCTAATTGTTGAATGAAAAGACGATTTACAAGTTACGTGCTTAGTATTGGCCTATCTAAGTCCAAGATAGATTTGTTAAAATGCTGAAAGTAGAAGCTAGATTTAGTACTTAACTCCTTGAAGATTGATGGCTTTCCCCTAGGCTTTGAAAGAACAGGAACATCCTAATATAATGATGACATGTTTCTTCTCCAGTTTTTGTGATTGTTTCTATCTAAATTTTCAGTCTACTAAGGCCAATGCTATAATGTAAATGGTTGCAAAGTCAAGTCTTAGCTTTTAGGATCGGGCTCTGTTTAAAGTATCCCTTGTGCTCTTGGTAAATTTGATATGAACTAACTTACCTACATATGGTCCATTACTCAATAGCTTTCTTACTTCATACATAAGAATGCATAAGAGTATTGACATATGGGAACCTGACAAATTTGGTCACCCCATATAATCATCTTTGAAGCTATCCTTTGTTAATGTACTGCTTGAGAGTTCAAATGTACAATTGAAATAGTATTTCTCAAGAAAAGGAGCATGATTGAAATGTGCAACAAACCAGTCAATTGATTGAGAGAGATTATCCTCCCAATGTTAGCCTACTATAGATAAAATCCTTGATCCACTTCAATTTTACTTGCTAGTACAATGACATTGATTTTTCTCTAGAGGGGCAAAAAAACCTCAAAGTAGCTATTGGACCACTGTCTCAGATATAATGATACCACCCGAATCTGGTTATCGACTTAATGATCAAATGCAAAACGAAATGGAAAACAATTGGATTTGGCCAATGTGATTAATCAAGCAAACTACTAACATGCCAGCAAGTAATTGTCAACTTGAATTTCCAGTTGGAATGCTCAGTGGTTATACAAGTGCCCCATAATTGAACACTCGGTAACCATGCTTTGACTCAATAAAAAAAACGCACAATTAAGTAATAACTACCAACTGAGATGAACTAGCTTTACTGATACTAGGAGATTCATCAGAGGCAAAAACAACAGAAGAAGATGAACAATATCTAACATTACATAATAGCAAATTACAGCCATAGATAAGACAAAGAAGGAAACCCTTTCCGTAGTATGCAAAACTTTATTTTTGGAGTCCATGTACTATGAAAGAGGAATTTTCGAGAACGTACTGCACACGATAAGGGGAACAGCGGCTACTCGCCCAAGGGTGAGAAGCGTTGGTAGCGTGAGCAAAGATGTAGGAGGACCGGAATCCCTCTTCTCTTTCTTCTCCCATAAAGGGTGGCTTCCATTGCTATCCAACAATCCATGGTCCGGGGAACCCAAGATCTGCAGTCTCTCTTTATCGCCGCTACCGCCTCCACGATCCGACCCAGCTGCCGCCCAGTTCCTGGTGCCCAGGGAGCTTCGGCCTATAGTCGGCCGCTCAGATTCGGGCCTCATCCACCACGATCCGACCACGGTGCGTCGCGCCGAGTCACGGAAAGCCGACCCACTCGTTAGGGCAACAAAGTGACGCCTTTGGGCGACGGGCAGATTTAAGGCGACGCTCCCAGTGTCACCACCAAAGCGAGTGTGCGCCGGAGACAATTTGTGCTGCGGCTGCTGCTTCCGTCCATGGAGAAGGGAAGATGGAGGGTGTTGGTGGTAGTGGCGAGGGGGAAAGGAGACGGCGGCCTTGAGAAGGGCAGAGGAAGGGAAGGGCGGGGGCATGGAAGTGAGGAAGATCGAAGGATGAAAGAACAATCGATTGGGAACGAGAGCTACGACGAAATCGATCGGATTGCGCAATGGACGATGGATTTATGGGCTGGGCAACAAATTGAGCATTTTAACCTGATTAAACAAAATGGCGCATTTAACTAAAAATTAAATTTCAAGAATAATAAATTAACAAATTGCACTAGTTAATAACTTCTATGGCTGTAATTTGCTCCAGTTAATAACTTTTATGTGTGAACCATGAATTGTGCAATCAAAAGCCTGAACTTTGATCTTCCTGTAGTCGAGAACCACTTTTTGAATCCAAAACGATTTAGCAAATATGTTCCATCTTTGTGTTCTGTTGTTTCCTATTCTTTTCCCCCTCTGTTGGTCAACAAGCGAGGATCAAAACTACTCAGAGAATGGGATTTACTAGTTACAGGAAATGAGTTATTTTGCTCTGTTCCTATTTTCCTATTTGGTTTCTGGGATGTATAACCTCTGAATCGAGCGGTCAAAATAACCCATCTTTGAGTGCTATAATTCATACTTTGTACTCTTTCAATAACCCCTGTAGAGATGCTGCTATGTCTGTATCATATTTCTTGTTTTTTCTACGATAGATTGCTTAAGCTGTGTATCATCAGCATTTGATTGTTATATGAAATAGATTGCAATCATGCTCACCCACTGACTTAGTTTTAATCTAAACAGGATAATAGTTTTCAATTGGAACTGCAATCCGTAGTTAGTATTGGGTTTGATGAGTTTGTATCCAAGTCAAGATCTTAAAGTTCACGTTTTCAATATCTAGTTTGGTTGACTATAAGCGACATGAAGACTGTGTTTCAACTTTAATTGTGTTTGCCTTTGAAGGAGAGAATGAGGAGACAATCCACAAAACTACACTATTTTCAAGCAAGATGATCGTCTAACATTAACCAAATCAGGATGTAGTATACAACGATTTTTTGGTTTACAAAAATAAATAATGTTACGACTGTTCCATGTCAAACCAATCGATGTAAATTGGAAGAGAAAGAATGGAGCACTTGCTCACTTGTTGCGCTTTTTAGATTCACTGTAGAGGATGACACCTATAATGGTGAGGGTGTAGCCAGCCATTCCAGTAAAAGATACAGGGTTCTTAAATATGAGAATCGAGATGACAACTGCCACAGCACCCTTTGCATTTCCCAGAACCTTCAAAGAACAATGAACAAACCGTCATTCTTATTAGGCTATTCATCAATGAATTCATAACCACCAACGAAAAAGTGTAGGGTACATATATGATGAGTTTAATTAGTCAAAAATTTCTTCCAGAGTTTGTAGAGGTAGTAATTCCAGCAGATGTTGCCGTTTTCAGTCAGGATGGATGATGCATGCTTTGCGGATATCTAGTTAAATAACTAAAATGTGTACAAAAACAAACTAATACATAAGAGACATCTTTTTCTAGTTGTTGTTTTGCATTCATTGCGTTAGCAATTCAGATCGATAAGAAGTAATATGAAATTAGTGAAGTGCTGACAAGGCAAAGAGAAAAAAAAACCCAGTGAAATTGCATGAAGCAACTAATAGCTAGCAGATGAACAATGATAATAAGTTCAAGTTGTCATTATATATTAACTAGTAGTATACTGTACTTGTATGCACAATGTTTATCCATGAATTTCAATGATACACCATTCATGTTAAAGATTGGGCAAAAATCCAAATGGCAGAAAATTGAAATATTTTATGTAGCTTGTTGTGGAGATACAAAAGTAAATAAATTCTGCTTAAGATTGACAATTTGCTGACAAATGCAATATCATCAAATTGAAAATGGATAAAACTATGAAGAACTTGACATTAGAAAGAATGGGAATGGTCAAAGAAATAAATCTAAGAGATTTCTTCAATATTTTTCAATCTAACTGACTTTCTCAATTAAAACTTGACATTAAGAACAATTGCACCAATGGAACATACCTGGAGAGTCAAGGCACTGGTATATTTTGTGACCAAGAAATTGGTCAAGTTCACAAAATATGCCAAAGAAGAGTTGAACAGGAGGTATAAGATAAACTTGGTGTCCTCTCTAGCAAGTTCCAGTGATACGTTGATCACATTCTTCTCCATTATAATTGTTGCAGGAAGTATTAAAATCACTGCTATAGGAGCCATATACAGAAGAAGATTCATGGAGTTCAATTTTTCCCTTCAATATGAAGCATAACATCAGAACGTTAATTGCATTTTGATTGTACAACTACTATTGTTTTACACTTATGAAGCAGTATGAACATGCGACAAGCAGTATTGGAATAAACACAGGGGAAGTTCAAAATTGAATTCAGCAATTACAAAACTCATCTATACACGGCACTTTTTAATTAAGAGAAGGAATGTATACTCACTCTTCTGAGGACATCAAAATTCCTTGTAACACTGTCTTGAGAGCCCTGGCAGCAGTAGCACCAATGCATATAATGAAACCAAACAAATGAAAACTTGGCTCGCCCTATAAAGTTGAACAATAAAACATTAAATTATCTCAATCTTATATTTGATTAGCCAATAAAACTAGCTGTATAAAACCAATATGTCTAAACAACACCATGCAAACTATTGGATGAGAACAACTCATATCTACTAGTCATAAAAGTCGAGTAGATTTATGATGTGGATAGCAATGATCCATTTGAGAGCAGGTAGCATGCTTAAGCTAAGCATGTAGGTAAGTAATGTTGAGAGGACACTCATGACTAGTACCAAATGATCTGCATAAGATAGATGTTTTGCCTTAATGGAGCCTGACACAAGTCAATATCGTAAATAAGGTTGCGCCATGAAGAGATTTGAAGCGTTGGGTAGAGCAAAATAAGTGGAGGCCAGAGATCCAAGAGGTCAAAGTAATCTTCCCAAATGAGTTTTAGTGAAGTCTAATTCATAATAGAGTAGTCAACCTTTAGATAAGATTACGTGAAGCCTTGATACAGATTGGAATCACAGGAAGAATTTTAAGTTCGGAGCATGCATACTCACGGATATCGGTCAGATTGTGTGTCTCAGAAGGGGGCCTTAACCCATGAAGGCCCCTTCATTGAAATTGTGTTCCAAAGTATATCAAATAAAAAAGATCCCAATTGAATCACATTTTCCATTTCCCCAATTTTCTGAAGCGAATAGTACCAATAACCAGTAAAATTGCCAAACGCAATCAGTAAAATTGAAAAGAAAACACCAATTTTATGTTCCTACAAATCTTGGAGAAACAGCACTCACCCCACTGGCGATAATGACACCCATAACCACAGGTATCAAGGTGGCATAGGTGATCCAGGATTCCTGACGAAGAGTCATGATGTACGCAAACACAGCGGTGAAGAAGGGCGTGGTAGCCCCGACCGCCTGGTTGAACGAGACCGGAAGGTAGCGGAGGGAGACATTGCCGCTGACCACGGACCCGCAGAACACGAGGCTGAGGGCGGAAATCTTCAGAAACTGGACTCGAGATCGGATAAACTGCATAGGCACAAGCTTCAGCCAGGCAATCGCAACGTAGCTGAAGATGGAGCAAGCCGTCATGTGGCACATGGTGAGGAAGATGGGGTACTTGAACCCGTAGTTGCTCAGAAGGTATTTGTTGAGAAGCAGCACTCCGATGTTGGAAGAGTACCACGCCATGACGAGACCGAGAGTGAAGAATCGCCCGGTCAGCAACGCCGACCACAGAGCCTCCGCCTTCTCACTCATTTCTGCCTCCGCCACCTCTTCCTCCTGCGGAATATGACGAATGAAGGAGAAGGGATATATCGAAGGATGATCTACGCCGGCATTGGTTGACTCTTTGGGTAGAAAGCTTCTCTCTTCCTTCGATCAGTGGCAAAGGAGGGTGGGTCGGAGAATCCACGCCGGCAGTTGAAGATCGAAGGTCGTCGATTCTGGTCCGTTGGAGCGGAGACTTTGGAAGCGGATAAAATCCCTCCCTCTTTGGGATTGGAGAAAGAGAAACGCCAGCGGTTGGTGCCGTCCGTCCTACTCAGAAACGGGATTTTTTTAAATAAAAAATCCAGAGATTTTATTCTCTTTTGAGTTGTGGCAGCGATTTAATTAAATTTAAAAAAGTTGATATTATTTAAGATGTATCCCCTAATTGATTGTCAAACAAACAAAAGGTTAGTTCCATCGACCACCGATAGCAAAAGGCCGATCGACAGTGACGTCAAACAAACAAAAGGTTAGTTCCAACGGAAGCAAAAGACCGATCGACATTTGGACGTCTCACCATCCGGCGAGCCTCCGCACCAATCTCCAACGTATCAGCTGCTAGCTCCATTCGTCGGATCCACGACCACATGGTGGGCCCCTGCTCCACGTCCTGCTGCCATGTTTAACTGCCACGCTTCCCACTTAATTGTCAAAGACAGCCTGTGTTCATCATTCCAATACAATTTACACCTCATTTGTGTAACTATGGTCAGTTGATCATCTAATCTGTTTGATATAAAGCATAATCAAAAATTGCATGTTAATTAGCTCTACGAATCTCCGTTGGTTGGAGTTTGTTGTTGCTTAACATGCAAGAAATAAATTTGAAATGTTCAACAAGCTCAAATCTTTGGATGCTTCTTTGGTTCAGAGACCCAGAAGAAGGAAGTGATTGATTACCAGAAGAGAAGAGAAGAAAAGAAAAGGTGTCTTGTTTCTGAAAAGAAATCAGGATTGGAGACCACTCTGAAACAAGCGGGTAAAAAGAATGAAAAAGAAACGACGAGACACGGAGAAAGGGAGAAAAGCAAACCCGCACTCAAAATCATTTTTAATCCTTGCAGACAGAGCACGCACCAAGATCACTTAGAAGAAGAAGAAGAAGAAGAGGAAGAAAGAGATTTTGGGCCGGGGTAGAATTCTGTGGAGGACGACAATTAATGTACCGCTTCAGCAACACCGTGACCGGGTACTTGAACCTGTTGATGCTGCTGGCGTCGATCCCCGTCATCGGCACCGGGCTGTGGCTGGGGAGGAGCTCCTCGACGTGCGATTCATTCTTGCAGACGCCACTCCTGGTGGTGGGCTCCATGATGCTGCTCGTCTCGCTCGCGGGCCTTGTGGGCGCCTGCTTCAACGTGGCGTGGGCGCTCTGGCTCTACCTTCTCCTCATGCTCTTCCTCGTTGCGGCCCTCCTCGGCATCATCGTCTTCGGCATCGCCGTCACCGGCCGCGGCGGCGAAGTCCCTGTCCCGGGACGCGTCTACCACGAGTACCGCCTCGGCCACTACTCCGGGTGGCTCCGCCATAAGATCACGGCGCCGCAATACTGGAACGCCGGCATCGCATGCGTCGTAGCGTCGAGGACGTGCTCAAAGATCGCAGACTGGACACCATTGGACTACCTCCAAAGGGATCTCACGCCAATTCAGGTGACATCACCACTTCGTGCAAACGATCGAACCACCAAACTAATTATTTTGGACTGATTGACTGCAGTCAGGGTGCTGCAAGCCTCCAACGTCATGCATCTACGCCGCAGGGGCTGCAGTGGCTTCACAAGATGAGGACTGCTACCGGTGGAATAACGCGGCTAACATCCTCTGCTATACCTGCGACTCGTGCAAGGCCGGCGTGCTGGAGCAAGTGAGGAGGGACTGGCACAAGCTCTCCATCCTCAACGTCGTCGTACTCGTCATTCTAATCGTCGTTTACTCCGTCGGCTGCTGCGCTTTCCGCAATGCCCGTCGCGACGAATTGGAGAATGGCTATGGCAACAACTCCATGCCGAAAGTTCACCCTCCCTGGGACTACGACTGGTATATGTCATTAGCACGTCGTTGCTGCTTCTATCTCTAGGAGCCACATCACGTCAAAGGTTTGTTGCAGGTGGAGGAGGTGGAGAGACAGAAGACAAGTCTATTAAAAACTGGTTACTGCCATGGTTTTGCAGCTGCGCGACATTGCAGGTTGGGCTACAATTTGCAGGGTTCAGTGGTTTGTTTGGAAGAGCAATGCATGCTTGAAGCTTCTTTTTGTTAGCCATTTTTTTTTTTGTTTTGTTTTGTCTCTCTTGATGTCTCTTGTTCTGGATTGAATCACTATGAGGGCAGATAAAAATTTTTGTTAAAAAATAATTTCATAAAAGAAACTGAAAAAAAAACTAACAAATTTATTGTACTTGGCCCATGACACTGTTAGCGAGTCAAGTAACACACAAGCCGCAAATGCTGGAGTCTAAGTTTTGACTTCAACATGCATCCAGCGCAGCGCGGTCCTTATCGGGTCGCGTGTGTAACTAGACCGGTCCGGTAGGCGGTGCTTCCGCGCAGACTCTATTTCCCGACACGTGTCACGCGTGTTTTCTGGTGGCGGTAACCGGCGAGGCAGCGAATCACCGCCAGGCGACTTGGACCTGGAGGGACGAAATGGTATTAAACAGGCGCAAAAACAAAAAAATAAAAAAAAAAAGACATAAAAAAAGGAGAGTTTAAAAGGAAAAGATTAAGGGTCGTCGCTCCGTTTTCCTCTCCTTCCTCTTTCTCTATATAATCCCCAGAGGATGGTTGCCGAGAGGAGGAAAACATTAGCTGTCGCGTGACGCCATTGAGCTCTCTTTCCTCCCGTCGGCGTCCATCCCTCTCCTCTTGTAACCCTAAACGGAGAGCGGGCAACGTCGTAGCGGAGGAAATTTGTTAGGTATCGCCCGATCATCCTTTTGTGTTCTTATCTGATGTTGGTTTTACGACCTATCCGTTTGGCAATTTACGATGCGGTGTTTTTGGCTTAATCTCCTGCAAGAGGATGTTATGCGTGCTTAATTTTCTGAAAATGGAGTTAATAATTGTCTATTTTCCTTCACGAATAACATTAGGGTAACAATAGTTTGAATATGTTATCGACCACATCTTAGGATTTTTTTTTCTTGCATTGTGGGTTCCATATTTCCCGTTCATCCTTCGAAATTGCTGGCTACGATTGCAATTACTCAAATAAAATTTGTCCAAATTATAGCACGAGATAATTTAAATTTTTTGTTTATCCCCGGAGACCTAAGTCACACGGTGAGGACTGAGGACTGTTTAGATGATACTCATGATAAAAATTCAACCACGATATCACTTGATGCTGTTGTTTTATTGTTCACTTTTGTAGGATATTTGTACTTTGGTTGCTCATCAGTTTCTAGGATACTTGCTGTAGTGTGGTACAAATGAATAATGCTGAATGATTCCATCAACACGTCTCTTAGAAATTTCCTTTGTTTTCCCTTGTTTTATGTTTAGGATTAATTGAGTCAACGGAGTTTGGATTTAGCAACTGCATAATTTGATTAGTCTTTTTAGTTGCTTTTCAAGCTTGGCCTAGGCCTATGTATGTTTTGCACAGACGAGGATCATGCATTAAACCTGAATGAGGTACTTCAGTTGAATGGGTGAATGGTGATTATCCAACATACAGTTTAGATGATGGGGGTTAGCTGCAAAACAGAAGTACCATGAGATTCATCCAGATTGAGAGTAGAAGATGATGATGATTGAGGAAGGGGTAGATGTTACTTGCTGAATCTTTTAATGATGATAGGATTCAAAAAAATCTTGATTATGCTCAGTTATCTCTGATTGTATAAATTCTTAGATTAAGCTTTAGGTGGAGTCGTAAAATTTGTCATTTCTGGTGGATGGCCATTTAGTAAAAAGTGTTTTCCTTCAACATGATGATTAATAGCCAATATATAATGTATAACTGGAAGGAGCTATTCTGGAGTGTCAGGTTATTTAGCTCCACCTCAGTGACATCTTTGACCTTTGAGATCTTTTGTCATGCACATCAATATGTCAAAATGCAACAGGACTGCTGATAAATCAGTTCCAAGGCTTGCAATGATAGCACATTCAGTCAGTTTTTCTAGCCATATTTTTTTTCAGCATGTGAAAGTGTCTTGTTGATTTGAAGAATAAAGGAGTCAATACTAATGGTCAGATGTTGTATTTTTACAGTCCTACAGAGAAATGCTTCATCTTTCTAATCCTGGTGGTAACATCATTTCTCTTTTGAAAGAGTGGTCCATTCCCAGAGTACCTGTTTGATAGTATAATTTTCCATGTATGTAAATTGAACTCCACAAGCATTTTTATGGTATGCTAATCACAAGTTGTATTTAAATGTTGGAGACCTATATAAATGTTTTAACCTTTATACCTATATTATGAATGGTCTTTGGTCCCAGTTTCACATATAAGTTTACCTTCCAAATATGTTATTATATTAAAGTTTCTTTTATGATAAATGGTGTCATTTCCCTACCTACTACTACATTTCAGGATAATTGACTGTTCTTAAGACACTGAACATCTTCATGAATACATATCCAGCATTAATCTCTTAAATTGGCTTCAGTCTCCTAATATATTAAATTGATACCATTTGAAGTAGTTGAAGCTCGTGGTTCTACAAAAAAATTTTTCTCCACTAAACAATTTGCTTTCAAACAAATTTTCTGCAGAGAATTAACTTCATATAGTGATAACTGATTTATCCTGTTTGTCCTCGTTCTTTTGGTTCAAGAGATTTTCCAATTATCCAGTTGCTAAAACACTGGTTTTCTTTCAGCAGGTCTCCTTTTAGCCAAAATCACATAGCGCCTGCTAGTACAAAAAATTCTATGTGATAAATTCTAGATGCCAAAGATGGAGCATAATGAAGCCAATAATCATCCTCGTGATCATGCTGGCTTAGTCTCGGGTACGTAATAGAATTTTCTTTTATTTTGCAGGGATTAGGCCTATGTTATTTGATTATCAAATTCAAAGACTTGAATTGAAGCCTGTATCTTGAAAATGATTCTTTGTTCTTGCAGCACCACTCATGGTCAATTCCACTGCCCCTGAATTTGCAACAAGAGCTAACAACCATCCACCATCTAATTTCATTTCAGCATTTCCAGCCTGTTCTCCTTCAAATGCAGGAACATCAAATAGTTCATATGTGAACACGTATAATGGAGGCTCTACCAGCTTTCCTCCAAATCAAGTCCCACAGTGGCTGCCTCCTTATAATCAATCTCTCAGTGGCGACGGATGCAGTACCAGTTATCCTCATATTGACAGATTAGTCACTTTCAAAAGAAAAAGCCCAACTATACCTCTTGCTGCTGAAACTAATGTTGTTAGGTATCCCCAAATTGGAAGTTATATGAATTATCCCTCTTACCCCGCTAGTATAGAACCAAATGTTCCTCCACCTCCTGAAAACTTGTCTTTGAACATTACTGGCATGCCAGCCTGTTACATGAGTGATAACAATCCTCCTGGTGAAGGATCACTGAGGAATGTGAGGAGCCGGCATAGTGAAGACTTTCATCCACCTGCTTGGTTCTATGCATCAAGAGACATGCCATATTCTCTTTATACATCAGGTGATGCAGTATCAGGCTCAAGAATGACTCAGCAGTGGAACCATTTTCCTGCACATATGGTTCCCTATGGATGGATTCCAACTGCAGGTAACTCAAATTACTGTATTGGATACTAGACTGCATATTTTTCATTTTACTTAATTCTTTTATTTTGGGAAATTGCAGATGCTATTTCTTTTAGTCATAGGTCGAACCAACCCACCACCAGAGATAATGTTGGCAATGGTATAACTGCCACAAACAGTGCTTATCACCCTCATCTTGAACAAAACAGAAATCAAAATGCTCCCATGCCGACTCTCCAATACCCTTCCTTTATAACCACTGGGCCGGTGCAAAGTGCAAATGCCCACAATTATTCATTTATCCCTTATAGCAATAGGGCTGTTGGAGCACTGGTAGGAGTGGAAACAGCTTCATCTTCCAGATCTCAAAGGCTACTTCCTATTATGGGACATACACGCCCTGGGGTTAGTGCAAGAGGCGCACATCAGAGGTCTCATTTGATGACTCATAGGCCAAACACCCCCAATAGATGGGCACCTGAGGTAGATTTTCTTAACAATATGAGGAAGTATTACCTGAATGATTTTGTTATGTGGTCGCATCATTCTAATGTTTCATCTATTTATTACTGTAAACAATGATGAATGCATCTACATTTGCATATTCATTGCATCCCATATGCTCACATATTTGCATGCGATGGCATAACAAGGCCAAGTTAATTTATTATTTCAATCCAACTTAGTACGTTTCTCAATGGACCAGGCATAATGTGCTTGTTTTAGCTCACTTTTAAAAATAAAATTTGACAAAATAGGAAGTAATGATCTTCTAGCCAAAAATAATAAGTTAAATATGACAGAACAATTGTTTAATGATCAGGACTAAAAAAAATGCACTCTTGGATTAGGCTTGACATAATGTTAATCACAAAGAATTTGAAAGCTAATAACACATCTTATGCTACACAAGTTCACGTGTATATGGTAATAAAAACTAGAGAAACATAACTTATTCGAGACAGAAAATGAGGGCAATATGATCATACAGAATTCAGTTATGATTAGCTTATCCCTCTTAAAAAATATTATCGAGTTTCTCTTAAGCCCATACTTCTTATCAACTGTGGTTAGCCAACCTCATTCCACTGTATAAGTCATTAGAAGTTTAACTATATATTTCTTTCATCATATTACATGCTAAGAATTAATGCATATGCATGCTGAGAATTAAAGCAGATGCATGCATTGTGTGGTTTCAAGAACCTAATAAATGACGATCAAATTAATTAAGTAATAACTAATGTCATTCTAGAACTATCTATGATGTATTTATAAGATTGTAGTGGCTATGCCACAAATATGCTCAATATGAAATAATCCATTAGATTTTGTTTTCCCTATTGTTATACGGTTAAGTTGTTCTTTACTTCAATATATATATCAGTGGTATCCTCTATTTACTCTCTTCCTTTTCTGATGGTAAATACCCTCTTCCAATACTCTCCAAGTCAAGGTTCAATTTTTGATTGAGAGCACTATGATTATTGGAGTAAGCCCAATGGAAACATTTTTCATCTTATAAGATCTCTGGGAAGTAATTGAAAAAACCTACGAAGAACCCTAATAGAAACCCCTTCAGTGTGGACAAATGCTCAACAAAGGCAGTATAAAGAGTGTCAAAAAGGATGTAGATGCACTACGATACAACCAACAAGGATGTGCTTTCACCCGAAAAGTTTGGAATGTTAGATCTCTCAAAATTAAGAGGGAGTGTTAAAAGTTACTTTTGAAAATTAAAGTAGATGCATGCATTGTGTGGTTTCAAGGACCTAATAAATGATGATCAAATTAATTAAACAATAATTAATGTCATTCTAGAACTATCTATGATGTATTTATAAGATTGTAGTGGCTATGCCACAAATATGCTCAATATGAGATAATCCATCAGATTTTGTTTTCCCTATTTTTATGTTAAGTTTTTCTCTACTTCAATATCTATCATGCAGTCTGCTATGGTGGCTGATTGGTTGGCCTTCTCTGACACTGCAAATCTACAGGATCAGCACAGAGACATGAGATTGGATATAGACGGCATGAGCTACGAGGCAAGTAAAAACTCTTTCTTTTTTTTTTTTTCACTTTGACGGAGTTTTTAGGGTTCTCTGAATTATGAGTCTCATTTTTTCAGGAACTACTTGCCTTGGGAGAAAGAATAGGAAATGTCAATACAGGTTTGTCACAAGATAGTGTCTCAAGTTGCGTGGTTTCTTGTGAACAAATACAGGATGAAGGAAAGTGTGCTATATGCCTGGTGAGTACCAATTTCTCTAACCATGCCTGCACTCGTCTTACTATTAAACTCTTTCAAGAAATTTTGGAAAACATTAAGCAACCAAATATCATATCTCATGCGCAAGCAATGGTTGCAGGAGGAATACAAGGACAACAAAAAATTGGGAAGGCTGAAGTGTGGACATGATTACCATATTTGCTGCATCTCGCAGTGGTTGAAAATGAAGAACGTTTGCCCGATCTGCAGGGCATCTGCTTCCACTGATGCTTCCGATAAGTAATGACTTCTTTACATATAAACTCAGGGATGTTATTTTGTTCCTGTAAACTCCGACGGATGTATATGTGTTTCACTGAATTTGTAAATATGTTCTCAAAATTCTTTGTTTCAAGTTCTTGATATTCACGGTAGTAATTCTCGGATCAATTAACTTGATCTTCGCAATTCTTACAAGCGCACATTCGGTTAGACTCAACCTCCTCATTATTGCTAAGTGCCCTCAAGGCCTCAGAACTGGATACGGCAATTGTCATATTGAGTCTTCGCAATTCTTTGCATTTCAGTTGAAGTAATTTAAAATAAATTAATTTGTTCTTATCTTAGTTACTGGAGGTATATTTAATTGTTTTAGTTTGAATCAAGTACAGAAATGCTATAATTTTGTATTCACTAGCAAATAACCGTGCTACTTTTTGATTGCCTATGCTGAAGAACTGTAAGGTGGAGGTTGACCACGGGCTGGAGCCGAAGTTCTCTGTCACATGATAGCAGAGAAGGTTCGATGAAATGTGAAACAGAGCAAAACCCTGCGAAAGGCCATGCCACAGTTAGTGGTTTGTCTCATTTGTTGGATAATTTAGAAATCGAGGAACGAGCGACTTGTTTATAAATACAAATTAAAATATTGCACAATTGTTTTTAGGTTTCTGTCCACATCATGAATGTGTCGACACAATAAAAATTTTGATTTTTTTTAAAGCGAAGCAATTGTATTTTTCTGAATGAGTTCCACTCGATTAAATTTATAAATGTTGGGTTCCAAGATGGTTATCAGAAAGCATGGCCGACTATAAAAAATTCCAAGTCTTTGAACGACCAGTCGAAATCGCGGTCCCACTTTTGCGTCCGCTTGCTTCCTCCACCCTTCCTTCTTGGACGGCGGCGAACGTGACGGAGAAGTCTGCAGTTATCTAAGTGCTTGTGGTGGGGTCCAGATGCCCTTCGAACCGCACGATGCCGCGTAGTCGGTGCAATCCAGTGACGGCGCTAAGCTAATCCATCGCTCGTGATCAAATGACGTCACGCCGGTCCACCGTATCATTTCGTTCCACTCCGACGGCAAGACCAAGGCAACATCCCGACGGTCCACGCTTTGACCCGGACACCTTCTTCCCACGTTTTTTATATTGGTTTCTTTAATAATTATTGTGAATTTTATCGAAGCAGTCCCTATTGTTTCAAATTCTAAATTCACTCCTGGGGAACATACATGACATTAGCTACCTGACGAATTTATTATTAGGCACAGATCAAAGGGTTTTTTTTTTAATTATCAATGTGATGTCTCATTTTAATTTTTTTTATCAAAAAATCTTATCTCTTTATATAATTATTCAATTATTTTTTATTATATTATTTTTATCATTATTTCTCTTATATATTTTTCATTTAAATCTTATATTGGAGGTACATTATAATAATCACGAACTTATAATTGTTACAATTATAACAATTTCAATTTCATAACTATTATAATTGAGTTGTTATATAATTATAGTGATTACAATTTCATAACTATTACAAATCGAAACTCATTCAGAAATTTATATTTATTATCAGATATAATCCATAAGTCTTAGACCCAAAAAAATCATTTAAAGATTTTTAAGATGTTTCAAAGAATTTTACTCTTATTTATTTAAGATTATTTTTTATATTATAGCAATTATAATTTCATAACTCTATAATTGTTATAGTTGTAGTAATTATAAAATCATAATTACTACAAATATAAATTAGAACGGTTGTAGTTATAGCAACTATGATATCATAATTATTATAATATATATAATAATTATAGTTTAGTAGTTACTATAACACAGCCTGATTGATTTAGAATTTCCACAGAAGATGTATATGAGATAATAACAAGAACAATATTACGATTTGGAAACCCATACATAGTTTTGGGTTTATTTCAAAAGTGAGATTCGGGAATTATAGATAGTTTTGGACTTTAATGAATAATGCACCGCATGCGCTTACAAAAGCGGCCTCCATGCGAGACTATGCGCTTCACTGCAGTTTACAGTTTGATTGCTTTTTTGCTGCTTAGTTTATTAATCATTAAGATGTGCCCCGGCCGCCGTAGGTCCTCCCCGCCGCCGACCGGCACCGTGTCCGATGCGCGAAGCCCTTCCTTAGAGGCGGCCTCGCTTCTCCTCGAGCTTTCCGCCTCCGATGACCTCTCCACCTTCAAGCGAGCGGTGGAGGACGCCGGACTTCCGATCGACGCCGCCGCTCCGTGGTACTGCCGCTCCTCTGCCGGAGCGATGGCGTACCAGCAACGTACCCCGCTCATGATCGCAGCCCTCTACGGAAGCATCTCTGTGATGGGCTATATCCTCTCCGCACGCCCTGCCGAGGCCGCCCGTCGCGCAGCCTCCGATGGCGCCACCGCTCTCCACTGTGCTGCCGCAGGTGGATCGGAGGCATCCCTCGAAGCGGCTAAGCTCTTGATCGCCGCGTTCCCCGACGTCATTGATGCCGTCGACGCGAGCGGCAACCGACCCGGGGACATCGTCGCCCGGCAGTTCTCGAACACGGCCTTCAAATCCCTCGAAGTAATCTTGAGATCTCCCACTTGTCCAAGGGTTTCGTCCCCGAGCAAAGAAGAGGTAGTAGCTAAAGTAGGCGAGAAGAAAGAATACCCGCAGTCCCCTGATTTGATGCTTCCGGACATCAATACGGGGATCTACGTCACCGACGAGTTCCGGATGTATGCTTTCAAGATTAAGCCGTGCTCCCGTGCCTACTCCCACGACTGGACGGAGTGCCCCTTCGCCCACCCCGGCGAGAACGCCCGGCGCCGAGATCCGCGGAAGCACTCCTACAGCTGCGTGCCGTGCCCCGAGTTCCGCAAGGGCAGTTGCCACAACGGCGATGCCTGCGAATACGCCCACGGGGTGTTCGAGAGTTGGCTCCACCCGGCACAGTACCGGACCCGGCTTTGCAAGGATGAGACTGGATGCAACCGCCGAGTCTGCTTCTTTGCACACAAGGTGGTTGAGCTGCGTACGGTGAACCCCTCGGCCGCTTCGATGACTGGAACGGCAGCGTTTCCATCGCCCAAATCATCGGCGCATCCGGGTGTTTCATCCATAGACATGGCGACGGCCCTGTTGCTGATGCAGCAATCAGGTTCGCCGGCGTCTTCTCAGACGGGCAGCGTCGCGACATCACCAGCGTTACCGCTGCCGAGCAATAGGCTGAAGACTTCAAAGAGTGCCAGGAACATGGAGGTCGACCTGGAGGTGCTTGGATTGGAAGGGTATCAGAAGAAGCTTATAGATGATGTCCGAAGAACAAACAGCTTAGTTGCAGCTGCAGCTGCCGCTGGGGCTCCTGATTACAATCATTTGTTGGGTTCCGTCGATCCATCACTATTGAACAAATTGCAGGGGCTCTCTGTGAGATCGATGCAGCCGTCTCAACTGCTGTCTAGCTATGGTAGTTCCTCATCTGCCTCCCCGATTGCCACTGCATCCTCCTCCTTCGGACTCGACCATTCGATGGCGAAGGCCATCATGAACTCGAGAGCTTCTGCGTTTGCTAAACGGAGCTTAAGCTTCTGCGACCGCGGGGCACCTGCCGGGCGCCAATCCACCCTATCTGCAATGACGACGGCCACCATCGCACCACAGGCGGTGTCCGATTGGCGCTCACCAGACGGTAAATTGGATTGGAGTGTCCAAGGTGAGGAACTGAGCAAGCTCAAGAAATCTGCTACGTTTGCCTTCCGCAACAACCAGGCCGTGCACGGAGGCGTATCTTCGACCCCTGGATCGAACGAACCCGACGTGTCCTGGGTGACTTCTCTGGTGAAGGATGGACCTCCAGTGGCTCCAGTGAGCCGAATCAGCGCAGGCAAGCAGCAGAATGGTTATCCACTCAAGGATGGAGGCAAAAATTCCCACAACTCAGAGTTTTTCTATCCTTGGGTGGAAGACAAGATAATGGCATAGAAGTTGCGACGAACTACTACTACTGACCTGTTTTTTTCTTCTTTGTTTTTTCATTATATATGTTTTATATGCCATGGCAGGCATGTTTGGTCAATAGACTGCGTGAAAGAGGTAACCTTGAATCATTCACATGTGTTATTGAATATCGTATCAGTGAAACAGCTTGTTACATATTATCTCCCCAAACAATTCTTCATTTGTGCATATATAATATAATATAATATATATATTAGTGTCTGATATAATTTATTTGAGAATCGGAATGAAGACTAACACATGCGATTGCAGTATGCCTCATTTACAAAAAGGATTGTAATATCACACTGTTCCAGTTAAAAAAGGATTGTCAAACATGTGATTAAGAGTAAAGCTATGTTAGTTTTGTATTAAGTGAAGTAGATTATTTGACAAGTATGAAATTGTGATTGAGAATCAAACAAGATTAAGTCTTGATGAAGTTAGACAAGTGGTTAAGTCTTTTGATTGAGAACTAAATAAAAAAATCATAATTGAGAACTAAATAGAGCAAGTTCAAACAGAGTCGGTATGAAGTTGAAGTTTTGACAAGTTTAAGTCTAAGTGGAGACAGTTAAAAGCGGTTGCTTGACAAATTATATTAGATGAGTTAGTTGAGAGTTGAACATCTAACCAAAAGTTAAATATTATTTCATATTAATTGTGCATATCAAATACCAAGAAGCTAGGTTCGATGATTTCATATGATCGAAGGAAAGTTTGGACAACTAATTAGAGCTAACCCCTCGATCGATGGAGTCAAGACTTATCAAACGCCTGAAGCGATGAGCAAGTGATTACAACTTCTAGGTGATCATAGACATTTTCAAACCACAAATATTGATAAGATCCTGCGATTTGAAATTGAGACAATTACAGAGAGTTCAATCGATCGGAGACTGCAGATAGCATTTACTACTGAATAAATATTGCAGTCACGTCAGTAGCCTCTTAGACAATGGAAGATGGTTCAATCTATTGGAGAATGCCACGCATCCTAATTCTATCCTACAACTTCAACCAACTAGATTAAATATTGGCAACAATTAATGGAATTGTAGTTGACAGCGCAAAATCAGACCCCTCCTAGTTTCCCACTCAGACCAAATGTTCATCAACTCATCCGAAGTGATCTTTTCAAGAAAATTATACAGCATAATCAAGACTAATCTTAGGTTTTCTCTACAAAATCATTCCCAACAGAGCGTTGTTAATATAATGCAGCATAAACTTCTCAAAAGAAAAGAAAACGAAGCAGTAATAATATGCGAGCAGAGTAAACATAAGCTTATGCTAACTTTCAGCGTCGGATGCGGATTCCTGTTTGATGACCGCCGGAATGGCTTCTCCCGGCACCTGCGATCGCAGCTTGTCCATGTAACTCCGTACCTCTTCTGCGATCATCCGTCGCATGATAGAGACGAGGCACGTGTCATCCGCTCCACCTCCTCCTCCTCCCTTGCTTTCTTCGCCCTCCACGCGCCGCCGCCCTCCCCCGGCAGGCTCAGCGACAGCGACGTCGCGGGGTCGGCCGCCACTGAGTTGCACCCCGCTCCGACAATGGGATCCTCGCTCACTCGCCGCAGCTTCTTGCTCGATCCCGACTCGGAGTACTCCTCCATCACGTCCGAGCCGCGGGCGCCGACGACGGCCGCAGCGGCGGGAGGAGGAGAGACGGAGGACAGGGTGGCAATGGAATCGGGGCTCGGAGAAGCGGCCGCCGCTGCCACCTCGGCGGAGCGGCGGCGTCGGCGGCGGAGGGTAGAGTTCCAGTGGTTCTTGATGGCGTTGTCGGAGCGGCCGGGGAGTAGGCGGGCAATGGCGGCCCACTTGTTGCCGAAGCGGGCGTGGGCCTCGACGATGGAGGCGTCCTCGGCGGGGGTGAACGGGCGGTGGTGGACGCCGGGGCTGAGCTGATTGCACCACCGGAGGCGGCACGACTTCCCCGATCTCCCGGGGATGCCGGAGCCGATGAGCGACCAGTTGCGCGGCCCGTGCCGCTCCACCAGTCGCATCAGCACCGCGTCCTCCTCCGGCCTCCACGATCCCTTCACTTTCTGATCCCCCCTGTCTTCGCCGCCGCAGCTCCTTTCCTCCGACGCCATCACGCCCTCCTCTCCGTTGATTATTAATTTTATAAAGGGGCAGATCGAAAAAACGACAGCAGAGGAAGGGGATGGAGCCGGTGCGGTTCGTTGGGTCGGTTTGTTTCATTGCGGTTAAATAAAATAAAATTTTCCTTTTTTTTTTTTTGTTCAATATCCGTTACGAGGATGAGCCAGTAAAAACCGTATCGTGCGGCGGTTACGGTAGCCCGGACGTTGGTTTCTGAGAACAAATTAATGTAGTAGTGGTTGTAACGGTAGGTAGGTGAGGTTTTATTATATTTTAATGCTGCAGTTATAAAAGGTTGCTCCTTTTTTATATAATTTTAAATCCTTAAAAATTCATTGAAGTATAAATAAAAATAATAATAATAATAGACTCAAAGGTGAACGGTCTTGATTGCTCTAGTAGTAGAACATAGCAAACAGCATGGACAAAGAGACTAGGAAGGATTTTGGCCATTAAGAATTGAGATGATTTCTGCAAACTGAGGTCGCTTTGCTGGGTTATCATTCCAGCAGCTGTGCATCAGTGACCTCAGAACCTGCGGGCACTCTTCAGGCACTTCAGGTCTCAACCCGCACGTAGCAATTCCGACTGCTACTTGGACTGGCGAATAACAAGCGTAAGGAACTTCCCCGGAGACCATCTCCCAGAGCACCATGCCGAAGCTATACACATTGCTCATCCAGGTCTCCGTTTCAGTTTCAGGGTCTCCGCCGATTATCTGTATCAATCATCATCAGTATGAACGATATCGGAGAAGCTGAGGCAATCGAATTTGTAACAGCGAAGAAATTAAACTGACCTCAGGTGCTAGCCATCGATAGCCAGCCATCTCATATTCGGTCACCTCTCCCACGTTGTTGCAGTAGGCGAGTATTCCCATGTCGCCAAGGCAAGCGTTTCTCTGCTTGTCCAGCAGAATCCTGCGTGCGTTGAGATCTCTGTAAGCTACGCCGTGATTGTTCATGAACATGAGCCCTTCAGCCACGTCCAGTGCGATCCGCGTCACCTCCTCGATCGGCAGTTTTCTGTTTTTGTGGATGATATCATGCAATGAGCCTGAATCCATCATCCTGGTCACCACGCACAGGCCCTGGTCTTCTTCGAAGAAAATGCCATGGAATTGGAGGATGTTCCTGTGGCCGCAGCTCATTAGCTGCAGCAGGTCCTGCCTCACCTCGATGTCATAGGAACTTCCCCTCTCGCAGCCTCTCTGCTGCTTGATCCACACTCTCCGCCCCTTGTGAACGCCCTCGAACGAATTAGGCCCCGTCCTCTCGACGAGCTCGACCTCGTGAGAGCTCAGCACCCATCTCCCCATGTCGTCGCCGCCCGATCGGATGCTCTGCCACTCATCGATCGAGATGACGACCGACGACATTGGGAGCGGGTTCGGCAGCGGCGTCCGGTGGAGTCGCTCTGCGTCGGGTCGTTGCCCGTCTTTCGCGCCAAATTGGGCGTCTTCGTCGATGCCCCTTGAGCTTTCTTCTTGACAACCGCAAAGACGGAGTGAGAGTTTCATGCCGTTGTTCTTAGGCTTCTTGATGGCCGCCTTCAACGAAGTCTCGATCCGGGCCTTGAAGGGGCTTTCGTTTCCCCGCTGAACCAGGACCGTGACGACCCCGAGCGTGAAGCCGTTCTTCTCAAATATCTGGACCTTCTTGCAGCGGATCGAAGAGCTACTGAGCGCTGCCGACATAGCCGGCCACGACACTGGCGAGCTGCAAGCGAATGTGAGACGGAAAACCGATTCCGTGTCTACTCCATCGTCATGGATCTGTTGAATGTGGACTGCGGGGTGGTCATCGGTCGACGCCTGCTCCATTAAATTCATGTGCAAGAGCACATCTTTGAGGTCAAATCCTGTTTGACCGTAGCTGCGCCATCAGCACAAGAGTTTTTCTAGGGTTAACTCGTGCAAATGGAGCACAAGAAACATGGTGGAAGAACCCAGGCAATCCAACATTACCTATTGGGCAGTGATTCGAAGTGGCGGCGAACGCTGGCGACGAGCTTGTCCGGCGGTGGGCCGCCGGCGTTCCGGAAGCGGCCGACGCCGCGGATGAGGCGGTCGAAGGGCGAGGGTTCGCGGGAGGTGTCAGGATTGAGGGAGCTTCGGAGGGCCGCGAAGGCGCCAGCGATGTTGCGGCCGATGCGCTGCCACTTTTTGGTTGGGGGAGGGAGGGGAGCGGAATGGGGAGACGGAGAGGAAGAGGAGGAGGTCGAGGAGGAGGAGTTGCAGACAGAGGAGGCGGTGGCGGAGCAGTCATGCGTGTGCATGAGAACCAGCTCGACGGCGTCATCGTCCGTGCTCGGCCGCCCGGACCAACACTCGAGCGCCGCCGCCATGTGCGTGGAGAAGCAGAAATGGAGGGAAGTGGATCTAGATAATTCAACGCGGTAACGGCACGACTATGGAGGCGCGCTGCAAACCCAATTAATGCGCATGTGCTGTTGAGCTGCCTGCTGTAGTACAACAGTAGCTGCGATAGCTGAGAAGGTCGGCCATGAAGGCCAGTAGTTATGGTCTTCTCTCCCTCATGCATTTCAGCGAATCGACGCACCAGTTACAGGCAGTAAAAATGCAGCTAACACTTCAAAAGATATGGAGAATCTCCGTGAAGAACATTGATCCACAGAAAATCTTGCATGTTTTCGCATTTGGGCAAAGCAGGAGGCAGGCAATTCGCCGTTCCTGCGCGTCATCCTTGTTTGGAGGCTCCATAATCCTGCTCGGTGTAGATGCATGGAATGTGGCTGGAAGATTGCGGAGTGGATTTTAGCAAGACAGGAGACAAATTAGTCGTAAGAACTGACAGCTTGTGGATCAACGTGTTGCGCGCGAAGTACGGCCGGTGTGGATGCAATTTACCTTTCCAGTAATTTGTAAAATTGTATTTGAGAAAGCCAGTTGAAACTACAGTTAGATATAGTTGTCACAGTGATTGTCTCTCTCCTTGGGACCAGCTGTTTGGTTCATTTCTTTCTTTGAACATTCACCTATTTTGATTTATTTGATGCGACTTGATGCCTTATTTTTATGAGCAATTTTGGTCACTATCATTTGTGGGCTCATTACCAGTTCGGTAGATTCTTTGTATCACTTGGAATATCTGAAATCCTATCTCAAATGGGACAAACATGGTTGAACACTTGAACTCTTCTCCTAACTCATTTCCACAAACAAGATTTGTACAGCTTTTATGGGAAAAAAAGTATTAATCACGTTCACAAGCTCCAACAACGTTTATGATCCAAAAACCAGATCTCTTCTCTTCTTTGGATTCTGCTCAGGTGTTTCCTTTCTCATCATGGCCACAAACTCGTCGTAGTTAATTTTTCCATCCTGCAGATTGTAAGAAAGTTATATATATCATCAGTGTTTCTATTTTTTTTTCTCCTGAACAACTGAATTCTTTCTTGTTTTAACTGCTCCAAGAGCTCTATCTACTTACATTGTCAACATCAGCATCATCGATGATACCTTTGATTTCTGTTTCATCGTACATCCCCTCTCTCTTTTAAAGCTTGCTCAAGTTCTTCTCTCGTAATATGGCTAAATTATAAACACACATATGCCCATCAAGTATCAGTTAGAGGACTGAATCGTTGCAAGTGCTAACAAAAGATTGTGTTGTAAGAACTTACCCACTGTTGTCCTTATCAAAGTATTGAAATGCTGTATATAGATGCTCTTCTCGATCCATTCTGTTCATGTGCATTGTTGCTGTGATGAACTCCTCGTAGTCGATTGTTCCATTACCATCTGCATCAGCCTACAATAAATGGTATGCAATGAGTACCAAAAAGTTAGCATAACAAATATACTTGTTTAGATCTTCAAGAACATACAGCTTCCATAAGCTGCTCGACTTCAGTCTCTGATAGTTTTGTTCCTTGCTTTGTAAGACCCTGCTTTAGTTCTTCAAGAGTAATAGTTCCACTATTGTCAGAGTCCATACTCTTGAACATTACCTTTAGACCCTGTATCTCCTCCTCCGATAAGCATCCTGCAATCACCTGCACACAAAATAGTAGAAATTTATCAAAATGGAAACAATTATACCACCCTTTTTCTCTATCCAAGCATTTTCTCCTATGAGATTCTTAACTAATTTTCATAATATTATCCAACATAGGTTAATGTTTTGTTCTACCATAGGAATTTACTGTTTTTTTTTTCAAAAAGCAACTGCGCTTAATACAAAATTTTGTAGACCTTGCGTTAATCGAATGCATGACAAGAATTTACCCTTAAAGCAACCTTCTTAAATTGATTCATTGCTCTAAATTGTTTCAGTCTATTGAGAACAGCATTATCAAGTGGTGTATCAGGTGCTTCTCCATCTTCTTTGATCCAAGGATGATCTGCATTACAAGTTCGTAATAAGTTGGCAATTTAAAATTTTACAGAAAGAGATTTTTGAATGAAAAACAAAAGAATGATAGAAACTATTTTTGATGGTTAGATTGCAGGCTGCTGGTTAAACTACCTCAAGAGTTTCTCATGATTATGTTTTTCCTTCCAGGCAAAGTTTGTCTTGATTTTTTGCAAGATGCATGTATAAAACTATTTCTGACTACCAATCAGAGACCAATGCCCTTCTAAGAGAAAAATAAACTATATGACGAAAGCTACTATGGAAATAAGCAAGGAAATCATACTGAGAACTTCAAATGCAGTTAGCCTTTGTTTGGGGTCCAAACGCAGCATTTTCCTTACAAGATCCTTAGCGCCACGAGAAATTGTAGGCCACGGGTCACTGGCGAAGTCCATCTCTCCTCTTAAAATAGCATTGAAGATCCCTTGTTCAGATTCTGAAGAAACAAATCTTGGTTTTAATTTTTATTCTCCAAAGACAATACTTCAAATTGTTCAATAAGGAGAAAAAAAAAATACCAGCCCAAAAAGGAGGAACACCAGAGAGGAAAATGTAGAGCATCACCCCTATGCTCCAAATATCAGCTTCGGGTCCATAACTTCGTTTGAGGACTTCAGGTGCTATGTAATATGCACTGCCAACTATGTCTTTGAATACCTCGCCTGTTGGGAGACAAGTCAGTAATTTAAACAATTAGGATGAACAAAAAGATTCGATTCAATCGAAACGGACCTTGCTTGAAGAAGACGGAGAGGCCGAAATCGGTGGCCTTGAGCGGCGCGTCCTCGTCCGTGCTGAGCAATAGGAAATTCTCGGGCTTGAGGTCCCTGTGTATGACCCCCATGGAATGGCAGGTGTGGATGATCTGCACGATGACCCTGAGCAAGGAGGCGGCGGCCCGCTCGGTGTAGTGGCCCCTGGCGATGATGCGGTCGAAAAGCTCGCCTCCGGCGCAGAGTTCCATTACGAGGTGCACCGACTGCTTGTCCTCGTAGGCGCCCTTGAGCTCGACGATGTTGGGCTGTCCGGAGAGGTGGTACATGATCTGCACTTCCCTCCTCACGTCCTCGATGTCCTCCTCGTTGGTGAGCTTCCGCTTGGCGAGTGTCTTGCAGGCCAGCTTCTCGCCGGTGGCCTTGTGGGTGCAGAGGTAGATGACGCCGAACTGGCCGCGGCCGAGCTCCTTGCCGAGGGAGTAGGTGGCGCGGACGTCCTCCATGGGGCGGCCGAGGACGGGGCCGATGGGGGAGGCGGACTTGGCCGGGGCGACACCAGCGCTGGGGATTGCAGGGGGATCCTGAACAGGGGCGTCGGCGGAGGCGCCATTGGGTTCGGCGACGTCAGGGTCGGCCGAGGCCGGCTCGCCCGGCTGCTTGGTGAAGCAGTTGCCCATGGGGAGGGGAAGGATGGTGGGTGAGGGGGTGGCTGGCCTCGACTATAGGGCAAGAAGAAAGAGGCCAGGGAGGATTTGGACGGGAGAGGAAGAGATGAGTTGGAAATGGGAGGAGGGAAGTTGGCGCGAACGGAGATGGTTGGGAGAAATTGACGGGAGCCAACTGATCGTTTCATAGGTATCCGTTTTGGCTGCGCATTCAATCCAACCCCGTTGACATTGATTGCTAAGGCAATGGATCCGAAAGTCCAAACCCAAACCTCTATCCAGAAATTGACTTTAGAGTTGACTTTAGGAATCCTTGCAGTGGGATAAATTTAAAATTATAAAAATTTTAAATAATAAAATAAATATGAATCGACAGTGGGATAAATTACATTTAAATGAGAATCCATACGGCTGTGCCGCACCTCGTAACGCTTCCTTCATCAGTCGGTTTCCCATCGCGTCCGACGAACCCGGCGGCGACTCCCCTGCCCTCTCAGATCGTATCTTTCTTCGTATTCCTCTTCCTCCTCTTCTCCTTCTTCTTATTTTACTAGATCTACCGTTTTATACAAGAGGAATGTGGATTGCTGAAGTTGGAGCTGGTTGTTTAGGGGTTTTATTGTTGCATAGCTTGCACAGAATTGGATCCTATCTGATTGAGGATGAAATTTTGATTTTTTTTTTTTAATTTAAGGGATTATCGCTAGGTTTCATATGCGGTTCATCTGTTTTTAAAGAGTTTTCTCTCTAGAATGCTTCTTCTCGTTCTCGCAGCTAGGTTTTATTAAACCTCAACAGTCATGGTAACTCGAAAAGTTTTGAGTTAAATTGCCTTTATTTTTGGAGGGTAATTGTTATATTCAGGTGGAGCAGACAGTGATCTTGAGATTCTAGTCAATCTGGATTCAGATTAGAGAATGAAAGCTCATCCGTTAATGTTTTGACACTTTGTGGCATAATTTCATGGACTATAATGTTCTTCCTTTGGAATTTTTTTCACCCATGAAACCCCTTCCCTCGAAAGAAAGATAAATAATCCTAATCGTCAATTTGATCTTTAGCATGAGCTATATTACCACATTTATCTTCTTTTAATTGTTTGAGGGAGAGACTTTTACGATGGTGGGCTGCACAATAATGGTGATTGGTTTGTTGTTTCCTGTACATCTAGTGATTTGAAGTTCTTATTATCTCTCCTATAAAACCTTATGCTGATCATGATGTTTATTTTATTGAAGATATAAGGAACTTATATATGACTTAGATGCCAAGGCCTCTTTCTTATTTTCTTAATGTGAGTTCCTAGGTCATGGATAGCTCTCTATTGGGGATCAGAGATGTGACTTGATAATCTTGAGGGTCATTTACTCGACATTAGATTATCTAGATCATTATCAGAATCATGGTGGATTGTGTGGTTGTAGATCATGATTCAGTTCACAAATCATTTAATTGCCTGATATAATATTGTTTGTGATGGTGTTAAATTGACCGTGGTTTACATTTTTTACTTTCATGTGTTCTGATTAATTATTAAATGTCTAATGATACAATCTCTGAAAGAGTGATTTGTTTTTTATTGTGTTAACTTGACTATGTGGTTTACGTTTTTTTTTTACTTTCATGTGTTTTGAGCATATTAGATGTCTAATGATACAATCTCTAAAGAGTGATTGTGATGTCTGCACACACCTAGATTTATTTGCACTATGTAAGTTCTATAAATTTCTCTGTGACTTTAGGGAAGTTAGAAATGAATAGCCATGCCAATGTTAAAAACTTAAAATGACTCATTTTACTGAAAATTTGGCAACCACCATAAATAGTTAAATGCCATGGTAAAGTTAGATTCTTTTTCAATGTTGAGTACCATAAACAAAAATAAAAAAAAATGAAAGAGCAGCTTTAGGCATTAGTGATGATTTCGTAATTTATTTGACATCTAGGCGGTAAATTCAAATTTTCATATTTTTCATGGATTCAAGTGTCATTTTGCTTATGCGAGCATGACTTGAGCAGGAGTAGATTTTACAAACATGTGTATGTTTGTTCAAATCCATATTCAATTGCAATAACAACAGATCCGTAGTAAATCATTTGATTGATCTGCAAAATGTGGAGAACATGCATGAATTTTGCAATCCAATCCCAATGTTATGCCATAAATATTCTGTGATCCTTTGCTTATGTGTAAGTAAAAATGTACCTTTCAAGTTTCAATTAATCTCTGTATCTTCTTTACTGGTGCAGTCGAGCAAAATGAGTTCAGCTTGTCCATTTGCTAAAGGAGCTTCAGTCGATGCTGTCTGTTCAATGAGGTCTCAACCAAATCAAAAAAATGCTGAGCATGAAGACAAGGGAGGTGATAAGAGCAATGATTCTGATACTACATCTCCAAAATGTCCCTATGGCTTTGACTCACAAACTTTTAATCTTGGTCCTTTAAGTTGCATGATTTACCAAAGCTTGCTCTATGAGAGCACCAAATGTATGCCATTTGCCACAAATTTTGCAAGTGAGTAATGGATACAACTCTTAAGTTTCATCTCTTTTTCATGGGAGAATGTTATGATAACATTATTTTACTATATTCAGAGTTTGCATATCCCGCTTTAATGATTGCCCACTTTGTGGTGCTGATATAGAGAAGATTGAGCCTGATAAAGAACTCCAGGTCACGGTTGATCGATTCATTGATGGTCATGCTTGAATCAAGAGGTCCCAAATTAATACAGATGGAATGGAAGGAAAATATGTTCCCCAAACTGTGATATATGGTGATGTCTCCATGGAGTGTGGATCTTTCCTAGTGCAACAGGCTATGAGGGTATGATGGTTATTTTTTTTCCATTTATTTTCTTTTGGTTATTAGCACTGTGCAACAAAATCGTTCTGCTTTGCTTGCTTGTTTTCTTTACTTTATGCACTTTAGGATGAATATGCTGAAATAAAAGAAGTATTTTTAATCCATGCTTGGTCTTGATTGCTTCTATGGGTGGCAAAAAACTTGATCTAATAATGGATATCCAACCTGACCTAATCCAATCTGACACAAAAAAATTGGATTATTATGGTTTTGGGTCGTTTCGTGGGTCGACAAATATATTGCCTTTGGACTTTCGATCAAATATAGATATCTAAAAATGCAATAAATCTGACCCTGACCCTAGTTTAATTATTGAAATATATTAAAATTAAAAATATATGATAAATCATCCAATGGAAATCCTATAACTAATTAATTGGAGTAATTTACTTATTTGTATGTACCATTACCATTAAAAAATCTAAAATCTCATGGCTCTAATTGATTGGTGGATAGAAGAAATAATTATTTATATTTAACAAAAAATATTGGAATTTAATTTAAGTTACATTAAGTTGATTTTTGTGTTGATATTAGTAAGAACTTGGTGATGACCTAAAACCCAATAACTTACTTGACTCTATCAACTCGACTCAAGTAGAGCCAAGTCTCTTGCACTTGGTTTCAGATGATTTTTTTAATCTGAAAAATGTTGGTTGGATTAAATTTTGGTCAAGAACCTTCCTGAACCCATCGCCCCCCTAATTGCTTGAGCATAAATTTTGGTATTAAATGCTAAGTTTAGAGGTCAATATCATGGTGAAAGTCTAAAGTGAAACTGTATCAAGCTTTTTTATGTGAAAAATTGGTGATTGTGGTCTGAAATGATGAGATAGTGGTTTGAATTTGAAATAAATTCTCATGGCAATTGCTAAGAATGTGACACCAGCTGATCTTTCATCTGAAGTTGGAAGTCTAAAATGAAAATGCTATAATTTTTTATGCAAAATGTTGATGTCCGAAATCGTCATCATCATCTTCAACTACATGAAACTTACAAATCTATATCACTAATAATATTTAAATTAAGTAAATTATTTTTATTACTTGTTTGAACTGATGACTGGATAATTTCTATATAATATGCACGGCATGCTATGTACCATATGCAGGCCTTCTGTGGACAAAATATAGAGAGTGCTAAATCAAGACTCAGTGTGTGCGCAGAGGATATCAGAAAACAGTTGGAGACATTGGGAAAGTCATCTGAATTATATTCACAGCTTGGAGCTGTTCTAGGGATGCTAGGGGATTGTTGGTGTGTATTTCACTATTTCTAGCTTCATACCTGCTTTATCTGTTAAGCAACTGTGGACATAGAACTATACTTTTGACATATAAATTATTGCACGGATGTTTAATCATTCCATTTTATAGTGCATTTCTAGCAACAAGGTGATAATCTAGTTTTGTTACATCTTTTGCATATTGTATTTGTAAGAATCTTGTTCTCATAGTTAAATTATTACTAGTAAGTCTTCTATAAGCAAAGATATTGTGAATTAGTATCATAATGTTTTTTAAAACTCTAAAATTTCAACTTTCAAAAGCTAGATACAGATTCGAGGCATTGAGAACCTTCAAGTAAACATAAATAACGACATGTCATGCAATGTGTTTTTTGTTTCAAAGTCCAGTATGATCTTGGATTGTGATTCACTTCCAAGTAAAAAATAAGGGAAATATAAGTATATAGATTAGTTCATTATCTATGAACTCAATCTTTTGCAACTCTGCTCTGTTGTAACCAACTCAGCTATGCCATTATCTAAGAACTCAAGCTTTTAGGATAAGTGGTCAGCCAATCAATTTTAAGAGATATGAAAATGACTTGTGACATATCAAAAGATACAACACAATTTTAAAAGTTTCTAAATGGTTTATTTGTTGGGTAATTTTATAGTATAAAATAGCCTTTTCTCATTATGTTTAACTTTGGCTAGCAGTAGTCTTTCAAATAATTTCTATTATGAGACCGTTGTTGAACTTAATTCTTTGCCTTGCAGTTGAGCAATGGGGGATGCTAAGTCAGCTATTGCTTTCTATGAAGAGAGTGTCGAGTTTCTCACAAAACTGCCTGCCACTGATATTGAGGTTTGTATTTTTAGTTTTTTTTTTCAAGTATAATTGACTTGATTGAACACTTGTATGATTCTTGATTTGGTTTTTGTTTTAGCTTGTCATTACAAACTTCTGCTTTCTTTTCTTCCGTAGTTGGTGCACACACTGTCTGTTTCTTTAAATAAAGTTGGAGATCTTAAATATTATGATGGAGACTTGCAATCAGCAAGAAATTATTACGCAAAAGCTTTGAAATTTCATCGAAATGCTGTCAAAGAGAACTCAAGTTTGTCTTCCCAGGTTAGCAATTTTCCCAGTTTTTGTTTCACATGCATGTATTAGTGCGCTACATGTTCAAGAAAACAAGTTTATTCTTCTCTCTTAAGCCAATATAAGTATGCCATATGTGAGAATAATACATGGTAATACATAACTGGACAAAATATTAACACAAGACAGAACTAAAATTTTGGCATTTTCTGTCTAACGATCCTGGAAGTATTAGAATTCAGGTTGATGTTTGCACTGTTACTTGGTAAGGATGTGACAATGGATGTTCTGGCTATGTGGTATATATAGTATCTACTGCTACATGTAGTGATCAGCATTTGTAGATATAGTGCTATGAAGCAGGATGTAGAGATAATTCTATGTATAGGGCATATCATTATAAAAATAATTGCCAATGATTCAATTTTTCTCCTATATAGTATTAAAATTTCCATTACTGCATGAAGTATATGACCATACACTTCATGAGTTTCTTCTGACAAAATGTAAGCCATGTAACTGAATAAATCTTCCTATTGACATTGTTAGGTTTATGTATTTTGAGTAGCATTTGTGTTTCTTAATGTTTAATTTATTTCCCATCTTATTTGGAAACAGTTTTCTTCGTAGGTTGTTGATTTAGCTGTTTCCCTTGCCAAAGTTGCGGATGTGGATAGAAATCTAGGAAATGAAGATGTCGCAACAAATGGATTCGAGGAAGCAATAAGCTGTCTGGAATCATTGAACCTGAGTTCAAATGAAGTTGGACTAGAACAAAAGGTAGCTGATTTAACCTAATCACTACCAATGTTTCTTTTCCTTTTAGTTCATCTACCTGCTAATATTGTTTATCCCTAAATGCAGCGCAAGTCTGTGCTGGAATTTTTGAACAAACAGCTTGCAGAGAGAAGATCATCAAGCCATTGATGCTGTCGTTTGATGAGGTTTGCATTGCATGCAACAAGAAAATACACCATAATTACTATTATGGTTGAGCGTCGTGCATACTTACAAGTTACATGAGGTGTCAAAGATTAGATTAGCTGTTTACATGATCTACATATCTTTTATGGTTTGCAGGCCTATGCTTTGAACGTGCATGCATAGACAGTAACCAGAGGGCTAATAATTGATACTCTGTATGCACGTGAACGTTTTTCGTACTTTTGATGATAAATATACGGAATTTAATGCACTATAGCCTTTACAGTTTATCCTTGCTATAGTGGTAGTTCCTCAATGTTTGTGAAAGAGGGAGCAGGCTCTTTGCTCTTTTAACATAGATCTGGCTCTTAATTGAAAACTGAATAGATACCTTCAATATAATTTATTTGTTCCTCTTCACAAAGTACTTGGGATGAACAATTAAAAGAGTAGATAAACACAAAAACACCAAGGTGATGTTAGTTTAGTTGCTACCTCCATTGTACTTTGCCACTCTTACCTTTGATTACTGGTCCTCTCTTCATGGTTTGAAATTGTCTCATTATGATAGCGCTTGTGGGTTTGCTTCAATTTAGTGAGGATGAATATGAAAATTTAAAATTCTCTTTCATATGTCTCTAAACTAAATAAGCAAGCATTTATTATCCAAATAAAAAAACCTAAAATTAAAATTGCAATCATATTTAAAAAAATTTAGTTCGGTGATTTTTAATTCAAATTCATCTAAGAGACTAGTCAGTCAATCTACCAAACCTGTTGACTAATTTTTTTTGTCGGCTCAATTTAATTAGTTTTGGATTGATGAGGCCAACTTGGTTTGATCAGCAATATCAGGTTGAACCAACCAAGCTCTTCCTTCAAGTCAAATTCACTTGATTTGATGGATCATGTCAAATCAACATATTTGATCAAATCATGAAATCAAGCTTTATATATATATATATTTATCAGGAGGTAAATGCATATGCCCTCCTGAAATTGATTAAAATGAGTTAGACAGATTCATTATACTTGTAGTAAGCTATTGATTACTTCCACTGCTTGTCCTTTTTTGCAAGAAGAATCTCCAGGAGTGAAAATGACTCCATACCCAACGACTGATTGAATATGTTGGTGGCTGGCAATTTCATCACTCAGCTAATTAATCGAAGGAATGTTTCATGTATTTCTAGCATTTGTTATCTTCAGGGGACACGACGACGATGATGGTGTGTTGATCTGTAAAGCAGCGGTTGGCCCATCATCAACCTTAGCTCAGGATGGCAACTTTTATTATAAAATAGCACTCCAAATATTCCTCCTATCTTTCCTGGGCAAACCTGTTTTTCGCTGCATTCAATGATGAGCGTTAATTTAGAACTTCGCCTGAACCTGAGCATCCTGATCATGCGATTTACTTGCAGATCTGATTTTTAAAAACTATATATCGAGAATAATATGAGTTTTTTTTAAATTACTTGTAGTTATCTTAAGGTTGAACTCTTGAAAGTATGATCACCTTTGGTTTAACAGGGAAATCGATTATCCAACTAAAAGACAGTTTCATTTTGTATCAATACCTGTACATCTGAACCTAAGTTCTTATCGTTGTTTGCGCCCTTCAGTGATTGCAGCTTCCTCCACCAACCCTCCATGAGACACAATAAAAGAAGAGAAAGGAAGACAGGAAACAACTATTTCCGGCCATAAAGTTTGGTCGTCACTAGAATCCAGCTGATGCCCACATGGGAGCCTGGTTTGGGTTTCCCCCCTTCCTCGATTGCACTTTCTCATCTTTTCTTGTTAATTTGTACTCTGGTACCTAAATGATGTCTCAGTGGACAACCCTCGATCCTCCCTCTTAGGAAATTAAATCAACTATGAGAGTAAACTTGTAGTTCTCTTATAATCTCTGAGTTTGGGTTGCTTGCTTGCTTTGTCCAACTGGTTAGTTTAAGGGTATACATTACTGACCTCAACCAATATTGGTTACTGTAACCCTGTGGCCATGGTTTGAGACTGACTAGCTATAATATGATTGCTCCAGTTAAGGTTAGCTTGTTTGCACCAATTACTCTAGCTGAAAAAAAGGTGGCGTACAAGACATTGTCTGACATTCTCACATGGTGCTGAATCAGTGGAGAGCCTTTGGTGGGGTTGAGAAATTTAGGTTTATCATAAGATTTTGGAGCAGCATCTGCTCGTGGTACATCTCCACTACCTGCTCGAGTTATTGTATGTGATATGATATAAAAATACCCACCAGAAAAAAGAATCCAGGAGATGGAGCCAAACCACTCATGCATTGCCCCAGGACAAGAAAAGGGAAGCATTTTGGACAAACTTTTCTTCTTTTTTTTTTTCCCCTCTCTCTTTTGCTCCTATCACAGTAAAGAGCAGTAATGCTGGGTAGTAAAAAGCGATGCCACAGCAAAAGGAGAACACAACAGGGAGTGAGTGAGAAGACCCAATCATGCAGAAAATTTTGTTTATGAACTTAGCGATCTGCTTTCTTTTATGTACTGGCCAAGGCATTGTCTGCGCAAGTGACAAATGGATGCTGTCATTGATTATCAGACCACCAAGAAAACTCCCAGATCTGCGAGATGCCCGTGTATATATATATATATATTGCGATGAAATAATTTTTTTAAAAGTGATGTGAGGTACGAATCCTTATGATCTCCCTGATGAGATACTGAAAGCAATGTTATTGTGTCAGTGAATAGCACTGTTCCTTCCACAGTAGATAATCATGAAGCTGGCTTAGCTTCATCTTAATCTAGCTAGTGTGTTAGCCGTCTGACTTGCCATCCTTGTTCATTCGATCCAATCAATTGAATGCATATATAATTAAGTCAATTGTGCCATTAATTCAGTATACTTTCTTAGATGAGTTATTCCATCTTCCCTAGTTTCATGCATCAGCCAACGGCAAGACTTGCGGGAAGTCAGCCTTGTTTATTTTGAAGACGCATGAATCGCAGCTTCCACATTATCAAACTGTTCTTCCTCACTTGTTTATTCATTTACTATGTCTTCCTCCTCATCCATGATGAATCAGGTTTGTCAATAATATTATTTTGTAAATTTTTGATATATTTGACAAATAAGTTTTGCATTGACCTACGGTTAATTCTGTCAGATTTTAAAAACATTAAATCAGAAAGTGATTTTACTTGATGTCTATCGCGAACACTCACCTCCATCCATCCACGAGGATGGTCCAAAATCCTATCACGAATTGATGGAAAGTTTAGCATATATTCTCATGATTGTTAGTATATCATTATCAATTTATCATTTTTAATTGATTTGATCATCACCATCACCATCATTTTTCTTTCCATGACAGAAAGGCTTTTTTAGAATTGAAAAATATATTGCATATTTCTACTCGGAATCGGATGAAGCTCCAACAAGAGGATGTTAGGCCAGTAGCCAAGGAAGGGAAGGGAAGAAGAAGAGGTAGCTAGCAGCAGCAGCAGAGGAGGTCAAGGCGATGAGGCTGGGGCATTAATGGCTGTGGCAATAGAGAGACGAGCTCTGGATTGGAATTAGGACCTTAGGAAGTGCAGGCATGCGAAGGCAATGGCACAGATCTTCTCAACTTCTGCTGGATGTATAGTTTTATTTTAGTGCTACGATTTACTATAAATGGGTTGAGTGGGAGAGAGTATTTTCCCAAAAAATCATGAGCCAAATGGTAGTGGACAGTTCAACGTATAAATATGTTGCTAAAATGGTGATAATGCCATCGATTCCAGCGGATTGGTTAGAAATGGAAAGATATTAGATCATGATCTTGCTCATCGATGCTCCCTCCTTCCTCCACACTTCATGTCTCATCTCTTCAATCCAAAAATATGCTGAGAAATGGAAATGCCATGGTCAGACTAATAGATAAATGGCACAGTGACTGTGACGCAGCATCTTTATTCAATTACAGTAGAGCCAGAGGAGGAGAGGAAGAAGGTGGAGAAGAAGAAGAGGCCAAGTTTGGTTACAGTGCCGCAAGAGCACGTGGCCCCCATGCGTTTCATTGTGCAGTGATTAAACGACGAGCACAACAGTAAAGATTAAAAGAAGAAAGAAAGAAGAAAAAAAAAAGCAAAAAAGCTGCTGGCTCAACTCTGCATGCATGCATGCATGCTGCTGCTGCAGCTTCCTCTGAGCCCAAGTAGAAGACAAACCCATCCGTCACAAAGCCTGAGACCAAGACCAATTCGATTTGAAACTCTCCGGTCTTCACGATCGTCTTTTAAAATTTGGAATCATCATTTCATTTTTGTATCTCCCAGACAGCTCCTGGAGTCGAGATTATGGAACTAATATCATATTACAGAGGTGCTCAAGTCGTCAGCTACCGTTGCAGGATAGTAGTTTGTGTTTTGTGGGAGCCTACGAGATACATTAAAACTCATCAGTAAAAAGTTGGCAACAACGACAACAAAAGAACGATGACAAAGGGGAGGGAGGAGAGATGGAGTGGAGGGGTCGTCTGACCATTCCAACACCATTTGGATTTGTCTCAGAGAAAAGGAAAAAAAAAAAGGGGTATTTAGAACAGAGAGAACGAGAGAGAGAGAGAGAGCGAGCGCGAGACCTCTTTGAGATCTAAGATCTATCCCTTCTCTGTGACCAAGGCACAGAGAGGAAAGCGTAGATAGCTATAGCTATGGAAGCAACAGAGGATAGCGTTGCAGCCGAAGAAGCCTCAGGCTCGATTTAGAAAGACGAAGAGAAGTTGCTTGTTATCTTCGGAAATGGGGTCGCCCGAGAACTCGTGAGGGAGAGACGAGAGGAGTTCTCTTGGTGCGAGTTTCTGCTGCTTTTTTTTTTTTGTTTTTGTTTTTGTTTTTTGATTTATCTTTGCGCTTTACTTCTTTCTTTCTGATGGCTTTTAATGGCAGCAGCGCTCAATAGAGTTAGCACCAGCCTTTAATGCTCTGTCTCCCTCTGTCGTTGTTCCTTGTAGCTTTGCTATAAACAAGGGGAAGTGGAGAGAGGGAAGTGCTGCTTGCATCGATTTGCTTCGAGCTATGGACGCCTACGAGGCAACGAGAGTGGTGCTGTCGAGGATCCAAGGCCTGGACCCGGAGAACGCCCACAAGATCATGGGGCTGCTCTTGCTACAGGAGTACGGCGAGCAGGAGATGATTCGGCTGGCCTTCGCCCCGGAGACGATGCTCCAGTCCGTGGTCTTGAAAGCCCTAAAGGAGTTGGGCCTCGCGCCGGCCTCCACCCCCGGAACCCCTTCCGGCGCCGCCTCGCCGTTGCTCCTCCGTCAGAACTCCGCCTCGCGCCTCCTCGCCGCCGCTTCCTCGCCGTCTTCGTGGGCTCCGCCCCCGGTTTTCTCCCGCTCCAACAGCGGCATGGGCGGCAATGGTTTGAGCGCGTCGCTGGATGAGCACCAGAGCTCTGACGAGCTGGTTAGCCCTAATAATCTCGGCCTCTCGCCCTTCTATGGCGCGTCTGACCTCATTGATGATTTCCGCCTGCCGGATCAGTTGTCTTTCCTTGGCGACCACGGCGCGGCCCCCAATTCCAACCACCTCCTTTCCGTTGCTGCGAACGCCGGTGGAGGAAGCGATGCGTTCAACCTGGACATCGAGTGCAGAAGTCCTAGCGGCAACGGCGACGGCGCGATGTTCCCCAATAGGATAGGCTGGGGGGTCAACGGGTACCACCACCGCCGGAGCAGCTCGGCCGCGGACCTCTGCCTCGGCGACCCGGCTGCGGGGTTCGGATGGAAGCCGTGCCTCTACTTCGCGAGAGGCTATTGCAAGAATGGAAGCGCCTGCCGATTCCTACACGGGCTCCCGGAGGACGGCGTGGCGGCCAAGATGGACGCGGCGGTGGAGCAGCAGTGCCAGGAACTTCTGCTAAGGTCGAAAAGCCAGAGGATGGGCGATGCTTCCCAACTTATGGCGTCTGCCTTCCCGTTCTCACCCACTGGTTCGGTGCCGCCGTCTCCTTCGTCTTCCTCGAGCAAATGCCTCAACTTCTGGCTTCAGCAGCAGCAAAATGAAAGCCAGAGGTACCTCCTTTCCTGCATCTCTCTCTCTCTCTCTCTCTCTCTCTCTCTCTCTCTCTCTCTCTCTCTCTCTCTCTCTCTGAACTAACAATCTGCAATTACTACAGGGCGGTGACTGCGGCTGCTGCCGCTGCAGCATTGATGCTGGCTGGGGACGATTCCCATAAGTTCATAGGTAGATCAAGAATGGAAAGAAATGATTTCATGGCGAATCCTGGCTCAAGACAGATCTACTTGACCTTCCCAGCTGACAGCACATTCAGTGAAGAGGATGTCTCCAATTACTTCAGGTTGGTTCTCATTCGCCAATAAATCTATATGACTCTCCGTGAGCGCGGCCTCCTTCTTCCTTGTGCACAAACATCCAATCTTTGAACATTTACTCTTTGTTTATAGCATCTACGGACCGGTTCAAGACGTGAGGATCCCATTCCAACAGAAGAGAATGTTCGGCTTCGTGACCTTCGTCTACCCGGAGACCGTGAAATTGATCCTGGCGAAGGGGAATCCTCACTTTGTCTGCGACTCCAGGGTTCTCGTCAAACCTTACAAGGAGAAGGGGAAAATCCCTGAAAAATTCAGGCATGCCCTCCTTAACATTCCCAAAGGCCCCTTTTTTTTTCTTCCCTTGCAATGGATTTACAGCATTGTTCTTGGCATGTGTCACTGGTCTTATCTTTCCTCAGGAAGCAGCAGCAGCAGGCTGAGACCTTTGATCTTCAACAGCTTGGTTAGTTCTTGCAACCAGTCTCTTCTTTCGTCAAATACTAAAATTTACTTTTCTTTCCTTGATTACTCAAATACCACGTAAATGTTTGCAGCGGGAGCGCGGATGATGTTCAATAATGGAAGTTTCAACCAGGAACTACTCATGAGAAGAAAGCTAGAAGAGCAGCAACAAGCAGCAGAGCTGCAGCGAGCAATTGAGCTGCAAGCCAGGCGATTCACTGGTCTCCGGCTCAACCTAAACAACATAAGCTTCTCATCTTCTCCAGCATCCATCAACTCTCCTTCTATTACGGCCACACAACCAATTGGTAGTGTGGATAGCAGCATCAGCAGTAGCCAGGAAGACTCACCGAATGAGGGTCTGTTCACCTCTATACTTGTAGTTGTTTTTTCTTCAAAATGCGAGTTTGTTCTTCTTAGCTCAGATGATCCTCGTCTTTTGTGCAGCTAAGAGCATCTGTGTTGCTGAAACAGAAGAGAAATCAAATGGTTATGATAAGAATGAATCTACTGGCGAGGCAAACCTCAAAGAAGATGGCGATTTGCCAGAAAGGTTACTCTCAAACACTAAATTTGTCCCTTTTATTCTCAAGCAAGAAAGAAATATTGCTGTAACTTGCGCTCCGATTCCTGCAGCGCCGATCATAACTTGCCTGATAGCCCATTTGCCTCCCCTACCAAATCACTTTTCATGCTCGATTCACTCTCTAACAACGAAGACCGTACGTCCACAAACATTGTGAATACTAGCAACAGTAACAGCCATCTAATAGCCTCCTCCACATTACTGCCAATCGCTTCTTCCCCTGACAAACCCTCTCTAAGCTCATGCTTCCTCCACATGCCAAGGTAAAACGACTAGTCTCTTAGCTTGCATACTTCCGAGTCTACTCAGATTGCTGCTATGGTACAATAATAAAATCGGTGTCGTCATCAGGTTGTCCTCTGGCCACGGAGCTATCGGCATGTGAAGTCGCCAAGGGGAGTAAGTGAGCTCTCCCCATCATTGTAAGCCTCAGTCTCCATTAGTGGATTGTGACCTTCTCTTTATTCACTCAACTTTTGCTTGATTGTAGTAATACCCTAGTAAGCAAAAAAGATAGTGGAATATAGCCAAAGAAAAGTTGCAAATGGTCCCTGTGTATTGCTTCTCCCTTTCTTTTTTCTAGTAATTTTCAATTGTAAGCTCCATAGGAAGTCAGGCCAGTCTACCATTTGCTCTTCCCTCAACCATCTATCTATCACTCTACCCAATTCACCACCAAGATACAATTACTGCAGTTGCCACCATTACTGTTAGCTATATCATTACCCACCAAGATACAACAATCTTCCACACCAGGTACAGGAAACTCTAGACAAGGTGACAGAAAGCCGCACTGAGTTCTAAAAAGAAATGATACAGGAGAGGGGAAGGACCACTGAAGGTGAGAAGAGCCATCGAGGGCCGAGACAGAGCTGGATGTTGTACATTCATGCATGTGATGTTCTGCAGTGGTCTCTTCTCTTCTTCCTCCGCTCCAGTCTTTTACTTTTGGTTTCTTTTGTTGATCCAATATTGTAGCTGACCTCAAAACAGACAGAATTGTTCACAAAATGGTTAAAAACAAATAGTTTCTCTTCCCTCTTCTCCTCGTTTGCTGTATGTAACTAGTGATGCTTCTGTTCCTGCTTCAGTTCAAATTGGAAGATATTTAGACTTATCTATATATTTTTTTTAATTTTCTTTTACAAAAAATTAATTAGTGACGCTCATTATATATGAAGTGTATATTATGGAAAGTAAACAAGATGTGTTTATGCACGATTTGTTCACGGTTGATGTATTAATCGAATTTTCACCCCAAAGGACAGCAACATTTCAAATGCTATTGAATTTTATCAGCAATCAAAGTTGAGTGTCTTTTGGGATAGCGACTCTCTCTGAGCTTAAAAACTAATTGAAGGCCGCTTAATTACTTATCATTCCAATTTTGGTGTACTTGGGCATTAATAACACATGCAATGATGACTAGGTGCTTCAAGTTCTGGATCAAATTTTCTTCTCCATGCAACGAGGTCAGCCTCATCAACTTCAACATTATAAAATAAATTATCAATATGTACAATTACTCATTTATTTATATAATAACAGTGTTGAGAGACATTTAAACTTTGTTCTATTTTTCTTTTACTTTTATCCGATTTCTAGTTGTTGTACAATTAATGTGATGAAATATGATATATATATATATATATATATCCATAGGGTTTCTTATTAAATATCAACCCACCGGCCAAACCTGGCAACCCATTTGGAGTAATGTCAACTTGTCGGAAATTTAAAGCGAGCGAAGATATCATTTGTATACGGAAGAGTATTATAATAGTTTAATTAATTTAATTCCTAGTTCGATTAAATGAATTAATTATCAGATTACGTTGTTTTTAGTCAATTGTTCTTGCAGGCCACAACAAGGTAGTTCGATCACGTGCAAGAAACATGCAAAGCTAACCTGTCTAAACTTTTATCAAAAGGATTTTGTAATTAATTGGGTAGAAATTGAATATCGTTGATAGCAATCTGATAATCATTGAAGACCTTATTTACATGGAATTTTCATGTTTATTTGTTAATCAAACTAGGCCAAATCACATCTATGATTCCTCCATCTTGACTGCGTCAAACCCCTAATTTAATTAGTGTGGAACCAAAAAAAGATTTAATGCAGTTTGAAGAAAAAAAACGAAGAGATAAACAAATAAAAATTTTCTTTTTTTCTTTTATCCATTTCTTAAAAAATGTATATCCCTCTATTTTCTTATGCTTTAAAAAAAACATAAAATTTTGATTTATCTACTTTTCTACGTTAAATCATTTGTCAGAGGTCTACGATATAAATTAACTTTGAATATAGTAGATTAGTCCGATCAACATCTACACCTCCCTATTTGTGCCTCCAGACACGGTGTAGTAGTAAGACGTTTGATGAATTCATAGAGCACCACAGTTTCATACTCGATTGGAGCATGCACATCTTCTATTTGAGCGGAGCAACTATGAGAAGCAACACGAAATATGATTACTCAAGTAGATCTTCATCTTGTAAAGTGACCATGTTAGAAGACTATGTGCCAATTGTGGAAGTTGAATACCAATGCACTATCGCGAATACTTTCAAATTTACTCGATGGACAAATAAATCAAAGAGAGAAACATGACACTCACAACTATATACAAGAATAGTTAGGTTTGTAAACTGGTATCATGATACCTCAAATATAAAAAAAAAAATCCCTACTTATTTTTAGTTTTGCAATTTTAGCAAAACCTGCCAACCTCTAAGCATATTTTTAAAAATTATATTTGATTTTCAGATTCTCTCTAAAAACCCAAATACAGACTCATTTTTTAAAAACTAATTTATAGCATAATTTTTTTAAAAAAATCAAATATTGATATTGATCACTCACAACGCAGCCAGGGTACTAGTAGAATCCTCTAGGCCTTAAGCCCAGATAGATTCAAGTCGTGGGCCAACACGCATACTTCGCATGGTCGTCCATTTATATAATTTCGTACAACTTATATTAGTACTTCTATCTCGAAAAGTAGTTAAAAAAATTTATATTGTTTATAATGATTTAACGCAGCGTTATCTGAACGATTCAGATATTTTATATGATATTTTTATTTTTATTATTAAATTCTGGCATGAGCCAGCCCTAGTTGCTCGGAATGGGGCAGCTAAGTCCGGTCCGTGCTGACCTAGAAGGACGTCAACACAATGCTTAATACAGCCGCTTAGCAGTGCCCCATTTGACACAAATCAGATTATTTTCCCCCCTTTGTTTTACAAACATGGAACAGCTTATCAGTCTGACCATAAAAGATATTCTCTATTTTCGACTAACAAATCGAAGATGGTTACATGACATATCAATGCAAAGCCAATTCTGAAAATGAAATTATAGTACAAGACAATGAATTGTCATACAAATCTTAGCTGCATAATAAGGTAAAATTAGGATACTGGGGGAACTGAGCATGTGCTCCTCTGAAAGTTGTCATAGCCAATTCAACAATATCCAAGAGAAAGAAGCTCTAGTCCGTTTGGAAATGTAGACTCTATATGAAGCGCAATTCATACAAAGACAATCAAAACTAGAGTAACCTTTTGCTATCTATGATCACTGTAATGATAACAAAGTCGAAAATATTACCGAATTAATGGGCCCAAAGCTCGTCACTTGTAGATGAACTTTCCCCCTTGAGAAAGATGAGTTTAATGCTACGCTACAGTGAAAGAAATGCAAGTCTGCAAGGATGAGCAAACCAAGGTGAAAGACTATACATAAAACACTCAACTGGGAAAAACAAAGCAATCGAATGGAATTCTTTTTTTCAAAAAACGGCTACCTGTTTTACAAGGACTTTTTTGGTCAAACCTAAAGACGATCGGAAGGGAGTATTGGTTTCTTTTCCACAGCTTCGTATTGCAAAACAAAATGTTCCTGCATTCCAACAAGCAGGGACATCAAGTGACTGATAAGGAAGAATAACAATGCAGCAATTGTCTCGTGCCAAACCTTCACAATTGTGCTCCATGTGTTGGGATCAAAACATAGGTATGATCCTCTTTCATATGCATGTGTCTTCACAAGAGGCTCTGAGTTTGGAGCTCTTGTAAACCAAAACTGTGGATCTTTGTGGTAGAACCATCCTCGGGAATACCTGCAAAGGCTTCTGATAAGACAGTTGGAAGGCTATGATGCAGACAAAATCTAATGCAGAACAATTGTTAGGACACATGCAAATTACATGATAACAAACTGGAGCTCTAATATTCCTTGGACAAGAAACACAAGGCTTAATGCCACTCAATTTGTTTGATAAAAAATTTAAATGAAAATGTTCTTTCTCAATGACAGAGACAACCAAAACAGTGCACTATTTCCTGTGTCTATGATGAACAGTGACCAAATTATTCAGCAAATGAAAATGAATATTGGTATTGAAAAACAAGGAGTTCCATTTTAAGAATGTCAACACAAGCATACTAGTTGAGGTAGTGGAACCCAAATTGAAAACCATATAACAGAACAAAAACTGGAACACACAAGGCCAAAGTGGAGAGAAATTACAGTTCATAAGCCGCATAAAGTTGAGCTTCATCTTTAGGCATACTGCAAAAACCAAGATAACAAACAAGAAAAAAAAATTAAAGGAATAACACTTGTAAGAGAAGCATCAAAGTAAAAGAGTGGTATAAAATACCTATAGAAAATGTAAAACAGGGTCAATATCTGAAATTTCGAGAAATATACTTGCTACAACCACAAAAGAGATTTATTAAGTCATTTACTCAGGATTGTACATTAACACAAAATAAAAAATGCACAAGCTTACGTGAAGGGGTGGAGGTGGTTTGGCATAATAACACGTGGGAATGCAATACTCTGGCTCCCCCTTTGCAGGTTCGTCAGACCATGGAGAACCAAATGTTTTATGAATATTCTCAGTAGAGTTCAAGTTCAGTCCTAGTGTCGTCAAATCAATTCCCAATGCAAGAGATGATAGGTCTGGATCATTCGTCCTAATAACACTCAACAAGCCCAATAAGCCAAATGGGTCTGGAGGTATTTGTGATCCCTGAGTTGACTTTACATTCTGATCTCTATAGGATTGACTAACATCAGGCATTTGTTGTAGTCGAAATTGGGATTGGCCTTGCGGTTGTTGATATTGCTGCATCAGCTGCTCATATGCACTCATACCAGAGCCGGGTGTAGGAGAGTTCAATTGTCTGATTCCAATACCAGGGGCTCCACTGTTTTGTATCTGTACAAGATCAAGGGTGAAACCATATAATTAACAGCATATATACAATCATTTAAGATTAATCTTTCTTGAAGAAAAACAACATTAGATGGGATAAGTTACCTGTGAATGATAATTCACATGAGAAGAAGGAAAGAAATCAGAGCCATGTAATCGTAGATCTTGATTGTTTCCAGGCATAAAAGGAAGCCCACCACCACTGGCTGCAGTAGCATGCAACTGCTGTTGTTGACGGTTAGGTTGGAAACTCCCTCCTATGCTAAATCCAGTAGATCTTGTCATCTAATTGATGATCAAATTATGAGATGAGTGAAGTAAATTATGATCAAAGATAGGATAATCAAACAACTTCAACAAGTTCAACTGACAGGTAAATGTTGTGACTGCAAGGTAGAAATACTTTCATGAAGTTGTTCCTTCTGATGCAAATCCACAGAAAAATCTGAGCTACCACCTAAACAGGAAAAGTAAAAAATAGGTAATGCAATGGCATCCTGAGAAACATGGAAGAAGATGCAGCGGTTCTATACAACAAATATGTACTGTTGCTATATTAGCATTCACAAGACATTATTGCTTCTTTCTAGTACAAGGTCTTCAGCGATAACAAAAAATTGTTGCACCTTTCTGATAAAAAACAAGACAGTGGTATTTACCATCGTTATTTGTCGGATTATAAAAAAGAAAAAATCAAGAAGACAAGCACTTGATAGTAAATCCACAATAGCTCTGATAGTAATAAAACGGCGATTTACCAAAGGTTCCCAAATCACTCATCATAAAAATGACCAAAGGGCATATTGATTTACAGTAGTCTTCCCGTTCTATCCCTTCCGCCAACATTAACTTTCCACATGTCAGTTTTCAAAATATGTCGCATTCAAAAGATTAAATATATAAAATATTTCTATGGTTTAGATACATGCAATATCGACGAAAGCATCTCTCTCTCTCTATTAAATATAAAAATTATTTCTATGATTTAGATGCATGCAACCTCATCATCTATCCCCCTCTCTCTCCACTCATGGAAAACAAATCTCTCTCCATTAAATATAAAAATTATTTCTATGATATAGATGCATACAACCTCATCATCTATCCCTCTCTCTCTCCACTCGTGGAAAACAAATCTTTCTCTCCATTAAATATAAAAATTATTTCTGTAGTTTGGATGCATGCAACCTCAACATCTCTCTCCCTCTCTCCACTCGTGGAAAGCAAATCTCTCTTTCTCACCTGTCAATTTATACAACTAGAATTTATTTTTTTAATTGAACTATTAAAATCAGAACCAAGATTTGACATCAAATCTACCTCCTCCAAACTCTACTCTTTCATGTGATTGCAACTTTGCAGAAATCCAAATAGTCTAGATCCATCAATGGATTTGGTCAAAACTCACTGATCGACCTAAAGACTTATCTCAGAAAGACATAAGACAAGCATGTTATTATAATCACAAAAGGGATAGTTCACAATTAAATCCTCAAGTTCAAATTATGTTCGTCCAGTACATATATCTAAATTCTAATTGAACTTTAGACAAGCCTAGGGAACTTATATATATTCAGAAACGAAATGTAATATACATGAAATTCTGAATACACATTGTTAATATAATCTATCCTTTCCCTTGCATATCAAGGAGCCCATACATACTAGCTCATTGACAGCCCAAAGGAAGAAACAGTGTAGCAAGTAAAGCAATTACTGTAGTAGATAGTGAAATCTGTTTCAATTCATTATTACCTTGACACGAGAATGCTTACAAAAAAATTTGTGTAAGAGACAGCATTACTACCTAGGTAAATATGCATAGAAATAAAATGTGTAGTTATGTGTGTGATTGAGAGAGAGCATTTACATAGATTCACTCTCAGTTTGGTAAATATCAACTCATATAATTTAAATCTGTTACGATTAAAGGTGTAAGGGGTAGAGGGAGACCATAGAAAACACTAGTCAATATAATAAAATATGATTCATTAATTTTAATCATAGAAAACACTAATCAATTCAAGATAATATTCATACGGTTGAACGCCAAATAATTGGGACAAGCACAGCTTGACGATGTTAGTTTGACAAGAGCAGCATATCCACCTCATAAAAGGGACAATTTCATCCTATAGAGGATGCAGAGCAAAAGATTCTTCACCTTAAATACTATGCAAATATTTAAAAGTGACATATATTGGATAATAGGGTTGCAAAAGGTGAATAATATGATAAATGGCCAGAGGATTGGAGCCCAAGACCAAAAAAAGACTTCATCAGAAACAATGAAACCATGTTTGAATTTTCCCTTGATTTAATTAAAGAAATTCATAAAAGCTCTCAATGTTAGAAAAAACATCCATTTAGGCAACCCTACCTAAGACTTAAGTGGCTCATCCAACCATGTAAATAAATACATAAGATTTTGAAAAAGCAGCAACAACAAAAACAACAACAAACTTAGTGAAAGATGAACTGAGAACATGAGAATAACAATAAAGTAGTAAATTGGCTTCCAGAGGAAACATATAAACATGCAACAACTCAAACAACTCATATACACAGTTTCATTTTCAAGAAAACAAGAAAGCTTGTGTAGAAAAAAGAACCTTTATATCCTGGCAAAGCTGGGAAATCTTCATTTTGTATGCTAAATTCTTGATTTTGCTGGACAATGGAGTTGACACCAACTCCTTGCTTACGTGTTGCACCTAAGTATTCACAAAAGGTTGATGTTGCATTTAAAGAAAATTTGAGAAAAGAAATTAAGTAAACAAGTCGTATCCACATACCCAGTTGCCCTTGTTGACTTCCAGCTGAGCTTGGCCTTGCAGATAATTGAGGGAAATCATTCATATCAAAAGGAGAACTATCAGCAGCATTAACATCATTCAACATTCCCATAGAGCTTAATGGATTGTTTCCACTTTGATTCTGCGATAGTGATCCTCCAGATGTAGGATATGAGTTACCAAGCATGCCAATCATTTGCGGATTAGCTAACCATTTAAGTGGAACAATCTCAGTTTCTTAATAACTTCAATAAAAATGAATAGATGCCTCCATAGGACAAAAGCACAAATACATGTACACATACTAATCAAATAGAATTTGAGATTCCAGGCAACCTGGTTGCATGTGCAGGAGTATAGCTGACATGTAGAATTTGAACTAGAGTAGCAAAATTTACCTACGATAGATACAGGAAACTAGACTATATCGATTGTAGTTACAGTAAATTTCATATTGGCTAAAACTTCTAAGCAAAAAGCCCAATTTTGCAAGTTTAGTGTTCTTGGTACAAAACATCCCACAGGGAGCAATAAGCCAAATTGCATGCAAATTTGCACAGAAGCATATCATAGAACAAGTGTGCCAAATAAAGTTACTAGATCATGCAAATGGGAGATCTTAAAAAATATATATAGAAAGTTACCCTGTTGGAGCATGCCACTGATTAGTCTGTTGGGTACTTGTACATTGAGACTCCCTGATCCACTATTCGTAGCTAAGTTTACACGCGAGGCTAAACCAGGTACTGATAGTCCTCCAGAGCTAATGTTTCTTCCCATGTTACCACCACCAATAATGTTCCCCATAGAACTTGCAAGTCTTGGGCCAACATTACCCAAAACAGGAGATACACCCAAACCCGGAACAGAAGTACGGTTGCCAGTAGCTGAATTTGGAGAAATGCCAGAAATTGACCCACCAACTCCATTCATATTACTATTACCAAAAGAATGATTTCCAACATTAATACCCCCTCTATTTGTAACACCAGAGCCATGAGTCATCTGCATGAGAAAAAATAAGACAAAAGTAAAATTCCAGAAAACAATAAATGCAAAGGACAATAGCTCAGAGTGTATTTTAATATTTAACAACAGGAACCAAACGCACATAGCTAAACAGGAACCAATGCCACATCACACATTCAAGAGAACATACAAATCATATGATGCAGCTGAGGTCACGTGGGATTAAACATCACTTACTGCTCTAGCTAATTGTCCACCCTTTACCAACTGTGATTTCTATATCAGCAAAAAAAATTCTCAAACTGCACAAGCTTCTTCCAAAACATGATGTGACAAAAAAAACATAGCTAAGCAGATATTAACGCCAGGTAACATGTTCAAAAGACCATCTGATCCAGTGAACTAATGTGCGATTAAACTGGGATCGAACCTGAGTCAATGCAACCAAAATATTGTTTGATGTGAACCGCCCACTAGGAATGTTTCCCCCTGGTTGCTGAACACCTCCTGATGGGACACCACCCATAGCTGCATTTCTTGATGCAAGTGAACCAGGCATGTTTGGTAGGTTGTAGCTTCCATGAATGTTATGCAATCCCTGCAGAGCACCTATTTTTGTGCAAACAGTTAAGAAAATCCACATGTATATGTTCAACAAAGTTTGAACTGAGAATGTCTAACCAGAAGGATGAAATCCAGGCGTTGTAGCAGCCTGGCCAGAAAATGATGTAGCATAGGGTCTGCCTGAGGAGTCAAGATTTGATGTTGAACCATTAAGCGTTGACTGTCACCAAAAGGCCCAGCATATTTATCAAGAAAAACAAGACAAATTAAAACACTATCATAAGCCAGGTTGTAACTAGGTATGGGAAAAGGCAACACCATGTCATGTCATTGTATAATAATGCTTTATTTGAACACTTGCAATTACCAAAAAATATTTATTCCCAACAAGTGAAATCATCTCCAACTGTATCATATTTTTTCCACAATAAAGATGATGTCTCACCATTTCTAGGAAGTACATTGAAGCATAAATAATTAACTGCTGGAGGGACAAAATTTATGTAGCAATAATATAATGAGAACCATGATTGTCAAGGTTTGTATTCATATCTAGAATAGGCCCTAAACTCTAACTATAAATAGGGCCTTATATGTTGCAATTGGAATAAGATTTTCTTTACTTTGATAACATGGTATCAGAGCGAAAAAATTAGGGTTTTATTATTATTTTTTTCTCTCCGGTTCCTCACGCGAGCGCGGCGCCCGCGCCTCTCGCACGCCGCCAACCTTCCCGATTCCACCGGATTTCATGGGAGAGAAAGAGAGCGCAAGGAGGAGTTTCGTCCGCGAGGTTTTAAGAATCGCGATTCCCTAAAATCGCGATTTCTTCTTTCTGTTTCTCGCGACGCCGTTCTCGCCGCTCGCCACCGACACCGTCCTCTGGTTCTCGCGAACGCCGCCGGCCTTCCTTCGGTCACAACACAAGGACGCCGCCGGCCTTCCTTCAGTCACAGCAAGAGGAGACACAATCAGGAGCGCCGCTTGTCTTCGCTACTCGTGCGTTCGCCGGAGGAAAGGTAGAACCCTAGCTTCCTAGGCATCGAAGAGGAAGAAGGCCCTCTCTGCTTCCTCGATCGCAAGTTCAACTCCGTTTTCTCTTTTGCTGTGCTCTACTGTGCTCTGCTGTGCTCTGCTGCGAGAGAGACGATAGCAGCAGTGACGACTGCTGCGAGGAAGAAGGATTCGCGTCGATAAGGTTATAGATCTCAATCCAAATTTAACCAGTTCAAGATTTCAACCACATCAACCCGGTAAATCGAACCCAGTTAAAGCTCAGAGTACACCAGAATCGAGTTCAAGCTCTGATTGAAGACGCTTATAATTCTCACAAATTCTTAGGGATTGCTTGCTGGGAGCTTATTCTTGGAATTTTTCTTCAAATTTGGAGATCCACAATATTCAGGAGTCCAGAAACCTATACAGAACCTAGATACAGACATTTTCTTGAAATTTGGAACATTCTAGTTCTTCGTCTCACAACAACACCAAGTTCGGTGTTTTGGAGTTGCATATCTTTGGACTTCATTCTATCGTGATGGATATGGTGCTTGTCTCTGCAGAAGAATTTGCCAAGTTCTCTCAATATCAAGAATCACTTAAGTCTTCATCTTCCTCTATCACTGCTATTGCTGATTCAGGTAACCACAATACATGCCTTCTTTCCTCATCCTCTCAGTGGGTCATTGATTCTGGTGCCACGGATCATATGACAGGTAATTCTAATCTCTTTTCTACTTTCACACACAAATCCAACACTCCTATTGTTACCTTAGCTGATGGGTCTTCATCTTGCGTTCGTGGGTCTGGCACTGTCAATCCCACTCCTTTGCTTTCCTTATCCTCTGTCTTACATTTACCTAATTTATCCTTTAATTTGCTCTCTGTTAGTCAATTAACTCGCAATCTTAACTGTTGCATCACATTCTTTCCCGATCATTGTTTATTTCAGGATCTTTTGACGAAGAAGATTATTGGTAAAGGACATGAAAATAGAGGTCTCTACATTCTTGATTCATCTGTCCCAAAATCTCTCGTTTGTTCAGGTGTGAATTCTCCTTTTGAGGCTCATTGTAGGTTAGGACATCCATCTCTTCCATTGCTCAAGAAACTCTGTCCACAATATAGTAGCATGTCTTCATTAAATTGTGAGTCATGTCAGTTTGCAAAACATCACCGTCTTAGTTCAAGTCCAAGGATAAATAAACGTGCCATTAGTCCTTTTGAGTTAGTTCATTCTGATATTTGGGGTCCTTGTCCTATTCTGTCTAAACCTGGTTTTAGGTATTTTGTCACTTTTGTGGATGATTATTCTCGTGTAACTTGGTTATATTTAATGAAAAATCGTTCTGAGTTATTTTCTCTATTTTTTGCTTTTTGTGCGGAAATTAAAACTCAGTTCAATATGTCCATCCGTACTTTACGAAGTGACAATGCCAAAGAATATACGTCCAGTCTATTTCAATCTTATATGAGTCAGAATGGTATACTTCATGAAACCTCTTGTGTTGATACTCCATCCCAGAATGGTGTGGCTGAACGTAAGAATAGACATCTTCTTGAAACAGCACGAGCTCTTTTATTTCAAATGAATGTTCCTAAGTCTTTTTGGGCAGACGCGGTTTCTACTGCATGTTTTCTCATTAACCGTATGCCATCCTCTGTTCTTCATGGTGAGATTCCTTACAAAATTTTGTTTCCTAACAAGTCATTGTTTCCTGTTAATCCTAGGATATTTGGTAGCACTTGTTTTGTTCGGGATGTCCGTCCACAAGTCACTAAATTAGACCCCAAATCTTTGAAATGTATTTTCCTTGGTTATCCTCGTCTTCAAAAGGGTTATAGGTGTTATTGTCCTAGTATTAATAAATATCTTGTTTCAATCGATGTTACTTTCATGGAAGACACACCTTATTTTTCATCCTCACATATCCCGACTTCTCAAAAGGAAGATGATGATTTATTGGTATATTCTGTTACATCCTCTACACCTGTCTCAGAACCGGCTCTTGTCAAGCCTCCTATTATTGAAATATACTCCAGGCGTCGACCTCCTGATTCATGTCCTGCACCTACTACTTCGTCATCAGATCCAATTCCGAATGATGATCTTCCTATTGCATTACGAAAAGGTAAACGCCAGTGTACTTATCCTATCTCTTCGTTTGTGTCTAATAATGGCTTGTCATCCTCCTCCTGTTCTTTTATTGCTTCACTTGACTCTATTTCTATTCCTAAAACTGTCCGTGAGGCCTTATCTCATCATGGTTGGAGAGATGCAATGATAGAGGAAATGAAAGCCTTGGATGATAATGATACATGGGACTTGGTTGATTTACCTCCAGGAAAACAAGCTATTGGATGCAAATGGATATTTAATGTTAAAGTCAATCCAGATGGATCAGTTGCCAGACTAAAAGCTCGTCTTGTTGCTAAGGGTTATGCTCAAACATATGGTGTGGATTATTCTGATACTTTTTCTCCTGTTGCAAAGTTGACATCTGTTCGGTTATTTATTTCTCTTGCTGCTACTCATCATTGGCCTTTACATCAACTTGATATCAAGAATGCTTTTCTTCATGGTAATCTTCAAGAGGAGGTGTATATGGAGCAACCTCCTGGTTTCGTTGCTCAGGGGGAGATGGGGCGAGTTTGTCGTCTTCGAAAGACTTTGTATGGTTTGAAACAAAGTCCTCGTGCTTGGTTTGGAAAATTTAGTCAGGTTATTGAAAAGTTTGGTATGAAGAAAAGCAAGTCTGATCATTCTGTGTTCTACAAGCAGTCAGGAGCTGGTATTATTCTGTTAGTTGTGTATGTGGATGATATTGTGATTACTGGTAGTGATACTACGGGAATTTCATCTCTCAAATCTTTCATTCTCACTCAATTTCATACAAAAGATTTAGGGGTGCTAAAGTATTTCTTAGGTGTTGAAGTAATGAGGAGTAAAAATGGTATATTTCTATCTCAGAGGAAATATGTTCTTGACTTATTAACTGAGACGGGAAAGTTAGGGGCAAAACCTTGTAGTACTCCAATGACTCAGAACGTGGATCTTACAGCAGATGGAGAATTATTTGAACATCCAGAGAGATATCGAAGGTTGGTTGGAAAGTTGAATTATCTTACCTTGACTCGTCCAGATATTGCATATTCGGTTAGTGTTGTTAGTCAGTATATGTCATCTCCAACGGTTCATCATTGGGCAGCATTAGAACAAATTTTGTGTTATTTGAAGGGTGCACCCGGACGAGGTATTGTATATAAAAATCATGGGCACACTCATATTGAATGTTTTTCAGATGCAGATTGGGCAGGTTCCAAAATGGATAGGAGGTCTACTTCAGGTTATTGTATCTTTGTTGGAGGAAATTTAGTATCATGGAAGAGTAAAAAGCAAAAGGTTGTGTCACGATCCAGTGCAGAATCAGAATACAGGGCTATGGCACAGTCTGTGTGTGAAATAATGTGGATATATCAATTGTTAACTGAAGTAGGACTCAAAATTTCAATACCAGCAAAACTATGGTGTGATAATCAAGCTGCTATTCACATTGCATCGAATCCCGTGTTCCATGAGCGAACTAAGCACATTGAAATTGATTGTCATTTTGTTCGTGAGAAAATTCAACAAGGCTTGATTACTACAGGATATGTAAAAACTGGAGAACAATTGGGGGACATCTTCACAAAAGCTTTGAACGGGATCCGAGTTGATTATCTTTGTAACAAGTTGGGCATGATTAATATCTATGCTCCAACTTGAGGGGGAGTGTTGGTTATATTTATTAGAAGTTGGTTATATTTATTAGAATAAATCTCCTAGAATAGGTCCATAAACCTCCTATATAAAGAGGGGCTTGTATCTCTTAATTGAAATAAGATTTTCTGTTTACTTTTGATAACACAATCAATTAATCTATCACTCAGTCGATTTCACTCAATTTCTGAGATCTAAGCTGTTAGTGTTGACTTCCGATGGTAGTCAATTTATCTTAAAGGCATCTCTCTGTATGCCATATTTCTTAAAAGATATCCAGTCAGCAAAGGTCAATGTTGATCCATCTAGAGTGCGAGGTTTTGACAACCATGATCAGGAAGTGTTTGGGATATTGGTGAAAATTTCCTAACTAACTAGGAAGAATAGTATTCAAACAAAACAATGAATGCTAGGATTTTGATAGAAAACCTAGCTTAAATATCATTTGTCAGTACAAACTAGTTGACGTCGAACGAGATAGCGATTATTCTGGAGACGGAAGATTAGAGAGAATTGTAGAGAAAACAAGTATGAGAAATCGGAAACGAAAAGAAGCCGCCATTGTCTCTAGGTATTTGTCGAAAAAGGAAAGTTTATTCAATAATCAAAAGTCATCCAAAAACAACTAAACAGACGTACATATAGACCCTAAACAAAACCCTAGCTTGCAAAAGTCAAAAATACCTTCAAATCCTAAAAATAAAAAATCACTATAAAAAGTATAAAAATATGTTCGAAGCCTCTGAAAAAGCACTAAATGATGTTTGATGGGTCCGAAAGTGAGCTGGTACGGATTTCCCCCCGTACTGAATAAAAGTCTCTGAAAGAGCTTTGATTAGCAACCGGGCATACCTCATTCTAATACCCAAGTCAAAAGTTATGACTCATTGAAGCTCGGCTCCTCTTGTGTCAGCTCTGCATCAGTCGTCTTGGGTTGGAAAAAAATCATCCTCGAGTTTATAATTGTATCATCTGCATTATAGTGGTTAGAGGCACAGTCGATTGCTGCTGTGAAGGACGTGAATCCTGAGAGTGAATTGGTTGACAGTTTTGGTCATCTCTGACCATTGGTTTTCGATTCTGCTGTTTTTCAACAGCCGATGCACGCTGGTAGGCATCTGAAACAATCCACAATGAATGAAGACTAAGGACATCTTGTAAGGGCTAGCGCAACCTCCTAAGTATCGTGCCACCATCTGCTCCTCTATCTCCGATAAGTTATTCTGAGAAATCAACTAGTAAAACTCCTCTGTATAATCGTCGATCGATCTCGCACCCTGGCTCAATATGTAAAGTCACTGAAACAAAACTTAGGTGTAGCTGAAAGGAAGGAAGTGACCCCTCATCTTCTTCATCTTCTCCTAGTCAGTGATCTTGGTCTTGCCTTATTTCTCTTGTGAGCGCTGCGACTGTTCCCACCATCCGGATGCTTGGCCCTTGAGTCTGATGATAATCAACTTCACTTTCATCTGATCCAGCACCTCCTTGTAATTAAAAATTATTTCTACCTCGTTGAGCTAATCAACGAATCATTCCACTTGTAATGTTCCTGAAAACTCAGATAGATCAACTCAAAAATCGAAATCTACATATCGTTCCTCTCGACATCGACGCTCCGAGACCCTATCATGGTTGTGGTAAGGGTTGTCGAAGGTGGGCACGGAATCACAATCATAAATCTCTAGATCTTCAAAATCTCGCATCGTTAGACGCTGGATTAATTCTACAACTTGTCTCTATAAATCCTCAATCATCACATCTTGAATGCTACGATCACAGTGCTAGGCTTCCTCAATCAGAACCTACCTGTTGCGACTACAACCATGATCATGACAACCTTCCATTGGATTTGATGCTCTTTGATACCAAATAACGTAGGGCGGGATAACAATTATTCTGGAGACGAAAGATTAAAGGGAATTGTAGAGGAAACAAGCATGAGAAATCGGAAACAAAGAGAAATCACCGCTATCTTTAGGTTTTTACCGAAAAAGGAAAGTTTATTCAATAATCAAAGTCATCCAAAAACAACTAAACAGACGTACAAATAGACCCTAAACAAAACCCTAGCTTGCAAAAGTAAAAAATATCCTCAAATCCTAAAAACAAAAAATTTACTATAATAAAAAATATATTCTGAGCCTTCAAAAAGGCACTAAACGATATATGATTGGCCCGAAAGTGAGCCAGTATGGGTTCCACCCGGTACCGAATAGAGGTCTCTAAAAAAGCTTTGATTAGCAACCGACTAGACATCATACTAATACCCGAGTCAAAAGTTATGACCCGTTAAAGCTCGGCTCTTCCTGTGTCAACCCTACATCTCTAGCTTATTCAATCATGGTGCATATTAAGTTCCTGAAACCATGTAAAATCTATAAAATAGGTAATCACAATGATTACTATAGAATTAACACAGATATTAAATAGTCTAATAAAACAAGTCAAAAGAAACTAATCATTCTGCAATTTGGACTCCAAGAGTACAATGATATCTCAAAGCTTGAAGATAAGTTTGAGAGGCTGGTAAAATTTTGCACTGTTGCATACAGCAGATAATTTGACACACACAGTAATACTAATGCATATGACACTTAATACATGTATATCTCCTCAAGTTCCAAAGTTTAAGTTCAGGTAACATTTGGCGATGTGTTTTCATAAAACAACATAGCTAATTATACATGGAGAAAAATAAGGCACCACTGAATTCTTACCGATCCTCACATAAAACTCAAGTTTTCTCATTAGATGGATATACATAGAAATAACAATTACCCCATTAATATAGGTATAGAAGATGCCAACAAAGAAGAACCCATTGTCCATTAACTTGCATTATAACTAAGCAAAAGGTTAAGCAAATTTAACAAAATTTGATCATACAAAAGTTTGCGTCCTCTTAATTACGAAACTAGAAACCGGCAACAATTGAGTGGATGACAAAAGGCAGTGGTAGTGCAATAAATAAGAAATAACTAGTTCTAAGAAACCATCAGTAATTCCATTATCAAGCAGTTGTTGACAATGTAGATCACTTAAACCATTAAATAAACCTGTGAATTATAATCAAAGTTTTTAAATGGCTAGATCCTGATATATAAGCAAGAGCATTACAGTCAAACATGAAATGAAACAAAAAGATAAATGTCATACAGATACTCCATCGGAAGTATAATAGAAAGAAGAGATAGGTAGCACTATTCAATACTGATATTAAAAGTATACATATTTATAGAAAAAGCAAGTGATGTATTTTGTAAAACCAAAGAAAGGAGTTACATTTAGAAGCCCAGACATCATAGAATTTGTATCAAGCGCTCAAGGAGTCAGTTCCAAATTAGTGCCCCTTCATTATGACAAACAATGAATAAAAATTCTCTGGATTTCCCAATTGGCTGCTATGTGTAACCTGAGATCAGAAAATAAAAAATAAAAAATAAATGTTACAGGAAATTTGCAAATAAATAATATTGATTGATTTAAAGTAACTCAGTAAAGCAATAATTATGTGTGTGTGTAACGTGTTTCTAGTACTATTAGAAATTATGTAGTGCAAGTAATTAAGGTTCAAATGAAATGTCAGGGCTGCTTTTACTTGGGTAGATAGGTAGGAGACTAGGAGGGAGAGGGAAAATGTCAGAAAAATGCACGTGGATCATGTATCACCTCTGCATATTTACATGTTGCTTTCCCTCCTTCCCCCTTCCCTTTCCTTGTTATCTATCCAACTATCCAAGTAAACCCAGACTACATGATAAATTTGTTACAAGGAAGCATTATGGCTCGGTGACACGTAATCAAAAGATTCATTTTTTGTCCCGAAAAAATAAAAAGGAGACAAAGTACGGAAAAGCAATTTACCAAGTAAAAACAGATATGCTCGTATCAAATTAAGCAAACCGAATGATTTCATTAGCAGCTAAAGGTTTTAAACTTCCCTTACATAATCTGCACTGTACCATTCCATAAGTCTGATTTCAGGCACATAATACTTCTTCATTCAACAGCGGTGCCTCACAAAATTTTAGTTTACGACCATTTTTTCACAAATAACTTGACAGCAAGACCTACTACAACCTCAAACAAGAAATGAGTCAGGAATCTGTAACAGGTGAGGAATCCTCACCAACCTCGATGAAAGATAAATTGAGGGACAGATATGATTGGAAACAGAAGGATTAAAAGCATGAAGGCCAGTTTCAACCAGATCGAAATCATCATTCACTAGTGATACGCTTAATCATAGGTCCATAGACACAGTAAGTTTTGTTGGAGATTGGCATCGCTGGCTTGGAAAATGAAACCAGTTTTCTTTAGAAAGAAAAAACAAAAATTATAACAACCATCCCAGAGTCTACGTCTCTGAGATGGATAAAAAGAGCAGCAATAACAGCCGATCGAGGAGCAACCTGTGCTCATGGCATTCCCGAAGCGAAATGACACCAACCGTACGACTTCAGATCGAAACCCTAAACCGAGATTAATCCGCCAGAAGAAACAAGTTACCGCAAGCAACACGACAAGCATCGAGATGGGCATGGATAGGGAGAGAATAGTACCCAAGGAATTCAAGGAACTGAGCGAGGTCTGGTCTGTCGAACGCCAGAGAAGAGAAGAAGCGGCGAGAGTGAGACCTCCAATCCGCGGCGACACAAATGTGGGATTGGGAACGCAAAAACATGAACCAGTCCAAAAAACCCGACCGGCTCCCTCGTCGCAAAGGGGAAACCGGACCCCAGATCTGTTTGTCCGTTCGTCTGGGTAAATGAATAAAAATAAAATGGGTAAAAATTTTATAAAAAAAAAACCTAATTATTATTTTTTGTTTAAAAAAAGTATTTTAAATATATATATATATATTATTATCGACGTAGTTAAAATTACTGGAATTTAATAAAAATTACTTAAATATATTTAAAAATCAAATAGTTAAATTTACATTATTGGTAAAAAATTTCAAACATATTTAATTAATTTTAAATAATTTTTACTATATAAATATTTTATATATAGTGTTTTTTATCAACTTGAATTGATTTATTTTAATATATTATAAAGCTATAAAATAACTGCTATAATAATGCAGAAATAGATTTATTTTAGAATAAAAAATATAATAGGATGTTTTTTAATTAAAAGATATGTTTAAATAATTTTAATAATTAAAAGTGATTTTTTAGTTTTTATCCAAATAAAATTGGCGATTCAACCGGAAATCATTGAACCGTTCTTTGGTTTAAAAGCATGCGGGTTCTAGATTTTAATCAAACAGCATCTTCCGTGAATGGGCGCTATAATATTTGCCCGGTCAAGATTTTATTAATACACTTTTGGGCAAAATTAAGTTTAAAACTCTTTCTAATTACTTCTATCATGAATCGAGTTTGAATAAAATATAATTATTATTTTGAAATATATAAATAATATGTGACAATTAATATCTGAGAAAACTTTCACAATATCATTAATTAATTTTATTGGATTATTTAATATATGCACATAAAGTTGATGAGTCTCATTAATGCATATTAAGTTGTTGCTACGTTTTCAGAATTAATTAGACATATACTATTTGTATATCTTAATTTGTAAATAATAATGTAAATTCTTATTCAAATCAATTGTTCAATCGAACTTTTTGTAGTTCAAGTTCACGTATTTAAAAGCAAATCATTTTTGTAAAGATAGACATTTTTTTTCCTAACTAGAAGGGAGGATAAACAAATATTTATGACAATTTTAAGTTATTTTTAAACAGAAATTAGGATTAATAATCTGCGTTTCAATTTGATAATTGTTAATCAAAGTAATAATAAATATTAATATACCAAAGAAAGCAAAGAAAGAAGGAATTATAAAATTAAAATAACAAAAAAAGGAAGAAAATAACATACACAAATAATAGGAAATTTTCATTGAAATAACTTGTCTAACTTAGAGATCATTGAAACTGTATTAAATTGCGTGCATCCGTGCCGTGTTGGATCACCAGGTAAATGGGAATAGGATAGAGCATTCTCGTCTTTGTAAATGCAATGATTTCAACAACAAACATATTTAGATACAGACACTTTGGGGTTTACATGATCAAAAGTGCCTTTCAATATCTGTTTTTTAATAGTGTCGCATCAATCAATTTCAACAAATACTTTTGGCTAGGATTCTACACCTTCAACGACTGGATGCTACTCTATAAATACTATCCGTAAGATCGTTGAGCTTATGAAAAATTAAACAGGTATGATCATAAATTGCTTCTTTCAGACCTGTACAGGTCCAAAAACCAAGGCGTCAGCAAATCTTGATCTGGGGTTTCTTCCGACACAAACTGATCCAGGTTTTCTTTTAGACCTTGTTATCTGATGAAGTTTCCTTCTGGTGACTCGATCTTTACACAATCTTGAACTAGACCAGATGTTAGGAGACCATGAACTTGTGTCCCAGTCTGCAATGAGAGTAAGACCAGGCAAACTAGATATTTACAGGACTAGTTGGCGAAAACAAACTAAGAGGATCACAGCACAGACTCCACCACTGCCGTCATGGAAGAAGGACCACCTAACTCAAGGAGAGATAGGGCCAGATCACACTCCTGCCACCTCTTCAGACCACTGGCCAACTTATGCAAGGTCTCCTGCTTCATCTCTGGAATCCAAGCTGGTGCAAAATTCACCAGCAAACCCACAAAGCACAATACGTACGCCTTCCATGTTGCTGGATCACACCCGAGCATTATATTTCCCTCCATGCCATCAGCTAGCAAGTCCATGTGGATCCCAATTACCCGATCTCGTCTTGCGGCGAACGCTGATGTGTGTGGGCATGTGTTTCCAAATCCCCAAACCAAAGCACCGCACAAGATCAACATATAGGCAAGAGCATAGCCTAGCAGAATATTTAATATTGGTCCAGCACCACCAAGCTTCACTGCTTCATCAGGAGATAGCAGCAGTGTTGGCACTGTTTCCTCATAAACTACCTGCACTAACTGCACCCCACCTGCAATAAACAAAAGGCTTGCTCCCAGTGTTGCTGCCTGTTGTATTCCTAATGCTGCAGTAGCAAGAGATGTCCGGCTTGATTTTAGGCGGGCAGGCTCACCAGAGCCCCATTCAATTGCTAGTTTGTGAGCATACTCAATGACCAGCTTGAAAATCACGTCATTGAAGAAGTGGGGGGCATGAAAGTTTCGACATGTCCGGAGATAGAGGAAACCTGGCGCTATTGGTAATTGAATACCTTGGTCAGCCATAAACTGACCCAAAAGACCAGTAACTCCTCGCATGGTGGTAGATTGAGATTCTCTGGCACCCAATGGACCTAAGAAGGAAGAGAAGCAGCTTCTGATCAGCTCTGCAATAGCATCCTTCTCCGTGGAAAAAGGAGAGCGTGAGCAGGATAGGACAATGAAGTCGTGCCATCTCCGCACCTTTTGAGTCCACAAGGCTCCTATTATCGGCATGCTTGGCCAGGTACTGGCTGTTGCACAATTCTCAAGGGCTTGGCCTGCAATTCCATTGATGTACTCCAAGCTCTTGTCAAGCTTAAAAGTTATTGTTAAGCTCACAAGAGCAGCCATCGGTAATGGGAGCATTGGTGGCAAACCATCTGTGAGATAAAGTTTGTCATTACTTAGGATTAGAAAACAGACAATTGTAGAATAGATCTTCAATCAACAAATCAAATCTAATCATAAGAAAGTTTATAGATTCACAATGGCAAATTTACCAATCTAACCTTGAACTTCATTCAGATGAAAATGGTAACAGAGAAAATTACAGAACCAAAGAGACAAAAAAAGTTTAGGAGTGCATTTATCTAAGTTATGGTTTTATGATCTATTAGTTTGTCGTTTTGCATTTTCTGTTGGAGACATGATTTTTTTTTTAATGTCTACATAGTGATCAATCACTTGACATAGGGGATTACATCTGGTATCTAACCGCTTGAGATAACAAATCGGTGGTGCCCATTCAACAGCCTGTTCAAAGGTTTATTTTCTTTTGCCAGCATACACGGTTGACATGGTGATGCTCAGAAATATGGATCACTATACTTTGTGATGGACATTACATTTCCATAAATAGTCTACAAGAGTAGCATTAATTAAACACTAAGAAAACAACTGGCCTGTTAGCTTTAACAAGAGTTGTGAAATCCCTCTTGCTAAATAAGAAATGCAGTGCACCAAGAAAGACAGATCGTTTGGGCATCGCATGATAGCATTTGCCAGGATGTTTCAACTTATCACAAGCGAAATCAATTCTTAACAATTTTCCATGGAAATAGACAAAGTAAAAGGAGAAACACAAAAGTAGAGCAAGCTGCACTGCTTAACAATAAAATTTAGAAATAGCAACAAATCATGAGCAGATAACAAAGGATAGAACACATACGAGGATAAGAGCTCTTAATATGCACCCCAGCAGATGCAAGGATTTCCTTTATCTCAGACTCAATAGAAAGGAGAGTTGGAGCAGGGCTGGGCCAATCAGTCCCATTCATTGGAACTGGTTTCCAAATTCCACGAGTAATCTCTGCTGAAAAGTAGCTAATGATGGTAGCAAGAGAAGCTGGCAGGAAATCAACAAGGTCTCTCAAACCTACAGAAAGTTGCAGTTAGTGTAGAGGAACAAGATGAAATGAAAACTTCACAAAAAGGAAAAATTAGTAACCAATTTACTGTGATATTGAAAATTTTAAAACAAATGTGGTAGTGCCATAACTTCTTTTTTCAGTACTTTCAATCTATTGCTACTAGACAGGATGAAAAAATAGTAATGGCCTAAAGCACCAAGAACACTGAGAGCAAATGCAAGCAAAAAAAAAAAAAAAGAAAAAGAGTGAAAAACAAATAAGTATATCACACCTGTAGTCAAATCTCGGGATGAAAGCCTTCCATGGGCACATGCAGTCAAAATAGCTTCAAGAACAAAAGGAACAGCTTCCAAGATATCCCATGCAGGAACCATTGGCCTCTGGTAAGATTCTTCTGTTGTAGTTATAGTGGAAACATTTATGCTGCTGCTGGTGTTTGGTGTGGAATTACCAGAAACTGATTCACTTTTTGATGTTTTCCCATAAACCATGTTCAAAATCATATTGGCAACTTGATGTGCAGGATTTTTACTACACATACCAGAAAGAGTGGAGGCTATACAGGCCTGATTCTGAAAATACCAAGCTCGAAGTTTTGGAAACGAATCGATATAGACTGGTTGACTTTGTAATGATTTAAAGGGATCCAAATTATTATCCACCCTTTTTGTAGAAGAAGAATTTTTCAAAGCAATACGACTATTGCGCATCAAAAGAAGATAGTCCAGAGTTAATTCCATTCTCACAGAACCTTCACGACCTGCTACACAGTACTCCTGAGATGGTTTATAGAACTTCCAAAGGCGGAGAAGAAAAAGGAAAGCACATGAGAAGACAGAGTGAACAGAAATTTCCTCAGAATTGTTTGATCGATGAGTGGAAAGGGGTGACAAAGATCCAAAGGTCTCACAAAGAGGCATTAAAGCTGCAGCAACCTCTGGAATCTGAAGCAATCATGAACTTAAGTCAGTGGAAAGGAGTAGATTATGTGAGATACATTTAGGCAGAAGCAATTTGAATAATCTCTGAACACAATCCTCTTCATAACCACAAAAACCAAAATACAGTGTACATCCCTTAAATTATACAGAAATATGAGCTAAAAAGTGAAAGATTCTGACCAATGTTCCATAGTTGATGGTTCAATATTTGCAAAGAGCCAAAAATACACTCCGGAGACATTATTTTATCCAAATTAATAGAAGACTAAAAATGTAACCATAGATACATAGATTATGCTAATGAGCAATGAATATAACATGCAGTGAAAGAAACAAATACTTAAAAGTGTGGAAAGGGAGGGTCAGGGCCAGCACATACTGAGAAACAAATATTGCAAGGCAGTACGGTTCGCCCCAATCTCATTCTCATATCAATCCCTCAAGCTCTTCATTCACCTGTCATTTCTCATTATCAGATAGGCACTTTCACTAATCTCTGATTCTCCCCCTCCCACATCCCTCATGCAAACACAATCTCATTCAAATCAATCTACAAGCTCTTAATTCTCCTGTTCATTTCTCATTCTCCCATAAGCTTATTTTCTATCTCACTCTCATAAACTCTTAAAGTTTTTTTTAAAAATATTCTTTTACATTAAAAATAAAAAATATGTATTTATAAAAAACATTTTTATTTTATAGTTCTATTTTTATGTTTTTATTGTACTTTTAAATTTTTTTAAAAAGTTATTTTTTAATAATCAGGTAGGTTAGCCTGAGCATGACCTGAGCTAACCGGACCTGTGCTTAGGCTAGGCATAGTCTATGATCAATGTGAGCAATGCTCGGCCCATTGACAACCCAATGAATACTATGAACCATCAACTCTAGGACTTAAAAGGTTACTAATTGAATAAACAAGTCAGTATTTGTGGGGTTTAAGTTATTCATAGCTAGATCTTCAACAAGAAAACTCATACGTTATAAAAAAAATCTCACATGAAATTTTCTCCATTCTTCTCTCCAGATTGCAGTTGTCACTTATTTACTGAGGAAGAACCAATGACATTTAATATCATAAAAGACCATTCGTATATCCTTAGTCATATTTAGAATTCAAGAGAATTAATAAGGAAATAAATTGATATACATGAGACTAGCAATAGGGAACAAAACAGCTTCACTCACCATGCCATATAGAGAAAGGATATGAACAGTATCCACACAACAAACTCCAAATAAAACAGCACTTAGCACAGGCATGTGATCAATAAAATGATTCTTGGCCCCAGATGCAGATGAATCAGGAGGAGGAGTTAGCAATTTAAAAACAAAGTGCACAACATGTTCCTGTAACAATAATAAAGAGAAATGTATGAGCACGGATAAGTACAAACTATTATATAGTCATAGTCCACTTATCTTCAGCCAAATTTAGAAGAATAAGGTGAAATAGCTATAGAGCATTCACAGACACAAGGCATCTAAAACAGGGAAACCATACACTACCTCTTTTATCCTTATTAAAAAACTTATTTTTACACAAAATATTTTATATATATATATATATATATATATATATATATATATTATATATAATGGTAATGGATAGGACAAAGGGATGCACCACGGACCTGGATATTCCAGCCACGGACAAGAGATGCACCACAAAGAATCTTTGCAGCTGCAGACTTTTCTTCATCTGGTCCATTGACTGCAATGTGGTACATTTTATCCACTTCTGGCAAACTAAAGAACAACAATATTAAAATCACGAATCTCATTAACCAAACATAATTTGACTAAACCAAGATGACAAATGAAAATCACTATAGACCCTAAATAAATTCGATATGGTTTTGAAATTTGAATGATACTTTATGCCATACCCACACACAACACACAATTTTACACATTGGAAAATGAAGCATATCCTTCCCATCATTTGGTGTCCTTAATACTTCTGCTAACTTTATTTTCTTTGTTTCTTTCTTAAGAACAGTATAACCTGTGATCTTAGTGTGACCAGAATAAGAAGAAGTTTGATGGAGTCAATTAGTATACCAAAGTCATTTGTCCTAATGTCATGATCAAGTTGTTAATAAAATAAAGAAACTCACTGCATTTGTCATATAAGCATTCCCAAAAAAAAGCTGTTTGAGGTTTCCATGAGATCCATATCAGCCCAACATCAATGCAAATAAAAAATGTGAATCCAAAAGTTATTTTAAGAAGTAAAAGATTACACTAAATAAATATCAGAAAGATTGATAAAATTATTTTGAAATGAAATAATCTTTCATATTCTTGTGCATCTAACTATGAAATAAATAAACCAAACATTTCAAACTTTCATTTGGCATCAGAGGCTAGTTCATAATAAACTACTAGCAAGAATACACATTATAATCAGGGCATGGCTCTGACCTAGTAATACAGTAAGACACTTTTTCTATTGTTAATTTTTTTTCAATAAAGAATTTTTCTTTATGCCCCATGCCTGTACCTTGATGCCGGGGTCATCATAAGGGAGTTCTTTAAAGAACTCGTCAATGGAGCTCCCTTAAGGAAGGTTGACCAAGGAGATTCTTGAAATGAAGTTGAATCTTTTGACAATGCAGATGGGACAATATATCCAGGCCAAAAATAAGCAGATGTATCAATCAAATTTCTTGCAATACAGGCTTCAATTATAAGGTGCAGCATGTTCCCAACTGCATGTGTAAAACAAAATAGTAAAAGATAAATTGAGAAAACATTTAATTACCAAGCTTTATCTGAACAATTCATTGGTTAGAGTGGTATATTATCAGTTAATAGCATCAAGAAGCTGAATTGAACTTAATTAGAATAACCAACGAATAGAGAAAACATTTAATTACCAAGCCTTCTCTAGACAATTCATTGATCAGAGTGGTAGATTATCAGTTCATAGCATCAAGAAGCCAAATTGAACTTAATTAGAATAACAAATGACTAGAGGATCCGCATCAAGCCAGATCAACAGAGCCATATTCTTTGACACATTTTTCCATCTCAATGAATGGAAATTTGTTGAGAAGGCTAAAGAAACAATAACATATCATCAAACTCAGCATCTGTTCAAGCCATAAAATTAACAAGGAACAGTTGCAGTAAAGTGGGCCAGTGGACCCACATTAAACTGTATGGGATAAGCTAAAACTTGATTAGCCAATCAGAAGCAGACCTTAACTTGACCTAGTTCAACTGAACAATATAGAGCTCAGGGATTATAAATCAGACTAGAAACGTTAGGCCAAGCTGAACTTGAAAGAACCTTGGGGTACAGTCAATTCTAACTAATTTCCTTCTATATCTAGAAAAACACCTTTTCCAGTAATATCAAAGACTGTAGGTTGGATAGTATTTGCAACTGAGAAAGATGACATCGGTTCCTTAGGTAGGAGTTTGATCATCATTGGACCCTGATGTGCATGTAATATATACTCTACATGATCCCTGAAATGAAGTAAATTCATTTAAAAGAAAATTGCTACACTGTTTCCAGATCTTAAATAACAATCAAGATGAAAAGAGAAAAAAAAATGCAACCTTCTACTGCCAGATCAATATCTCAATAAATGACATAGGAAGTGATTAAAAAGTCAGTTTAATCCTGCATTATTTACTTAGATAATCTAAAAATACCAACCTGCTTTTATAGAAGAATCAGTACGCCCACTATTAGGATTGCTATTCCCAGACTTTAGGTTGGACACAAAAATGGCTGCTTTTGTAGCTGCGTTATTAGCTGCATTTGCAACTGATGGAGGAGGTGAGAGAAGCACTGAAAATTGGCCCAGTATCTGGAGTGATGATATCAAGCCATGGCTTCTAGATGCAATCTTATTTTGTCTATTTCCATGTGAACTCATTCTGACAAAGCTGTTGCTGGAAAGATAAGATCCTTCATCCTCTTCCTTGACAACTGCAGCAATTGTCAAAGGGACAATGGAAAGTAGCATGCATAATCGTGCATCGAGGTGAGGAACAGGCCCTTCTGAAGGCTCACGATCCTAGATATGTACAAGTAGGAAGACAATTATTTACAAATAAATTATGCTGAAACATTAGCAACAAATAAATAAGTAAAAATAAGTAAAAAAAAAACAGATGTCTCTTAACTCGTTGTACAAGTCGGAGAGCAGAAACCCAAAGAGCTTGAAATGTTTCCTGCCAGCTTGCCTGGTTAATTTCTTGTAAGGTCTTGGTCAATTCTGTTTAATGAAACAGAATCGGAGAATGTAAGTGAAGATCCTCGTATATACAGATTAAAGAGTCAAACGAAAATAAAGCAAGTACACCAAATGGAAAAAAATGAAAATAATAGCACCTGCAAGAATCTCAACAGCAGATACGGCATATAGATTCTTTCCATCCATTGCATTCTCCATAAAGATATCAATAGGAATCCAACAAGCATCTTTGCCAGCCCCAAAACTGTTGGGGGAATTCAAGCTACACGACCGAGCATCAACTAGAGCCCCAAGAAGTTTATGTTTGTCCAAATGGAATTCCTTGCCAATTGCCTTCTTTATATTGGTGGACAGTTTGTCAAAAACAAGCCGAGAAGGTAATGTTGTTGATAGATTGGCATCTATAATTTGCAGTCTCCGAAGCAGATCATTAAACTGCTCAGGCCTGTGCTCGCAACAAAATGCTTATCAAACATCAAGAAATCAAATTGAAATTGTTCCTCATGTAAGCTAAGTTAAAATTTCAAGGTGGTTGATATTAGACATTCTAAGCCATTTGATTTAAAACATCAACTGTGTATCAAACACCAGAGAGTCTGAGGTACGGTTCAGTTGATGCTCTTAAGCATAGATCACTCACAAAGTCACAATTAAGCTATTTTTAAGAAGTAAGAAGCTCTGATATAAATTATAGAATTGATGACCCTTGGGCACAGCACAAGAATCTTAAACATGACAGCAACCAGGAGTAAACTGCACTCCTGACTATTATGGTCTTTGAATATGCCAAACTTGTAACCTATTTTAACAGCAAACAGAAGCAATATCTGAAATTGCTCTCATGCACACAAGAAGTAAACTAGCCACTTTAAAAGATGCTATCATACAACCTACATGATGCTAGCATTTTCCATTCAACTCATGCCAGTAACACAAAATATGGAGTTAAACTAAAACATTTATGCAATGCTACTAAAGAAAATGACAATTCAAAGCAATAAATTCATTCTTTTTGCATGAAAATTCTCATCACCATTACCTAGTTCCAAAATAAGTTGTTAATAAATATTTTTGTGTTTTCTAGATGATAATAGGCATGCATGTAATAATCAAAGAAAAGATTGAATCACAAAAGGCTTCGATCATACATACATGTTGATACTTATAAGACGCAGGAAAGTTTTGGACTTTTTGTTTGAAGTAACCTTTTCAGCCACTTCAATAGCCATTAAAGCATTACTCTGGCGCAAATGATCACGACGCTCATTTATCTTCTCATTCAAACTTTTAACATCTAACTCAGTAGCTAGTTTTCCTCCATTAACAAATGCACTGCCATGTTTGTCTGCTGATACCGGTAGGCAACCACAATCTTCGATTGAACAATCAATCAAGCTTGAGATGATACTAAAGTAGAATAAAACAATGACATGGCCGAAATCCATCTCTTGAACCTTGTATGTCTCTGAAAGTTTCATAGCATCATCAATTGCTTTTGTAATTCTGTGAAATTTTTGCAAAGGATTAATTATAATGAAGGCTAGGAACTTTTACTCAATCAAAATCTAGATATACACTTCAACATGAGCCTAGATACCAGACAAGAAAATTAGTAAATGGGAACTAAGGACTATAAGATCTATGTCTCCGTTATCTAGAAAAGGTTGTCTATAAAGGACAAATGTTGCAAACTATATGAAATTAGAGCACTATATACAGTGGTAAGTTTCTAGCAGTAAGTATCTATCCAGCCTTAATTACCTATCATTGTCTTGTTGTCTAAGTTTGAGATTTCATATGTTGTAGATGAAGATATTAGTATGTCTAAGTTTAAGATTTTGTATTCAAGATTAGCAACTTACCCTATCTTTTGTTTTACTTCTCAAGGAAAGATCAAGCCATTGTTAACAGTGCAGAAATCTCAAGCATCTTTCTTTAGAGAGAAACAAGTTTAATGATTCTTTTCAGGATTGACTGGCAGAATGCACTGAAGCACTCTGCAAGCAGGCACAAATGGCATTCAACTATTGAGATAATAGAATGCCTGAATGAAGTAAAATAATTATCTATTCTTAAGGGAATTTAATTAATCTAATTTGACAAGCAGTTTCGGAAGGGCATTTCTATAGTTACTTTCGATTTGGTTGCTTATGGTAGAAACTATCACGATAAAAAAATGATCAACACGCCTGAAAACATAAATTCCCTTATCATACCATGTTTGCATATGCTTACTCTTGAGGTTTTTTCAGATCGAACTATTTATCTAATAACTCTGAATGAATTGTGCTAACATTGTAACCACAACCTATTAACATGGTAAAAGCTACAGGACAGGGAGGGGGGCTGTAGATTATCTCTGAGATCTGGCTATTCTAGCAAAGGTAATTCACAAAAAAAAAAAAATGTAAAATGTATGTAACCAAACAAATAGCTAAAAGGTGTCAAGAGCTCACTTGTCTCTACAAGTCACAGCCTCGAACGAGAGCGTGGAAAAGGCATAGCGGGTCAGGAGTTCAAGGTAAAGCCGGTAGGCCTCCGGTTGTTCCCGTCGGCAGGGGATCACCCTACAACGAAAGCAATGCGCAATTCCTAAAATGCACCAAGAATGAGAACTCACAGGAGTCAAAGGATCGGATTATTGCCTGGGCATGAGCAGGGCGATGGTGTGGATGGGGGAGACGACGCGAGAAGCCATCGCCTGGTCTAGGAGCTTCCACAGCGACGGGTTGTTGTTAGCGAAACACAGATTGGAAACGAGGACACGAGCCAGTTCAGTGCTTGGAATCCCTAGCCCGCACTCCTGGAAGCAACGCGCTGCCTCCACCGCCCGCAGAAGCGGCGGGTCGCCCCGCTCCTCCGCCGCCTTAACCGCTGCCATGACCCGACACTCCAAATCGGAGGGCAAGCCTTCCTGCCTCCACCACCTCCATCTCCGTAGACGCTCCCCTCTCAATCTCTCTCTCTCTCTCTCTCTCTCTCTGTAAAGGGTTCGCAACCATCAAGCGCCTGCGAAGGACCGGCAACAGAAACGACTACAGGGATTAGGATATAAATTCGCCCGCTTGAAGCTGGGGCCCATGTGGGCCCCCCAACCTAGTGTTGTGTCTAGTTTGGAAGGGAAAAGTCGTGTCTGGTTTCGCTTCGGTTCGGCTGCCGTGTCACGCGTCGAAGCTGTTATTTTGGCCGGTCGAACCGAAATCGTAGCGAAAGTCGCGACGAGAATGGTGGTCGAGGCCTGAGGTAAGTGAGCCGTTTGTTATCTCCGTACCTAATCGCATTCATGAGGAGGCTCGTCCGAAGGTCAAAGGCAGGTGGTGTGGGAGGACTCCGTCGTTACTCGTTGCTGTGGCGTGGTGGGCAATTTCTTTTTGGTGACCTCTTGCTATCGTGCACGTTGAATTTGACTCTCTAGAAACATTGTCGCACAAAAGCATTGCCGCCATATTTTCAACCAAGCTTTTCATTTTGCACCCTTTATTATAAATTATTTTTTTCAACAAATTATCAGTTCTGTCAGCATAGTCAAGGTTAATTTTTTAGGTAAAAAAAACAAGAGTGGTCCTTATCTTTATTACTTGAAAAAATATATAATAAAAATAACTTCATTCTAAATTTCTTACCAAATTATCCTTTTTACTGACCAACAATCCAACACTCTAAGATTAATCAAAAATATTTTAATATTAAACAAAAAATATTTTAAAGCTGATTAAAATTTTTATAATATTAGTGAAAATTACTTAAAACTATTTTAATTTTAATTAAAATTATTTTAAATTTACTAAATTATACCGTTTTAACTAGACTTAGATTAGCTTTGTAAACTAATTTTAATTAATATTAAAATGATTTTAACTTGTATTAAAGTAATTTTAATGAAAGAGATTTTTTAAAAATATATATGTAAAACATCCTTCTTAATTTTTTTAAATAATAAAAATATACTCCAAATTCAGAATCCTCTAAATTTTATGAGTTACAATGGAGGACTATGGGCGTCATCGAATTAACCCGATCAAGAATATTAGAGGATAATTAATTTTATGGCCCCACAAAGGAAATAACTAAAGAGTGCATCAGGGCCGTCGATCACGCGCCGTTGATGGCCTCCATCATCTCCTTGAACTCGCCGAAATCGACCAGGCCGTCGTCGTTGCGGTCCACGGAGGAGATCATCTCCCGCACTCGGTTGATGCTCCGCCCCTCCGGCAGCTGCAGCTTCGCCAGCACCGATTGCAGCTCTGTCGCCGAGATGAACCCGTCCCTATCCTCGTCGAACACCCGGAACGCCTCCCTCATGTCCTCCTCGGCCGCCAGATCCGCCCCCTCCTCGGACTCGGCGGAGTCGTCGAGGAGCGCGTCGCCGAGTGCGCGGTGGAGGACCTCGAAGTCATCGAAGGACAGGCCGGCGCGGCCGTGGGGGATGTAGTCGCATATGGCGGATCGGATCCCGTCGGGGTCGGCGCCGAGGCCGAGGCGGTCGAGGGCGAGGGCCAGCTCCTGGACTGTGATCACGCCGTCGCCATCGTGGTCGAATAGGTCGAAGACGCGGCGGAGGCGGAGGGTGTTGAGGCTCTGGGTTCGGAGGCGGAAGGACGGCGACGACCTGCCGAGGGCTAACACCGCCGGCTGCTGGGCGGCCAGACCTCCTCCCTCCATGTCGGCTGTTAACTGCGACGACGATGGGCGAACGGATACCAGGCAAGCAAAATAAGCTCTATAATAAAGAAGACCAAGATTATCACATCGATATTGTGAGCTTTGACTTTTTATGAAAAATATTTTTTATTTGATTAAATTTGCTTAAATTAATTGCAATTTTAAAAATATTTATATAATCTTTATCTTTTATGGTGGATATTCATTGAATGCCATCATCTTCTAGAGGACGATTTCCGCAGCCATTCGAATATTGAATAAGAACGACCTGGTCAGAGTTGATTTAAATGGCTGGCAAGAATAATCTCGTCGACTTGTCAGCAACGACGACTTTTTGTTTTAAAAAAGAAAAAATAGATGGTCAAACGTAAAGAAATGAAAAAGGAGTTCGAAACATACAAGTTAGACGTAGTGAATTATACTCCACGCAATGCCAAAGCTTATGGCTAGAAATAAACAATCCTAAAGGAAATACCTCATTTAAAAAAGTATAACCTAGTAAAGGGATTTTGATACCATGTGAAAAGGAAATATTATATTTGTATATCTTAAATTGTTTGTACAAATACAAGGACGAGGAGCTGGAATTCTAAGATATTTTCCCCTCAGAGAAATATTGTCCCAAGACTATACCTTCCACAATACATGATTGGATCAAAACTCAAGTCTAATTCAATTTTATTTAGCAGTCCCAATCAGACATTACAGTATGACCATTAAGAAATTAATCGTACAACAGATTCTAAGAAGCTTTAGCAGATGACGGCTGCAGTAGAGCTTTTCCAGGTTCCCGGCCAGCAAGTGAACCGTGCCATCCAAGTAGCTGCATCAACCAGACAATGAAGAGATGATTTTTATTTGAGATGAGACATCGGACAGTAATGACGCTGCATATACACAGAAATAGAAAATACCTTAGCATTGACACCATCTGGGACGATTCTGTTTTCACTCTTCCACTTCATATAATCAGCCCGGCTAAATTTGGTAAAACCCCTGGTATTTTCTCATGTCAGAATTTATGAAAATAAGTGCTGGACTTACAAGAAAAACAAAGCAAACGAAAACACAAGTCCTAATGTTAAAGCATTTGTGATATAACATGAATTAAGAATGCCAATACAACATATTGAGTCCATATATTATCATGCTAGATTTAGTTATAAGAGAGATTTTTTTCATTTCTATGCATACCATTTGCCGCTGACAATTATCTTTTGGCGTCCAGGGAACTTGAACTTAGCTCGTCGTAGTGCTTCTTGTGCATGCTGGCTATTGCCATCCTTGCAACGAACAGATAGAAGAACCTGCCCAATGTTCACCCTGGCACATGTCCCCTGTGGTTTTCCAAAGGCACCCCTCATCCCTGTCTGGAGCCTATCAGCTCCAGCACAAGATAGCATCTTATTGATTCGCAGAACATGGAAGGGATGAACTCTGACTCTTAAATGAAAAGCATCCTTCCCTGCAGACTTTGTCATGTACTTGTTGCATGCGATGCGTGCAGCTTCTAGTGCCTCACTAGATACATTCTCCTTCTCCCAGCTAACCAGGTGAACACAGAAAGGGAATTCATCAACGCCTTTCTTCTTCATCCCCACATCATAGATCCTAATCTTAGGATCTGGAACACCACGGCAGAATCTTGACTTTGGATATGGCTTATTTTTAATCTGACGGTAGCATCTTGCAGGACCTGTATGGACAGCAATCAAATCAGTCACTTTGTTAACAAGAGCACCCAAAAATCAATTCTTTTAGAATAAGTAGAGCATTGATCTATCTACATGTATTACCATAGTAACTGAAAACTGAGCACATATTCACACACCATGGCTAATTCACTACATCTATACCATATCATGCATGTAAAAGGCACTTCTCATTCATATGCAGTGACCAATTAATAAGAGTGGGAATTTGTGTGTGTGTCATATTAATCATATTATAAACAAATCATGTCATTTGGATCAATAAAAAATTATAATATAGTATTTTAAAAAATTATATATTTATTTAAAATATGTATAAAATTAACTAAAGTTATTAATGTTTTATGAAATGCATTGTCTCCTAAACCTCTCAATTCGTGTCAATCTATTATTATATTCGAGTCGTGTTGTATCACTTTTAGATTTTTGTCTCCCTTTTAGATTTCATCTCCATCATCATATTTTGGATCGAACCAGGTCAAGGGACAGATATTATTACCAACTCTACCAATTAGCAACCAACTAATGCATTCACTTCAGAGCTGTTCAGTTAAGATATGTGCTAACAAATAACTTCTTAGGTTTTGATTCTATATTTTGTTTGTTCAAAACCCCTAACCATTTAACTTCCTGTCTATTTAGATCTCTGAATCTAGCAAGCAGATCAATTCTTTTTCCCCTTCCTGATGATTCAGCAAACTAGATTTAAGCTTCTAATTCAATGCAACTATATCCACTTACATCTAGTCTTACTCGAACTTATCAAACGCCCACTATTGATGGGCAGATGCTCATTTGTACTCAAAAAAGCAATATCCTCCCTAAAACACGCTTAATTATAATCTTCACTAGAAGGACATGTTAGTGCATTGGCTACCAAACCATGTAAGAGCACAATTTGTCAAAATAAACTAAAATTTTTTCAGAACAGTTAAGATATTAGAAAAGAGCCGGTGTGTTTAAAATTCAGGAATACAAGGAACTGAAGTACCCATCTAAACTTGCGCTAGTTGCTTCATAAAGATAAACTAATGAACTAAAACGCTAGTAATATTAATAATGAAAACAATCCTGTTCCTCTGAACCTGTGTTGCACAGTTACCACAATATTGGACTTTTACCAGAGCTAATCCATCTTCCATTATATGAATCCAAGTAAACTATAAAATAGTAAATTGGTTATGCCAACTCATTTCAGAATGAGAAACTAGGAATCTATGAGCTATCTCTTACTTTTCATGGCCAATAAAGATATAGTGACAAGTGAATAAAGATAACCAACAGAAAATGCCTCTACGAAGAAGACAAGACCAACGCAACGCATATGTCCGAATCATGGTGGCCAGAAAGTTAATTATGAAGGCATCAAAAGTAATTTAGGGCAAATGCATCATTTCAACAAAAAGGAAACGCTGGACTTGAAAATCCTTCGATCTTGTTCATTCAAAGACAGCAAAATCGTTCGACCTTCTTCCATTGCCAAGGCAGGCAAAATTTGACAATAATCTAACTCAACAGGAAAGAAAAGGCTTAAGATGAGTGAGAAGCCGACTTACGTCTCCCCATGGCCGCGCCGAAGGCGAAGAGAAAACCGTGCTGCAAAAACCTTGCGAGATCCGAACACCAGCCTTCGCCTTGCCTGTCTATTTATAGACAGAGAACACAAACGCGCAAGAGCATGAACCGTCGAAATGGGAAATCATCTTTGAATATAACGTGGACCGCAGCAAAGTTGCCTCCCACTTGCAGTCGAACCGAACCGGAAACATGTGTTATAAAACGCGTTTCTCAACTTGCCGAGCAGAAGAATAAACGGTTCGTCTGGACCGCTATTTCGGTTTGTTTCTATAGGCCGATTCCGGAAAACTCCGGTTGACGTGAGTGCTTGCGTCACTGCTCGCATCGAGTGTCATCGCATACGATGATTGATTATTACGAAACACCATTTCATAATAAAGTTTATCGTGATTACATTATTCATTTTCCTGTTCAAGGAAAACTAAATTGTTTATTAAAGGGAAGACAACAGCAAATGCCTTCCTTTTATTCTTAGTTTATAAATTAACGCAGCACTCGTGCACATTGTTGAAGAATTAATGAAGCGTCTCCTGCTTCCTCGGAATGATACGAGCTCTCAGAGGAGTCTTCATGACAGTGGTGAACGCTTCCTTCTCCGTTAAGTCCACTTCTCCTTCCGCTTCCCACTCGAACTCTTTCACCAAATTCGCGACGAAGTACTCGAGGTGTAGCACGGCCAGCCCCAGACCCGGGCAAATCCGCCTCCCCGCCCCGAACGGCATCATCTTTATCTCCCTGCTCCCTGTGATGTCCACCGCCGCCCCTTCGCCGCCTTCCAGGAACCTCTCCGGTTTGAAATCCATCGGATCTTCCCATACCTTCTCGCTCCAGTTCATACCCACCACCAGGAAGTTGACCTCCGTCCCCTTGGGGATGTGGTACTGCCCGCCGCACAGGTCCACGTCCTCCATCGCTCTGTGCGGCAGCAGATACTGCCCTGGCGGGTGGCGCCGCAGCCCTTCCATGACCACCGCCCTCAGGTATGGAATTCGTTGCAGCTGATCCTCTTTCACTGCCTCGTCCGACCTGCTGATGCGTAGGATCTCCTCCCGCAGCTTCGTCTGGATCCGCTGGTGCTTCACCAGGTTCGCCATGATCCACTCCAGCGCCGTCGAAGTCGTGTCCGTGCCCCCGTTCAAGAACTCGGAGCAGAGCGCCACTATCTCGTCATCGGTCAGCTTCCGGCCAGCTGCCTCCTCCGATAGCTCCATATCCAGAAGAGAATCTACGTAGGAGTGCACGAATCTATCGGATGTTTCCTTATCCGCCGTCGATCCCAGCGGCTTCTTGTTCTGCTTTCGTGCTTCGATCAGGGGAAGGTACACCTGCTTCTTTTTTAGGAACATTTCCCTCGCCGTCCTCAATCTGTTTCGAAAGAGGTACTTCGTGATGCTTGGGAGGAGGGAGAGCACGTACAAATTCTCCTGGTAGAGGAGTAATCTACGAGTCTCCGTCTTCACCTCATTAAGCTTTCGGTCGTCCAACTTCTCGCCGAAGCACATGAGCACAAGCAAGCAAAACATGGCGAACTGGAAGCTGTCTTTAACTACGACCGCGCCGTCGTGGACTTCGGCCCGATCCCGGAGGTTCCGGACCAGCACGCCAAGAACCCACTCACGGCCCCCAGTGTAGAGCTTGACTCGTGAGGGATGCAAGATGTCGGACACGAGGTTGCGTCGGAGGTGGCGCCAGATGGGGTCGTTCCCGCCACTGGAGACCGTATGCTGGCCTGCGCTGATGAAGCTGATGGCAGGCAGCGGTGGAGGCCGGTCGGCGAGAGCGGAGCTGTGCTCAATCAGAGCTGCGTGGGCGATGTCGGCGTCCGAGATGAAGACGACGGGCTCAGACCCAATGCGGAGGGTGACGACGGGGCCGTAGCTGGCGTTGAGGTCGCGGAGGACAGCGACGAGGTCCACGAGGGAGTGGCGGAGCCAAATGAGGTTGCCGAAGAACGGAATGTAGGGCGGACCAGGCGGTAGCGACTTCCGACTGCGATGGCGGCGAAGGAGGCAGAGGAAGAGAAGAGTGGACGAGGCAAGGGAGAGGAAGACGAGAAACCACATCTCCATGGCGCCCAAGGTAGCCGCCGTCTAGTGCTCTGTTTAATTCATACATACGCCATGCTATTTACACTAGCACATACACGCTACGATCGAAGCACGAAGAAAAATACTAGCAAATTGTGGGATTAATTAATAATTCTGAGTTAGTTCCACGAAGATTCATGCGAGCAACCTTTGTGGTGGTGCATTCCAACAGAGACTGAGTCTAGATAATGTTGTTAAAGCGTGGTGCAATCGAAGGAACGCCGTGCTAAATCTTACAGCTAACAAAACAACGACTCAAGCTTTTAATATTAACGTTGTTACGTAAGCTGGACTGGGCATTCAATTTCCGAAGCTTGCCTATCAAGCAACCGATAGATTAACTATTTTATGAAGCACTCAACTTGCAAACGATGTCTCAAAATATAATAAAAAAATACTAACGAAATATTATTAATGAGACATGTCCATATTAATGAGACAAACATACTCTACAAGCTAAATAATCAGAATTTAGAACGAACTAATTATTGTTAAGTTACCTCACACTTGTTACTAGGTATAGATTATACTGCTAATTAAGATATTGAGTCGTACAATTATATCACAGCTAGATAAATAGAGCAACCATTTATTATAAATTCATCTATTATATTGCACAGATTGATATAAATAAATTTAAAAGTTATGAATTACATACAGAAATTTCAAATAGATACAACAAATAGTTTGTCCTATATTTTTATTTTATATAATATAAAATTACATATATAAATTAGTAATATTTTATTAAATATATTCACATAATTATAATATTTAAAAATCAATATAATAAAAATTTGAAGATGTAGCCCGTCACTCGAAAGGTCTCCTCCCTGGCTGGCTGTGCTACCCTTGTCCACAGAAGAGAAGGAACGGCCATAAAACACCATCAGATTTGTGTGGTTCATCTCTCCTCCGCCCTCCTTTATGGCTGCGATCGGAGCTGGGCGCTTCGTCGTCAATTAGCTTCATGGAACCACGTATTCTCTTCCACCACCACAACCCGCCCCTTCCACTGCGATCCTACTTGCCGGCGCCGTTAGTTATCCGCCATTTTGTTCGCCAACTTTTGTCGGTTCCTCCTATCAAGGCCGCCAATATGTACACCCTCACTCCACATTCTCGCCTTTCCACGGCCCCTGCCGCCTTCCGCCTCCGCCACCGCCGCAGCCAACTTTGCCGCGCCACCATCGCCACCCGGCCCTCGACCGCCTCCCCTCACCGCCTCGACGACACTCCCATGAAACCGACCAACGTCGCCATCGACGACCCGACGTCCCTCAGCTCTACGTGGTCGCACCGCGCGTGGGTCGCCTCTGGCTTTGCATCCGTTCTCACCTCCTTGGCCAAGTCCGCCGTCGCCGCCGCAGACTCCGGCTCGGTCTTCGAGCCCCTCCTCGCCGCGTACGCCGGCTACGTTATCGCAGATCTCTCCTCCGGCGTCTTTCACTGGGCCGTCGACAACTACGGTGGCCCCTCCACGCCGGTGTTCGGCTCCCAGATCGAGGCCTTCCAGGGGCACCACCGGTGGCCGTGGACGATCACCCGCCGCGAGTTTGCCAATAACCTACACGCGCTCGCCCGGGCCGTGACGTTTTCAGTGCTGCCGATCGAGGCCTTGCTCGACGGCATGCAGGGCGGCGCGGCGGCGCACGCGTTCGTGGGAACGTGCGCTGGGTGCGTGATGCTGAGCCAGCAGTTCCACTCGTGGGCGCACGAGAAGGCAAGGCGGGTGCCGAGGGCGGTGGCGGCGCTGCAGGCGGCTGGCGTGCTGGTGTCGCGGCAGATGCATGGGGCGCACCATCGACCGCCGTATAATACTAACTACTGCATCGTAAGCGGCGCTTGGAACGAGGTGCTGGATGAGTACAAGGTATTCGAGGCGATGGAGATGATCCTCTTTTTCAAGTTCGGAGTGAGGCCGAGATCGTGGAGCGAGCCGCGGTCGGAGTGGAGAGAGGAGGAGGAGGAAGAAGACGCTGAAGAAGCGGCGGCGCTATGATCGAATTAGTGAAGATTCAAGAATTGTAAAGCATATTCTTTCGGGCTGATGCCCGGTGCTGTTATTGGAAAGAAATGGGCTTTATTATTAAAATTAATTATTATGGAAAATTTTAAATTGCCTTTAATAATTAATATTTTTTAGAAATGGAATATTTTATTTATGGCAACTCACTTTTGATTTTTTAAATTTCTTGTAAAAATGCCAAAAATATTTAGAATCAAACATTACCAAATTTTACGTGTTTTCCTAAAAAACACATAAAATTGTTTGTTATGTTGGATGAAATCTGTCTCAATAAAAAATAATAATAAATAAACTAATATAATATCAAAATATGATCCGATTCGGCAGCCGATGCATCGGGATACATCTAGAAAAATTATAGTAAATTCCTAACGGACGGAGCGCCCGGCGGATTAAACGCCGTTATGTTCTGGGCGAGTGAGACGAACTAGGGGACGAAAACGTTCCTTAGTTTCCACGCTGTTTCGAACAGGACCACGCGTACTCGGATTTTGGTTGGACCAGAAACGAAAGCGCCAAGAAAGTAACGGAGGGTAAAGAATTGCAAGAGGTGTAGTAGGTTTGGACGGCCAACAGAAACGTCAAACCGGCTATCCGTAGAATAGACATACAAGTCTCATGGGTAACCGGTGCGGTAACCTCACCATTCGGTGGTCATATTCGTTCAAATCGCTATAAATAAGGCTTCTTGGGTTACAGTCGAACCGCATATTTGATCATCTCAACAAAGACAAGGCTCTCAAGGCTCTTTTCTCTTCTTGCAAGGTATGTTTCTCTAATTTTCCTTTTTTGATATAGTTTTCTCAATTTCACTGTTTTGGTTTTCTATTTTCTTCTTTTTCGATATGGTTGTTTCCATATGTTATTGTTCTTTTTTGTGTTTTTTTCTCTGATTCATGTATTCTTTTAGATCCTCTTATTCGATGGCATAAGTTCTTCATGATATTCTCTGCAAGTTGTTACACGGATTTATGTTTTTTTTTGGGGATAAAATTGTATATGTAATTTTATGCTCATCCTGTTTGTACCATCAATCAGATGCAGATCTTCGTCAAAACCCTAACTGGCAAGACCATCACCCTTGAGGTGGAGTCTTCTGACACCATCGATAATGTAAAGGCGAAGATCCAGGACAAGGAAGGGATCCCTCCGGACCAGCAAAGGCTGATCTTTGCCGGAAAGCAGCTCGAGGACGGCCGCACCCTTGCTGACTACAACATTCAGAAAGAATCCACTCTGCACCTTGTGCTCCGTCTCCGTGGTGGCATGCAGATCTTCGTTAAAACCCTAACCGGCAAGACTATTACTCTTGAGGTTGAATCCTCCGATACCATTGATAACGTCAAAGCCAAGATCCAGGACAAGGAGGGCATCCCCCCAGACCAGCAAAGGCTGATCTTTGCCGGAAAGCAACTTGAGGACGGCCGCACCCTTGCCGACTATAACATTCAGAAAGAATCCACCCTCCACCTTGTGCTCCGTCTCCGTGGTGGCATGCAGATCTTCGTTAAAACCCTAACCGGCAAGACTATTACTCTTGAGGTCGAATCCTCTGATACCATCGATAACGTCAAAGCCAAGATCCAGGACAAGGAGGGCATCCCCCCGGACCAGCAAAGGTTGATCTTTGCTGGCAAGCAGCTTGAGGATGGCCGTACTCTGGCCGACTACAACATCCAGAAGGAGTCTACTCTCCACCTTGTTCTCCGACTTCGTGGTGGTATGCAGATCTTTGTCAAAACCTTGACCGGGAAAACCATCACCCTTGAGGTTGAGAGCTCCGACACAATTGACAATGTGAAGGCCAAGATCCAGGATAAGGAGGGCATCCCCCCAGACCAGCAAAGGTTGATTTTTGCTGGAAAGCAGCTTGAGGACGGTCGCACTTTGGCCGATTACAATATTCAAAAGGAGTCCACCCTCCACCTAGTGCTCCGCCTCCGTGGTGGCATGCAGATCTTCGTCAAGACCTTAACGGGCAAGACCATTACCCTCGAGGTGGAGAGCTCAGACACCATTGACAACGTGAAGGCTAAGATCCAGGACAAGGAGGGCATTCCCCCGGATCAGCAAAGGCTCATCTTTGCAGGTAAGCAGCTGGAAGATGGCCGCACCTTGGCCGATTACAACATTCAAAAGGAGTCTACCCTTCACTTGGTGCTGAGGCTGAGGGGAGGAATGCAGATATTCGTCAAGACCCTCACTGGTAAAACCATCACTCTGGAGGTAGAGAGCTCGGACACGATTGACAACGTTAAGGCGAAAATCCAGGACAAGGAGGGGATCCCACCGGATCAGCAGAGGCTCATCTTCGCAGGGAAGCAGCTGGAGGACGGCCGCACCCTGGCGGACTACAACATTCAAAAGGAGTCCACGCTTCACCTGGTGCTTCGTCTTCGCGGCGGCCAGTGAACCTCTATCTGCTTGACGCTACACATGGGTCTTTGGTTTAGCTCCAGATGATCAGTGCCCGTATAGTATATACTATGTTTACCTTGGTCTATGTTTGCTGAAGTGGTTGCTTTGTCTGTGTTTGTGCCTCTATTCTACACTAGTTATGGTTGGTTTGGAACTATGCTGTATTACTGGTTCTAGTAAATATTGCGATGCAGCTATGTATCGAGAATAATTCAAGCTGTGCCTTATATACATATTTTTACTGGTCCAATGAAAACAACTCGGTTGGTTTCCGTCTGAACGACGATCGAATCATGAAAGCAGCTGTTCCAATGAAAATGTTTCTATTTTTTTCACTCCTCGCTGCTTAAATGGCTTCTTGTGGTTCATAACCATTGTCCAACACCTTTCCGAATGCACATCGTAAAATCAACTTCCATTTCTTCGCTAGGAGCAAATTGGATGGCACTGTTTGCTGTCTCTCTCGGCCGGATGCTTGACAAGCAGACTGCGCGATCGCGGCTCCAAAGGAACTATCACGTTCATCCGACTGTTAGATATGCAGTCTCTCAAGAGCTGATAAGAAGCAGCTTCCTCCATGTTTCGTTGCCGGGGGATGTGACCGTGAGTTTGTTCATCTTCAATTCTATCTTTTTATTGATTGGTTCAGGAAACGGGAACTGGTGCTTTGCTGCTACGGAATACAACGGATCGTTGTCTGGATATATGAACTCTGGAAAAGCAAAACTGATATCACTTTGTTGTTTCTTTTTGGAGAAATATTTTTGTCTAGATGAAATAATTAACAGCAGCAAGTGTGTCCTCCATTGGATCAACTTCTTCCTCCGCCCACTTATTAATTCAAATATTTTTTTTCTTATTGAAAATCAGAGGATAGACCACTACTTATTAGAGCTGAGCAAATTAGTATTAATAGTCATTAACCAGTAGCATCATCGGCAGCAATGAAAAAACCAAAAACCATTTACCTTAAGAATTGAGTATGATCCAACATAGCTCAGCCATGTCCCTCTCATTAAATTACTCTTTCCTACTTTTATCATTTGTCTATTTCTTGCCTCAGGAATCACAATTCACCCTGCACTTCAAAGTGGTCCATTCCCTATTTTGTTCGGCATCCAGCTTCTACTGTTTCTATTTGGTATTTCCAGCTTCTGATATTAAATGGTTTCAACAATATCTTCAGAGGATGCATTATGGATACCTATTTCTGATCTCCAGTCAAGTTTCATGCATTTAAACGCAACAATGGTATACAGGAAGAACATCCATATTTGTATGCTAGCAAATTACCAGCTGTTGCTTGTACAATTCATCCATATAATGTTTTCACTGCCAAAACAAACAATCTCCTTTACACCTCAAAGAAATAAATCATACGTTCTACAGTATCCAGTGAAAACTATTAGTAATACAAACTTGCTTGTTCAACAACACTCCAAACGACCAAAAACAGTCATTAAAGTATGAACAATATCTATCTCTTAACCAACAGCCACCATAATCATTCATATCACTCATGGGCTTACTCGAAAGAGAAAAAAAAACAATATTGAAACAGTTTCTTTTTATTTGACTTGAACATACTTATTATCAGCCATTATTTGTCATAGCAACTTGAATTGTTATAGGCAAGCATTTCAGATCACACAGTTTGAATCAAAATAAAATGATAAATAGTTCTAAAATGTGATGACTTGAAAAAAGTGGTTAAGAATTCAAGCAAAAGACAATGATGGAAGTTACACCAAATACATAAAGGGCAACAGAATATTTCTACTCATCAGAAACCAGGCAAATGCATTCCAACAAGAAACAGATGCTGAATTATTTGTAATGACAATCTTGCTGGTTAGCATCAGTGACATTAACATAGCGGGGAAATACCACTATCATATAGAATTTCCATTGAGACACTATCGATCAAGCTAACAAGTTACAACAATTTTCATATAAACAGGATTTATTATCAAAGAGTACTACAAAACTAAGAAGAAAAGATTCTAGAGGATACAAGAAATGATCGAAGTGATTGCTATTTTTTTTTTCTTCAGGAGGTATCAAGTAAAGCAACCCATCAAGCAGCTTCACTGCACTGTGTTCGCTATTGTGCAGGGAGAGGAGAAAATTCCGAGTCTGAGAACTAATTCCATGGCATTCTTCCCGATCTTTTGATTCATGTCACTGGTCAAAACAGAGCAGAGGTCCAAAACACCTACTTCGATGGCTTCCAAAGCCATCTCTTGGCTATCGGAGCACACCAAGTTGAGCACCACGAGGGCGTGCTCCACGCCCCGGGGGCTCCCTGTTCTGACGACGTCGGCTAAAGCCCTAACGAATCCAGCCCTCTTCCTCATCTCATCCTTCCCCTCTCGGCATTTAGCGAGGAGTCCCAAGACACGCACGGCCCTCTCCGATCCTTCCCCGGAAAAGCGGATGAGAGGCGCCACCGCACCGGCCCGCACAGCCCGTCTCCGGTTCTCGGCGAACTTACACAGCTCGTATAGAGCCGTGGCCGCCTCCCTTCGCTGCCGGCCGTCACCGTCGCTGAGTAGCGCCGCTAGGCGGGGGATCGAGGCAGGGTGTGCTCCGATCGTGGCCTTGTTGACGTCGACGACCGAGAGGCTGGTGAGGAGGGTGGCGGCGAGGGCCGCAGCAGGGCCGCCGCGGAGGGCCGAGACGACGGGGTCGAGGGCGCCCTCGGCGAGGAGGCCGAGGCGGGCGTGGTCACCGTCGAGGGAGATATGGAGGAGGGCGCGGAGGGCCAGGTCCTGTAGATCGGAGCGGTCGGTGGCGTCGGCGTGGAGGATGAGGACGGAGATCGCGCCGGAGTCAGCTACGAGGCGCCGCGAGGCGGCGCCGCCTCGCTGTGCGAGGCGCAGGACCGCGGAGATAGTAGGGGCGTCGGAGGGGAAGGAGAAGCGAGCGAGAAGAAGTGAGTCGAGGTGGCCATCAGACGACGAGGCAGCGGAGGGGCGGTGGGCGACGTAGGAGGAGATGAGGCTACGAAGGGCGTAGTTGGGGATGAGGGAAGGGGAGGGAGGGAGGGGTAGTTTAGTGACCGGACAGGTACGGTTACCGGCGTCGAGCCACCGCTGGATGGAAGCGCGGTCGAAGGTATGGCCGGAGGACAAAATCACCGGATCCGTCATCACCTCCAGGGAGATTGGGCACCGGAAGTCATCCGGTAACTGCACCTCCATCTCTCTCTCTCTCTCTACCTGTAACTGCCTCTCCCTCTGTCTTCAGTCTTCACCTTCTTCGTAGGCCACCAGGACTCTGCAACTTCATGGATAGGAGACCAGAGACGATCAAAAGAAGACGATGATGAGAGAGAGAGGAGATAAATTTGGATTGTCGGAAATGACCACGGATCTTGTGGTGGGTTGGGGGAAAGCGTGTGGAATTTGTGTGTTTTTAGGTGGATTTGTGGTTAGCAGTGCGATTAGATAAGATGTCGTGGGAGGTGGTCAACGTAACGGCATCGGCTCTGGAGAGTCGAGAAGCATCGTATCAGTATTCAGTATCACGAGCTTATTAAACTCTTCACTCTTTTTTTTTTTGTCATATTCATTTATTATAATTTACAACTTAATTTTCTTATTCGTCATGTGGTTGGTGCGACCACTATTACAACAATGATTGTACGAGTGCTCTGCCAATGTGCATCCTATTCTAAATTTATTCGTATTTTTAATTTTAGAATTTTTAAAATATAAAAAAGATTAATTTTATTTAATTTACTTTTAATTATTTTACTGCGGCCTGGGACCAGAGCCATCCGTCACGTGTGAGCGTTAGTGGCTACCTAACGAAGAAAGAAAGGGTCGAAGCTGCGTGGCTTTCCCAAAGAGAATGGATTCAATTAAAGTAATACAAAATTATAGCCGTAGGTCCAAGAGAAGGCTCGTATTTAAAGAGACAGTAGACAATGTGATTCTTTTGCTTTTGCTTTTTGTTTTTGTTTTTTTTCCTGTCCCTTTATTTTTTTTATTGCTTTGATATTTGACCCAAAAAAACAAACAAATATTGGCTGTTAGGACCTACAGTTCTTGTTATTCCGTTTCCTTCTTATTTTAAAATTCACTCTAACAAAGATTTAAAAGGAAATTTTTAATTATTCAGTAATAACAACTAAGATAATTTACAAGACTTGAAAGAAAGAAAAATTCACAACTTATAATGTCATTTTGCTAACGTTTTTCTTTTCCTTCCCTCTCTTCCTTGCCTAAAACTATCTATGGTCATGATTTATTGCGGAGTTTAATTCCAAATTCCATGAGAACTGGACAAATATAGTGGTACTTTGTTGAATCTAATTTTCATTAACATCCAATTGTTCTCGAATTGAACCTTTCAATGGTTTGAAACTCAAAAGTATGACAAAAATTCAAGGTCTTCCAATAGGGTTCCGAATATCATCAGTAAGGGCGCTCGCGACAAACATGACTCAGACTTGTGTGCACCAGACCAGTTTGTAAATATGGGCACCACTTGGTTTACTTGGAAACACTAAAGTTAATAGATAAATTTGAAAAAGAGCAAAGCTCCAAAACAGATGCGCTTTTGAAAAGAAGCAAACCAGGGCAGTCCAACCGTGAAACCCCACAAGGATGGATGGTTCAATTAATCTCCTGATTTTATTTGGACAGTAAAGAAAACGTGAGACTATGGTATATCTAATCTGTCCTCATTATTATATAAGGTGAGACATTGAACATGTGATTGTGCAAAGGTTTTGGAAGAATTAGAGACCGTCAAAAGAATAAAAAAGAGTGGAAAGGGCAATTTACCACGACAAGTCTCTAATATATAGCCAAACTCTGTCGACGCACAGGCATGGCTAGGCTGAGCATAACATATGTCCAAGCACAGATTGAACCATGTTGAGTCTGACCGGACCACAAAAGGCTTACCATACGCGTTGCTCAACAAAGGACAGTAATGGCACACTTGCCAAAAGCGACCGCTACTCAAAGCCAAAGGGTCACCTGTGTGGGCTATATCCTGCCTGAACATGCTCTCCTCCTCCTGGTGATTTCTCCAAGTCCTGCTGCTACGCCACCAGATTCACTGATCTTGGATTTCCTGACCTTTGTTGCAGGATGTACGCCAGAGTAGCAGTAGCTTTGCTGCTTGGTTTTGTTTCCTGGGTCTACAAGAACTTTGTTCAACCTCCCCCTCCGATGATCTGTGGCCGACCACAAGCTCCTCCTGTCACCGCTCCCAGGATTGTACTTAACGATGGAAGACACCTTGCCTACAAGGAATCAGGGGCAATCAAGGACGAGGCTAAATACAAGATCATCGCGGTCCATGGCTTTGATTCAACCAAAGACTCGTTCCCTGCATCCGAAGTGAGAAAACCAGAGACCACCGTAGTAGTGATTAATTCAGTGACTCCTCCTGATCTTTTTCTTCTTCTTCTTCTTCCTGTGACTTGTTTCAGGAGTTGTTAGTTGAACTGGGGATCTATTTGTTGACATTCGACCGGGCAGGGTACGGCGAGAGCGATCCAAATTCAAAGCGTAGTGTTAAAAGTGAGGCATTCGACATCGAGGAACTCGCGGATAAGTTGGAGATCGGGGACAAGTTTTACCTGATCGGAATTTCCATGGGGGCTTATTCTGCATGGAGTTGCCTCTCCTACATACCACACAGGCAAGCAAAACTCACATCCTTTAATTTTGATAAATCTTCACGCACTCAATGTGTTGTGTTCTTTCTCAGATTACGAGGAGTAGCACTTGTTGTTCCGGCGATCAACTACTGGTGGCCATGTCTCCCTGCCGAAACAGCAGCAGAGGCTTACAGCAAACTGGCGAAGCAGGATCAATGGTCATTCCGGATCGCGCACTATCTACCATTCTTTTTCTACGGCTGGATGACTCAGAGATGGTTCGATGCTTCTGCTGTTTCCAAAGGAAACCCGATCGTATTATCTGAAGAGGACAAGAAAATCAGCGAGAGAGCCAACAAAGAACAACAAAGAACTGGAGTAAGCTGTTCCTCAAGTTCAATAAATCCTTAGCGCCAGGTCTGACGTACTTTGTACTTTTACAGTTCAAGAACATAGCAAGGCAACAAGGAGCCTTTGAATCCGTCTACCGGGATATAATGGTCGTCTTCAGCAACTGGGAATTCGATCCCACGGATATCATCAATCCCTTCCCCAACAACGAGGGCTCCGTCCACATCTGGCAGGGCTGTGAAGATAAGATCGTTCAGAAGGAGGTGCAACGCTACATCGCAATGAAGCTTCCTTGGATACATTATCATGAAAATCCTGAGGGCGGGCACTTATTCTTCTACGAGGAACATTGGCATCGCAAAGTACTCGAAGAACTTCTAATTCGTGACGATCACTCCGGAATCTGAATCTGATTCAATAAGAATTAAATTGTAGCATTAGTTGGTAGGTCATATGATCTTTCATGGACTTGTTTGTTGAGGTGTCAAATTAAAATGATCTGCGGAGGAGCAGACAATATTAATTTGACGTTCCACCTGCCACTTCAATGGACTAGATAAGGATACCCATGAAACTTTTATATTATTTTTAATATAATATAGTGTGGGATGTGTAATACAGTGCCAAAATATTTAAAAATAAATGAATAAATAAAAGAATTAATAATTGGCGAGATAAAAGTTTAATTATTGTTATTACATGTCATTTAGAAAAGATTTAATAGATTTAAAATAGTATGTATGATTTTATTATTTTCATCAATAATTACCTTTGTGCTGTTCTTCGGTTACCAGTGGCTCCCCCGGCGCATTGATTTGTAGCAGCGAGAGAAAGGGGTTCTTTCTTCCCTCCGACCCTAATTTTTGGAAAGATCGAAAGAGATTAAGGGAAATTGAAAAGACGGATATTCGTTGCCATGGCGATCCTCTACGCGGTGGTGGCTAGGGAAACGCTAGTCCTCGCGGAGTTTGCCGCCGCAACCGGTAACATCGGCGCTGTCGCCCGGCGTATCCTCGAGAAGCTTCCACCGGATTCCGATTCCAGGCTCTGCTTTTCCCAGGATCGATACATCTTCCACGTTCTCAGATCTGATGGCATCACCTTCCTCTGCATGGCCAATGATACCTTCGGGAGTGAGTCCGACCATACGGATATGTTCATTTTTTAGATATCGTATAAATTTGGCTCTTTCGGTGATATTAGACTGTTTAGATATTAGAATTCCGAGTCGTGGTTTTTTTTTTGCTACTTCTGTTAATTACCTTGACGCGGAATCGATTAATATACACATTCAGCAATTAGCAAGGCTGAGTTTGTTTTCTGTTCAAATGTTTTAATTTCACTCGTGAAACACCAAGCTAAAAAAGACACCGTCTAATGAATTAAAATCTTATTGTATTGGGCAATTCTCTTCCCACAGTAGTTCGTTCATATTAGCAGCATGCTCACTGAATCTTTCTGGGACTTGGATTTATTAGATAGGATTATATGTTGCAGGGACTTTTGTGGATAATGACATAAGAAAATTGTCTCATATTGCAATTACGGTAATAAGTCCTCTCTTTAGTTTTTTTTGATAAACTAACCTTTGTATTCATATTAGTAATCAAACACAGTCAGACTTCCTCTCTAGGACAAGTTCTGTTTTGCAAAATTTATACTTCCAATGTGTTTTAAGCTAAAAAAATTTTGTTGGTCCTTTTCATAGTGAAAAGTTTGTTTTGCTAGCCAGACTAGCTATATATGTACTTTTTCATTATGAGATGACACACTGTTTAGGATGTAGATTACTTGTATGAGATAAATTTTATATTTTACATAAATTAGGAATTTTTGTATCTTTTCATATAATCAAATTTCTAAATTGACTTTCATTTCTTCTTTAGGGCCTTACTGACACAGCTAACCGTACTTCACCTGACCACCAATCACTTTTTTATCATAATATCAGATGACCAACATCTCAACCTATGTATTTTTTTGATGACTTCAAGGTTAAGGATGATAGTTATTCACGTTATTTTCTGTTGAAATATTTAAAATTCCTACTATGCTAGCATCTTTTGCATTTATTACATTTTGCATATTTCGTATTATCTCATTCCTTTTTCTTCGTGTGTAACTGAATTGATGTGTTAATCTAATATTGTATCACTGTTCCACATCCTTACCACAATACCATGATTCTTAGCTAATAAATTGCCTAACAAAAACGATAACAAACTTGAAGAACACATTTAACCAACATAAAATAAGTTCATTAATAGAGCTCTAGCTCTATCTTACGAATTCATATGGTTCCATTTGCCAATTTATTTTGGGTCATAATAGTTTGTGCATAAATTTGAAAGTTTTGTTATATATGTCAAATAAATACTATTATCACTCAGAAAGACACTCTTAGTTTATTTTATCCCTTCACAACAATTAAGCCCGATGATTTCTGTTGATTATTGCTCTTTACAGAGGTTTTTTTGTCTGCTTCATTGTAGGGAGAGTTCCCTTTCTGTATTTGGAGGACATTCACATGAGATTCATGAAGAACTATGGCAGGGTTGTTCGTTCAGCACTGGCTTATGAAATGAATGATGAATTCTCCAGAGTACTACATCAGCAAATGGAATTCTACTCAAGCAATCCAAGTGTTGACACACTTACCCGTGTGCACAGCGAAGTTAGTGAGGCAAGTTAGACCTTTAAATTTGTTTCCTTGTTTAGTGAACAGGTGGTTGTTTTCTTCTTAGATTCTCTTAGTCTATATACAGGAATATGATTTGTGATAAATAATAGTTAATAGAATTATGCAGGTTCTGTGCTTCTGATTTTGAGAAATTAGTAATGTTCTTTATCTTATATTTTTTCTTTTTATTTAAAGATTTTAGGCATAGCAAGTTTCTTTACTTGCATATTATTTCAATAATGTCATTGATATCTGTTGAGATTTTCGACTTTCTCTTCTAGGGATATTCTTTGCATAGGTTGTAACTCATTAATTATAAAATGAAGAAAGCATATAATGGTCCACGTAGGGTAAATTAAAAATCAGCCTCCTTTGGACTGTGATTATTAATTGACAATTTGATGCTATGAAGGTTCTTTCAATAAGTTTCTAAAAAATCGATAGAAAATCTTTCTAGCATTACTATAAGTCAGTGGCTTGATGTCGCATTACCTTTTACATTGACCCAACATGTGATGAAAGCAGCCTGGTGCACAAAGCTCCTGCTAATGCGGGATTCTGGGAATGGTGGGACCACATTAGATTTATTGTACGCAATTTTATCTTGTATTGCAACATGCTATTTTCGCGACTCGAACCGTGACCTTAAGGTTATATGACAACAACTTTATCGTTACGTCAAAGCTCTTTTTCACATTGACTCAACATGTAATTTTTAAAATTATTTATATTTTTTGAGTTAAGTCTTTTTTTTCTTAATTTGTCATAGGCTTAGGATATTCAACTATGTAACTTTTAACTGATCCTGCTGTAGATGTGTTCAGACCAAAAATATGTCACCCTAAAAATTGCAGATACACACTATCATGGTGGACAATATTGAAAAGATATTGGACAGAGGTGATCGCCTTGCACTTCTTGTTGACAAAACTGCCACAATGCAAGATAGTGCTTTCCATTTTAGAAAGCAATCCAAGCGACTTAGGCGAGCTATGTGGATGAAAAATGCCAAACTTTTGTAAGCACCATATTCTGCAATATTTTTTTTGAGCAATCATACGATCTTATGAGCTAAAAATCAACAATAGATTATTCTGTGATGAAAATGAACTTATGGGTTTGCTAGGAATTTACTAATTTTATGTTTTCCTAGCTTATTGACAAGGTAACGCTGCATCGTGCTGATTCCAGTGTGTTTTTTTTGTTGTTTTATGTCATTGCAGAGCTGTGCTGACATTTTTGATTGTTCTGCTGTTGTACATAATCATAGCAGCTATGTGCGGCGGCATCACTCTTCCATCATGTAGATCAAAATAGTTTCAATCAAAATTCATTGTGATGGAGATTCTTGCTTTGTACATTCATTAATTTACCCATGTATGGAAGCTCTCCTCCAATCAGTTTTTCCTTGTGTGGTGACAACATTAGTACTTCCTAAGCTCAGAAGCTACATGCCGTCATTATGGCCATTACAAAGGAACCAGTTGCTATTTGCTTAATGCCTGTAGGGGTTTATCTTGAAAATTGTTATGTATTATCTAAGTTGCAGCCTTTCTTAGCCTGTAGTTTTCTTTATTGTTACCAGATCTAATCACCTTTATAGATTCTTATGATGTGCCATATGATTTTGAGTTTCTATTTACTATGAAATATGATCATTGCAATTTGCAGATTTCATTTAAAATGCACAATTCCAGCAATCGTAGCATGGAGGAAAGTAGTTGTTTCGGATAGGTCGGTGTCTATGGGAGTGTGATCTTTTCTATAAACGAAGTGTTTGTTCATCCCTTGGTCATTCGCTGTGAGCCTGTATCACAGCGATGTGTTTGCTAACAAAAGTGATATCAGTTTTCTATTCTCAATTACTGTATTCCAGAAAATAAGAAACCCAGCTAAGGTGTCGATTTCACTTTGACACTTCAGTTAGATTTTCCCGTCGTATTCCTGTTCACTTTGATACATCAATTTGCGTTTCGAGATGATTCTGTGCTCACCTCTCATAATTTTCTCTGCCATTCAATAGAATCTTCTTCTTTCTCTGCATTTGTGATCTATGCCGATATGACACTGTTTGCGTATTGCAAAAGATGAAGATGTTCATCTGAGATTGGCAAAAGATGAAGATGTTCATCTAGAGATTGTTTCTTTGAGGAATCAATTCACATATGGCAATCTATACCAACTCGACTATATCTGTAGGGTGATATAATACTGTTTTCGAACGTGGAGGTTATGTTCATGGCTACGTAGAATGCATCAAATTAATTCTTTCGTTTTTTCATCTGTTCATAACGATTGTTCTATTAAATTGAGATAGTGCAGTCAAATGATCACTGAGCATGTGCAAAACTGATCAATGAGCACGTGAAGTCTACTGTTCGGACCCGCATCTGGTTCCCCAAGCCATTCCTATGCCTAGTAGGGTATTCCCGTGGGTACCCGACGTTTAAAGTAACCTTAACAACGTACGTGTTCACCGATAAAAATATGCCTGTCGTAATCTCACCTCGCTCTTTCTCTTCTTCCCCATTTTTTTTAGTTCCCTTTTCCTCTCTCTCTCTCTCCTTTCTCTCTCCCACTCTCTCATCTCGATCCAAATCCAATTACTAGACTCTCCGAGCGAAGCGAGCAACATTGGTTGAATCTCTCTTGCTTGAACGTTGTTTTCGTGTTTATTCATTCTATTTGTTCTTCGATCGATCCTCATCCTCGAATTGCTGCTAGGTTTTCTCGATTTAGGGTTTTGATCGGGCGACGAAAGCATGGCGACCGGGAAGCTGATGCCCAATCTCGATCAGAACAGTACGAAGGTCCTCAACCTCACTGTTCTCCAGCGGATTGATCCGTTCGTGGAAGAGATCCTTATGACCGCCGCTCATGTCACCCTCTACGAGTTCAACATCGAGCTCAATCAATGGGTGCGTCCCGACTGGAAATTTTCATCCTTAATTTTTCGATAATGCTTCGGCCGGCTTGTTTTTGGTTTTATTGCATCTGATCTGGGATTCTTTTGATTTCCTTCAGAGCCGTAAGGACGTTGAAGGATCCCTGTTCGTTGTCAAGAGGTAACTGGGAGTCTCTCTTCTAAGATATTAAGTGTTGTTAATATCGATTTCTTTTGTCTCCGATTTGAGGTGCCCGTGAATTGTATTTTTCCCTGACAATTCCTCTAGTGCCGACTAAGAGATGGGATTTAGTGATATATATATTTGTATTATTCTTCAACTTATTATTCTTAACTTCACATAATTTGGATGGGGACAGGGTTTTAATTTCTCCATTCAAGTGCTGATTTAATGTGGACCTCATATTTTTTTTTAAAAAAAACATACTGTTCCTGTAATTGGCACTTTCCTTCGATCTAATTCAGTTTTATTATTATTATTATTATTATTATTATTTATTCCCAAGTACTTAAAAGATTAAGTGATTATGTATTTTCAGGAACACACAGCCCAGATTTCAATTCATCGTGATGAATAGACGTAACACAGGTTGGCAATTGGTTCATGTTAGGGCCACATTTTCTTTAATATATTTATTTTTGTTATACTTCTTCATTATGCTGTATTTAGTTGGAAGGGAGGAAGTATGAGAGAAAGGAGGTAATTTAAGTGAGGGCAACAAAAATAAATGAATTACACTAATCATTTTTATTACTTATTTTCACCTGCATTGTTTACTTGGAAGGGATGAGAATGAGAAAAAGCAATATCACCTGCATATGTTGTGTTTATTAGATATTCAAACTTTAGTGTTTCCATTTTTGGAAATATAATGAATTGGATGGAATTAAATTCCTTTCTCCCTTTTTCCTTCCAAGAGATCATGAGAACTTGACAAATTCATTTCTTCCTTTCTTTTCTCCTATTTCTGTTCAAGTAAGCACACCGTTAATAATCAATATTGTCGTAATAGTAAAAATATGAAAATGAACCGTCATATCTGATAGATCTGTTGTTGAAAACGTTTCTTGAAGACTCCAAATGGTGTTTTAGTCTATTTGATATCCTAGGGATTCTTTGCGGTTATTCTCATGGGAAAGAATACATAAGCAGAGTGAATAATAATGAGTAAGGGTCGCATAATAGATTGTAGTTCACATAATAGGTTGTAGATTAGGAAAGAAGGAGGTAGTTACCTACCTTGTTTTTTCATATCTTTGAAAGCTAACTGCCAGGAGGGACAGGAGAAAGCATGATAACACAAACATATAAAAACAAGAAGATAGGATGGAATTTGCCTCTGAAGAGGACATTATGTTTGCAACTGACCAATTTCATATGCATTTTATTCTTCAGCTGAACATTCTGATAAGTACAATACACAAAAGAAGAAGCCTGTTTTTAGTCAGCTATGTGTATTTACCTCCATAACAAGAGTGAGAAGGATGCCAATTTGTCCTTCTTGCCTTTCTTTTGTCACTGTGACTTGTTTGTCTCTGCATCCCAAGTCCATACGGGCCTCCTTGTATTGTGGAAATCACTGATATGATATAGCTGCTTTGTATTATATATCAGAACTCAAAAAACAATTATCTTTGGTTAAATCAGTTGTGGTCATATTAGAGCTTTCCTGTTTATAAAAATAAAATTCTCAATCTAAATGACTAGGAAGATTCAAAATTTATCTATTTAGTTGTGAAATTATGTTATATGTATATCTTTGAAATTCTCATGCGGAAGTTGTGTTTTTATGGCTTGCAATTATAAAATGGTTCAGCATAAGCTGAATTTACTGGATTCGCTTGCTTTTTTCCTTTTTGTCTTTATCTTAGTAAAATAGAGAACTTCATTTTCATTATTTGAAAATGTTTCAACAAATTCAATTGATATCAGATCTAAAATGTAAGAAAATTATCTTACTAGAATTTTTTTGAAAATGTCAAAAGAGTAAAAATTTCAAACAAATAAAATTATGAGATTTCATTTATTACTAAAATGGAATAAATTAAAAAGAAAGCAATTAAAAAGGGGCAATCTAAGTGATACAAAGAATTGTTAGTCCTACCAAAAGGGAGGAGAATATAAGAAAATTTGAATTGATTATTTCGTTTCCTTGGGCCACTGGCTATCTGCTGTGAGTTTCAGGTTTAATACTGATGTCTTAGCAACAAATCCAATAAATCTAAGTGTGGTGCTTGATGTCTTGGTTTATTTTGGAAAGTAAGTTTGTGTGTGAGTTCTCTATTTCAAGAATAGGATGGATCCATCCATCTGTTCTTTACAAGTTGATCAAAGGCAGGTTAAGAAATGATTGAGTTGCTGTTGGTTGTATAAATTAGGAGCTTTTCTGCAATGGTTTAAAAAATTGTTTGTTTACTGTATTCCATTGTGAATTAGTATATGAATTTCAGAATGCTTTAGAAAGTGCTTCAAAAGGTTTAGATGCTTCAAACACATAGAAAATGAATGATAGTGTCCAGATAAATATTCTGTGTGATCTATCAATTTCCGTTACCAGGTTCACTGTGTGCTAATTTTGGTTAACAGATAATCTAGTCGAGGATCTTTTGGGAGATTTCGAGTATGAAGTTCAGGTTCCCTATCTTTTATACCGAAATGCAGCTCAAGAAGTAAATGGCATTTGGTTTTATAATTCACCTGATTGTGAAGCTATTGCAAATCTTTTTAGCAGGTACTAGTTTTGGATCTCAAGATGTTTCTAAAATGATCTCTAATGTGACACTTTGCTCACTTTCATAAGGATTTTATCTTTTTATACCCATCTTTCCTATATGCCAATATATAGTTCCTCTATTCCAGATTACACAAATAACGTGTTAGATTTAGTTGGGATTTTGATTCACATCTCATATTATATGACAACTTTATTTTTTATATTGTGTGACAACATTATTTGAAAATTATGGTTTGGGAATGTTTTAATTAATATATTGTCAAACTTTTGATAAATCATGTCAATTAATATTTGGTAAATGTTCATCTAATTCATTTTTTTGTGTTAGCCCACCTTATTTTGTTTAAATCCATCATTTATGATTAATAAAAGAATATCTACGAAATGTTATTTGATGAAAATGTTGTGTGTACTCAAAACCTTTGTTCAATGATTGTGTATTGAGTCATCGCTCTTCTATTTCATATGGTGTAATACAAAATTCAAATAATTATCTGTTGCTTCATTCTAATTTCTATATATTGCATGCTAAGCAAAACAAAGGATACAGAATGAGTGATTCCTATGCCTAATTTTTAATGGCAATTCAGTTCATCATGATTCCTTGTTTTATTTTCCGTGTCATCGATGAAGCCATAGAATACTGTTATTTGGTAATCATTTGAATGAGATTGGCTATCATTGGGAAAGCAAAGGCAGCAAAGGACATCATTAAAGACACATTGACACTTCTATGCCTTATTGATATAGTTCATCAATGATTTACCTTTGTTTAAAAACAAAAAGCTTTTATTACACAATCTGAATCATTTTATAACTAGAAGTTTAGTTGCAGTAATGAACGTGTTTGGACATTGTTTACTCCATGGAATGGTATTTTAACAAATAACTTATGGTTATTTCTCATCATTAATGTGTCAACATCCATTCAAAAAACCTTTGAAAGTTAATATTCAATCATATACTGGGTAATGTTCCAATATCCAATGATGTCATGAAAAAGATTTAAGTGTCTAACATAAAGGGTAATAAAGGGTAGATGTAAATATTTATTTCTTATGATGTCTAAGCATTTGATATTCCTAATTGGGGAACCATCAATTGGCTGATGCAGTTTTTTATACTTCTGTGGATCACTGTTTTATTATAACAATTGGAAGATACAGTTTTTTATACTTCTATTGATCACTGTTTTATTCTATGTTGCAACTAAGAAGCCAATGTCCAAATTAGAAGCTCCATCATTTTCTAGTTATCACTTACTATATTTGTGCCCAAGAAATAGATTTGTTTGGGGATGAGACAAAGTCAAAGCCTCATATTTGTTCACCTTTGATCTTAGATGCATTTGAAGAACCACAACATAACATGATAACCTCCCATATTCAAATTCTCATTACTATCTGTTATGCTTTTTGACGTAAGTTTCTGAAATCAGGTTTGCTTTTGTACATGATTGTTTACAAGTTACAACATATGCTATTCAATGTTCCTCTTTCATTATGTCCTTGTATATGCATGTGCTTGTGTATATATACACCTTGAAAGTCTTTTCACAGAATCAATAGAAGCTTGTTAAGCATTGGAAGTGAGTTGCAGGATCATTTCATTTATTTCGTTATTTTACATTGATACTCTTTCTTTTATTCAGGATACTAAATGCATATTCCAAAGTACCACCAAAGCCTAAGCTAACTTCTAAAAGGTATTTTATATCTGCTGGTGATTTCATATTTCAGAATATGATAATAGCATACATTTGGAATATATCCATCCCATTGTTCACGGTTGGCTGTTCGTTTACTTTTTCTTCTGTAGGATTTCTACGTGACATTGTTTATTGGCAGAATAAAAATAATGGACTTGCCTTGCATTGGAATGGTTACTAATTGGTTAATGGTTTAGTCATGGTAATGTTTTAAAAACCAAACAAGAACAGTTTCTGGCCTGATCTCGGATAAAGAGACCCAGTCAAAACAGGTGATATGTGGAAAATGGTACAAACACAAAAATTGTTACATAAAGAGAAGGATGAAAAAGGAGCTTGTTGATTTTCTTTTTAAAAAAAACCCAGATGAACAAAGGAAACAACAACAGAAAAAAAATGTAAGCAGATCACATTCCTGAAACAATATTAAAAACCCCTGAAAAACATGCTCAACTTAGATCAAGGAGAGGAGATCCTTCTCCATCTGCTGCTTCCTTCCTTGAATTTAGTCTTTGCCAAACGTGTGTGTTTCAGGTAAGGTGCGATCGAAGAAGGGTGAGATAATAAGAGTGGAAGGAGATATGGAAAGAAGGAATGGTGTTGGTGACACGTAAGAAGGAAGAGATTATTTCTTCACCTATAAGTTGCATAAAGATAAGGATGGAAGAAAGGGAATTGTTGGAAGGATTTAAAAAAGATCCACAGATGAACAATCTAAAACATCAACACAACAAAATTTATACAGGATATGAGTCTTAAAAAAAAGGCATAACATGCACAACTCAGATTCCTCCATCCATGAGAAGAGAGAAAGGAAGAGATAGTGACATGCTGGAATAATATCGGTGGCAGCTGGTCAGATGAAAAGATATTATGATACCTGTTAGTTGCATATATATACACTTTCATAGCATTGACTCAGATGGTTCTATCAATTGGCTAGCCAAACCAGAAACTGGGAGGCCATTTGGTTAAAGAATCAGCCTGGTTTCAAAGAGCTTAGGTGGCTGGAAGATATGACTGTGGTTGACCATGTGTTGATAGGTTACTTTTTCCTGCTGACATTGTTGATTTTCACAATTACAATGTGAGAGTTTGAGTGATCAAATGATGTCAACATATGTTTCATGGTTGTGTGCATAGGTTTCAGCTTAATGGTTGTTTCAAGAGCATAGGTGGCTGGAAGATATTGTTGTGGTTGACCATGTGTTGATAGGCTTCATTTTCCTGCTGCCATTGTAGAGTTTGACTGTTACAACGTGAGAGTAAGTGGTTCAATCATGCCAACATATGTTTTATGGTTGCACACATGGGTTTCAGCTTAATGCTTATGATAGTTGGTGGATTTATTGATAGAATAGCTTAGATTCCCTATTGTCTGTCAGCTTCTTGCATTCACAACGAATGCTGATAATTCTCTCCTTTTTAATTGCTTGAATTTTAGATGATGATATAGTTGTTTTATTGACTGTGTTGAAATGCTATTTCTTCTTGTAACAGTGAGTTTGAGGAGCTTGAAGCTGTACCTACTTCATCAGTTATTGAAGGTCCTCTTGAGCCAATAACATCAGTCACTACATCGGCTCTTGATGTTGCTGATGATGCATTTGTGAATTTTTTCAGTGTATGTTTTCTGCTAAGTAATTTCTTTTATCATACTTTCTATTGGTTTATATTTATCGTTGCTACACATTGCTTTCTATCATTATTTGTGCTGCAGTTTCATATTTAAGTATTGTGTACTGCAAGCCACATAGAGTTTGTTCTTGAATAACTATTTTGGACATAATCTTTTTTTTTTTCTCAGAACGCTATGAACACTGGAAATGCATCAAATGGAACAGTGGCTGGCCAGCCACATCTTGCTGCTGCACCTATTCCTGTAACTACTCATGCATCAAGTGTCAATCCATCTGCTTTGCCAACTGTTCCATCAATTCCTATTCCCTCAGCTTCATCTGTTCCTCTAGTGAAACCTCTGGATAATCTTGAATCTGGCAATGGAAGCGGCAGCTATGCTATGAATCTGGTGAAACCTTCATTTTTCTCACCTGCTCTATCTTCTGCACTGGTAATGCCTCCAGTATCATCCTCTGTTCCAACAGCTCCTCCTCTCCATCCTCCAGTTACTATGCAGCGACCATATGGAACTCCATTACTTCAACCCTTTCCACCTCCTACCCCATCTGCATCACTTACTCCTAATCAAAACTTTGGATCAGTTATCACAAGAGACAAAGTTCGTGATGCACTATTGAGGGTTGTTCAAGTAAGTTCCTTTCCATTATTCTTCACATTTTCTTTACCATCTTTTTTACTCTTTTCTGATCTAAGATAAACTACCATTAGGTTGTCAATGCTGTTATGGATGTAGCATCCAATTTGTTTATTTACGATTGCATAAACTGGATTCATATCGGTGTGGTTTGCTTGTCTCTTTATTTTATACCTCCTTACGCAAGTTGAAAGATGTTCAGTGTAACTTGAAATCTTGTCAGCTAGTGAAAACTAGTAAACAGTTGATGTGATCTTTTATTTATTATAGCTCATTCATCATCTGGTATTGTTTTAGTCAAAAGAACTGTCTACAAAAGCTTTTAATATTGTCTTAAATCTACATTGGATGTTATTGATTTTGTTCCTTTTTCACTTTCTTGTTTAACCCTTCTTTCTATTTTTCCTGCTCCCTTATTGCTCTGATTGCATGGCAGCTGATGTTTAATTTTCTTGTACATGCTGTTCTAATCACATCACTTGCTACTGACAATTCCATGTGATATGTATCTTCTGGTTTTCGATTAAATCTTCCAGGTTGAAGCTTGCTTTTTTCATTAATAGTTGAAAATTGCTTTATAGTTTGGTAATTTGTTGTAGAGAATACATGAAAATAAACTTCAAAGTAGATTTGATTGGATATTTATTTCATATTCTATATTAGTCTATTTTGATGAAAATTTTGCTCATTTGGTAGGTAGAAAGGACCTTGATTTTTGATTTGATCACAATTCATTCGGTTCAGTTGATTCAAGTCAATTTGCACTTTCAGATGGCTAGCAGTAGTAGATTGCTTTCTTTAAAATGATTTCCACAGAGCTGAAGTCGAGCTTTATTGTTGTATAATTACTAGATATGATTTTACTAACCTTGTTTATTCTTATTTTGTGTGTTTTTTGAACAGAACAATGATTTCATTGATATGGTGTATCGTGAGATGCTAAATGGACATTATTCCTGACGAATGATTCCTTGGCAAATGGGATTGATGAGCTTGTTGCATATGGTTGCTAATGATGCAGCTTTTTCTTGTTAGAGCTATTGTAAAAATTGCCAATGTGAGATGAGGGCATGGAACTTTTGTTATATTATTATTATTATTATTTGGGTTGTAAATGAGTGGGAGCATTGCAGTCTTAACTTCGGCGTGTTACTGTTATTTAGTGGGAATTAATCTAATATTTGTTTCTTCGTTGAAATTCTATTAGAAGAGTTTTAATAAGAATTGCATTTTCTTGATTTTATTTTTTTAGTTGTTCATCGATTACTAGAATAGTCAGTGGTCCATCAGTCAGCATCCATCGGGAAGTGTTTGCAGTCGCCAGTCCTCTCGTCACAAAATGTGCACCAACCATCAACCATTAAAAACAAAGCTAAGTTAAATATGTTTGAGGTATAGTTGAATTGGTTATAATGGAATAGACTTAAAGAAAAGGATAAGATTCATTTCATTAGAAAATTAAAATTTTGAATCTTATTTCCTTACAATACTTATGTAGTGTCAATTGTATTTTTCGATTTATCTCTTAATCGTGTAGAATGACGGATTTCATCTTTTATATAAAAAAGCTAAGTTAAATATGGAGCCTACTAAGCATATTGGCTTCCCTCGCTTTGGTTTGAATTTCTTCATTGTTGCTTCATACTTGTCGAACTTGTCAAATATTGAAGATAAATATTGTGTCTGTGTAATATTGAGGAGAGTTGCAACTAAACTTGTCAAATATTAGGCTTAGGCTTCCAATCAATCAATGCCTTTCAAGTTTGACTCCTCTCCTACTTGTTCCAGACCCTCATCCGCTCAATCTCACCGATAATGAAGATGCTCGTGTGCATGAGCAAACACCAAACACATTATAAATTCCACTTTTTTGACTACTGAAACAGTAATTAATGAGATGGTATGCTAAACCCACCGATCGATACAATAACGAGTTGGGATCGATACAGAAATCATTTATTTCTGAGTTGTTTTTGAACCTTCAGTTCTAGATAAACAATAAAAAAAAAAACCTGTTTGATCATTTTAATTGAGTAGCTAGTTTTAGATAACCAACAAAGACTCTTACACATATGCGATGCAATTAGCATGATATATATTTGCCATGAATTTGTTCTACAATATGGTAGATGAGCTGCTGATACCTAACACAATACTGGAAATTAAAGTCTGAGAAGTCGAGAAACAATATTTCACTATGTTGCCTACGACTTATTTAATGCCATATATGTCCCTCCAAATATCCATAAAAACTCTAACCACCTTGACTAACATCCATGCAATTATAAACAAAGTCTCCTGTAATTTATGTGCGGAAGAAAATCCAAAAGATGGCATATTGAAGATAAATTAACAAGGTGATTTATGCAGTTGTTGGACGGCGATATACTTGTAAAGCTCCTCTGTTCTCAGAGATCCGATAGGTAAATCTCTCAGTTAGTGTTCATATCTGCATTTTCCTCCTCTTAGAATTGTGTGTAGTACGTAAATGTCAATTAATGTTCCTAGTAGAGATTTGACCTATGCACCAGACTGGCCGTAACTTTCATTAATTAGAAATAAAGTCCATTCATTCAAAGTAGAACCCATTTAATACTTCAGTTACTGACATACGTATGTAAACAGTGCCTGTTTATGGATTTATTCCTATTTACTCGCGTAGCTACGAATAACCCCATTTATTTGGTTTAGCTTTAATATCTGAGAAAGAGTAATGGCCTGATAGATACAATAAATTCCACTGAGAAAAAAATTTTTTGAAATGTCAAAGTCAATTTTTTGAGAGAACAAATGTCTTTTGGACAAAGAGGAAGTCTGAATTGAGGTGAAGCCATGGAGGCATATGAAAACCTTAAACAACATCTATTAGTGGCATTAACCTTCCAATCACCTCAAGCCTCAACTCAGAACTTGACAATAACAGAAACTCTAATTCACAAGTATGTTTGCGATTTGGCATGACCTTCTTGGCGGCCTCGCCAGCATGAAGCAACAGGTAGCATCGCAGCTTTTACTGTACGTCACCGAGTGTAGTCTATAAATTTCCATTGTTTATTAGTTTCAGCAATCAATACACGCACAGGCTTCGATTTATACGCCTGCTACCCAACCTTTAAATTCCATTAAAGCATTCACCTCTTCTCCTTGCTCCATTCTACATCAGAGCAGGTGGAGGAGATGAAGATAATTAAACAAGACAGAGTGAGAGAGACGGAAGCAATTAACAACTGCAATAAAGAAGTATCTGTTGTTGTATTAAAAGAAGGCAATTAACCTGGAAAACTTCTCCTCTATATAATGAAGCAGAGTAGCAATTGTAGTGGAGGACAAGTCCCAGCTCCCTAGCTACTGGGAATTTGGGAGAGGTTTGTTGATTGTAATTTTAAGGTATGATCTCAGATTCTCGCTTGAAATTTAGTTTTTGTTTGTAATTTACATTGTCGATTGATTGGTGTAGTGGAGATTTAGGCCTTGGTTGATCATGAGCCGGAATAACCACGGGAGGAATCTAATGATGGGGCTGAAGCAGAGGAGGGCTAGAGCTGGGCCGTCGACGCGGGCGGAGGACGAAGAGGAGATGCCAGTGTCGCCGCCGAGCTCGTGCGTGTCGGAGGAGGAGAGGGAAGAGGGGGAGAACAAGTCACCGGAGGCTGCCGCTGCCATGATGCTCGCCGGTTGCCCTCGCTGCCTCATGTACGTCATGCTTTCCGAGAAGGACCCAAAGTGCCCCAAGTGCAAAAGCACGGTGCTCGTCGACTTCCACCGAGGCGGCGGTGGAGGCGGCGCCGCTGGCAGCCCCGGCAAGTCGAGGAGGAGCTAATTCGCGCTAGCTGAGCAAAAAAATCATGATCATATTTGATTAAATTTTTTGCTTAGAAAAATGAAGTCAAAGAATGGAAGCATATCAAGATTCATCCTTCTTGCAAATCTTTATATATAGAGAGTTCTCTATAGAGTTGTTCTTGTTAGTAATTGCATATTAATAGCATAAATATTTAATCTGGTTTTGAGAAATTAATCTCCTTTATATTATTTATATATGTAGCTAGGACTTGTAAAATTAATATAGTTATTTAATGTGAGTTTCTAGCATGGTGCAAGGATATTATTTTCTTTTCTGCTATAAAATCTTAATTAATAAAATAAATAAAAATATGAAGAGTCACTGGGGCAGTTGAGAACAATAATTAGGGAGGAGCAAATTTCAGTTTGGAATATTCCAACTGAAAAAAAATGAATAAGGTCGACAGTTCAGAAAGGATTTTTCGACAGTTGTATTATACGTTCGTTAAACCATTTATTTGCCAACCGCCATTCATGCATTTGCCAACGATTCTGCATTTGCCATGACTTTTCACTATTATCTTTGCAATTTTTTGATGAAAAAAAGTGAAGTTCTACACAAACATGCATTGATTCTCAAAGGAAGGTTGTAATTTTTGATAGTTTTTAATAATTATTTTTTTAGCTTTTACTCGTTTATATAATATCTGATTTATTTTTTTCAATCGAATCAATTTGTTATTCACTCCCACTATCATTCAATCGGTTAAATCGATCGATTAAAACAATTTTTTTAAAAAAATAATAATTTCAAATGAATGAATAATAAATTTCTCTTTGTATAAATTTAACTAATCCTCTTTGTTTATAGAAGAAAAAAAATCAAAGTATTTAAATGAGTTGGAGATTATGAATGCATTAGTGGGGAAGCCACTAATCCAACTTCTACTTAAAATAAGAGCGATGACTCATCTCTAATTTTTTGATAAGAGCGATGACTTAAAGTTTTTTGTTCTCTTCCTCTGTTTTTGATAAGCCATTTTCTCCTCCTTTCCTCTCTAATTAAATTAAAGTAGACGTGAACAGATCAATGATTCTAAAATCGAATTGCAGGAGATGAACATTATTATTATTATTTCGTTTTATCAATTTAACCGATATATTGAAGCTCTGTTCATTATGATTCTAAAAACAATGGTTACAGCCATGGAATTTAGTATGGTATCCATGTGAGAGTACGTAGTTCTTAAGCAAGCGGGAAGTCTTCAATGGAGTCGATCAGATGTCGACGCTGCACCGGGTGTTGTGCTGGAACTCGTATTTGTAGGCGCCGGCGTCCAGCACCAGCAAAGCTGGGCAGTTGACGTGGAGGTGGTACCGGCCGGAGACCCACGTGCCGACCTTCCACCGGAGGCGGCCGTCGACTCGCACAGAGAGGAGGACGTACCCCGCTTGCTGGTCCTGCAACAGAGCGCCGGCGAGGTCGGGGGCAAGGGGGACTGCGCCGCCGAAGAGGTAAGGAGACCAGACGGTGCGTTCCTGGCGGCTCTGGTAGCCGGCGGGAAGCACGGTGGCGGTGGTGATCTGCTGGCGGTGGTAGCGGCCGTAGGCCACGAGGCGGTCGTAGTAGACGCCGATACGGTCGTTGGGGTTGCGGGAGGAGAGGGTGACGTGGAGGACGGAGGTGAGGAAGGCGGCGTCGGCTGTGAGGTTGAGCTGGACGAGGGAGGCGTCATGGAGGTAGAAGCGGGGACCGGTAGGGCGGAGGACGAGCCAGACGACGAGGACGGCGAGGAGGACGAGGGCGATCAGTAGCAGGAAGAAGGCGACGAGGCGGCGGTAAATCCGGCGCTGCTCACACTCGCCGTAGTAGTTGTGGCCGCAGTCCCTCTTCTCCGCCATCGCCGGCGATCGAACACTAGAGGCAGAGGGTGGGATGGGCATCGGCAGGGGTGTGGCTTATAAACTATAAAGAAATGGCGGGTGAGGGCCGATTTTGGCGTGTGGAATTAATCGATTATGGCCGTTTCCCGATCAAGAATAACTTGATACTGCTCTATCATCGTCACGAAGAAGACGACTACTTTGTGTTACAAATGCAAACCATGAAATACTACCGAAATTCTTACATTTCCAGATGCAAACAGGAACTAATTAAACACTCGAGCCCGTAACCAAAACGTTTATCAAGTCAGATTTGGTTTGAACTTCCAACGCAAGAATGACTTCTCAGAGTCAAAGACAAAGTAAAACCACACTATCAAAGATTCAGGGAACTTGCTTAAGAACTAAGCACTGAACTGCTTTCTTCTTCTTCTTCTTCTTCTTTTACCTGCCGGATAATGCAAAAGATGTTGCGACTCCAGTAGGGATGCTTTCCTTGCTGTTGTCATTGATGGTCAAGCTTATGTCGGAATTTCCATCAGATGCTTCCCATCCCATCACCATCTGAAGAAGAGGCTTCGACATATCAACTCCCAGATAGTCCTCCTCATTGCGATCGGCAGGCTTCCATTTCTCAACGAGCGGAGCGAGCACAGCCACTGCATAGCACATGTCGGGCCGCTGGCCGGGGTCTCGCGCAGCGCACTGAACTGCCAATTCTGCAACTGTGCAAATGCTATCAAAGGTATCATCGGCGAGCGTGAGCGTCGAGTCGATGATGGCCTTCAAATCCTCCTTCTTCATTTGGCAGAACCAAGTCAGTAAGTAGTGACTTTCTTCGGGGCGACTCCCATCCAGAGCCTTCAAACCAGTCACTAGCTCCATTAGCACCACCCCGAAACTGAACACATCCACCTTTACAGTAACCTTCCCAGTCGCTAGTTCAACCATGGAACGAAGTTAAAATTGTTATAAATATAAAAGACAAGATTTCTATGTAAAATTCAAAATTGTTGCATAACATACCAGCATACTCCGGAGCTAAATACCCAAAAGTTCCAGCAAGTTTAGTGGCGAGAGAATGTTTCCCATCAGGGGCGAGTTTGGCCAGTCCAAAATCTGAAATTTTAGCTCTATAATCGTCGCCGAGAAGTATATTAGATGACTTGAAATCCCTGTGAATAAAACATTCATTAGCAAATCTATGAAGATATTCGAGTCCCCTAGCAACATCCAATGCAATGTGCAGCCGATGCTTCCACGACAAAGGCTGCAATCCCTCCTCTTTCCAATGGAAAAGATGTTTACTCAAAGCCCCTTGTGGCATATACTCGTACACAAGAAGCTTTTCATTCTCTTCCATGGAGTAGCCTAATATTGATACCAAATGACGGTGGCGGACCCTTGAAAGAACGGCAATTTCAGCTTTGAATTCATCCCAAGCTTTGTTACTTAGCGCTAGAGATTCGGTTCTTTTGACTGCAATGTTAGTTCCATCACGTAACTCTCCCTTGTACACAACTCCAAATCCTCCACGGCCAAGCTCATTCTCTGGGGCAAAATTTCTAGTAGCATCACGAAGAACCTGGATCGATATTACCAAGTTTCCTGCTTCAATTACATGTGCGCCTGTTCCTTCACTGTTATTCACACTAAAATGCTCGCTACCAGCTGCTGTTCTGTTGTTGCCGCTATTTGCCACTGTGATTTTGACTGGTCCATGGGGATCAGAAGAATCCCGAGGATGAACAACGATGCTAACTGGTCGAGAGCTATTCTTTTTCCATCTTTTACAGTAAAATAGAATCAGAATAGCAAGCACGATAATAATAACCACAATTACGATGGGAATAACAATGACCAAAGTTTTCGACTTGGAAGAAGATGAACCGCCTGAAGAGCCAGATGTATCTGATGAGTTACTACTAGCAGGTGTGTTTCCATCGAGAATGACTGTCACTGCATTGGAAAACTTTGGAAAAGGAGGTGAAATACTATTGGAAGAAAGATTTAACAACTTCAACGATTTTAACTTAGTCAAGCTTGATGGGATCGTGCCAGTGAGATTGTTGCCTTGAAGAAAAATCTCAGTGAGTGCTTCCAAGTTCCCGAGTGATGGGCTGATGGTGCCGTTCAATTGATAATTAGGCAAGTTGATTACAGTAGTCTTGCCACCGGCACAAGTTATCCCCAAAGCAGTGCAAGAATTGTTGCCGGACCAGGAGACCATAAGTTTCTGCGGGTACCCAACGCCGTCGAGGAAATCCAAGAGTGCTGACACCTCCGGCGAGCAAGGAATTCCAGGCACAGACTGGCAAAATGAGTTGTCAGAGTATGTGAAATCATCGAAGGTCACCTTTGGGATCGGTCCCATGAAAGCGTTGTTGTCCAAATGCAATGATTGTAGCTGCGGCGAACTCGCCAAACCGGCAGGAACTTGTCCGACCATCTTGTTGTTGTCGAGCCACAGGGTGTTCAACGGCAGGTCCGAGAAGCTCTCTGGAATCTTGCCGGTGAGGCTGTTGGACGACAGCTCGAGGAGGCCCAAGGAGTGCAGGTTGCCGAGGAAATCAGGAAGCGGGCCGACGAGATTGCAAGTCGACACAGACAAGTTGGTGAGCAGAGCCGAATTGGCCAGGTCCGGCGGAAGCATCCACCCTGTGCTCGCGTTCAAGGGGTTCTTGTCCAGATTGATCACTTGCAAATTATCGAGGCCATAGAAGAAGTCCGCCGGAATGGAGTCGAACTGGTTGAAGTCGAGGTAGGCGTACTTGAGTTTGGAGAGCCCTTTGAAGGAGGGAAGAGGCCCTTTCAGTTGGTTGCTCTGGAGGCCGATGTTCTCGAGCATGGAGAGCTTGTTGAAATCTTCAGGGAGGGAGCCGATCAAGCCCAAGCCCTTGGATTGGATCTGAGTGACGCGGCTGCCGGAGCAGAAGATGTAGCGCCACTTCGGGGTGCCGCAGGGGTCCTGGTTGTCATCGGGCCACTCGAGAAGCTCCGCGTTGGACAAACCCTTGCGGAACTTGTCGAGTATCGCGTAGTCGCCGGGGTCGGTGGCGCCACGGGCGGCCGCCGCGAAGGCGGCGAGTAGAAGACACAAAAACAGGATTTTTATCAGAATCCGATACCCCATTACCAGATCGAGTGCCGCCGGCGCAAGAACACTCAATATCGATCAGTGTAAACCATCAAAGATTGGTGCACTCACGGATTCCTGAAACCTCCAAACAACTGCTCTCATCAGAGATCGTTACCAATACAAAAATCCGAGAGAAACGTCAAAAGATAGAACTCAAAAGCAAAAAGATCAAAATCCAGAAGAAAAAGAATGGTACTCACAGAATCAGAATAAGAATCGAAATCTCCACCACCAGAGCAAAGGCGAAGTGCATGCATCACAGATTGCGCCGACTCATCGAATCGTATACCTCATCTAAAACCCAGACAGAGCACAGAGCACCAAAGGAAACGTCTTTTTTGGCAGTGCAGTTGTCTTCCTGCAGATTCATCGCTCATATCAAACGTACCCAACAACAAAAGAAAAGAATTACAGTAAATTTAAAGAAAAAAACTGATTTTTTTCCTTTTCTTTTACGGTAGGTTTTGTTTGGGAGGATGAATTACGCAATCTCGAAATCGCAAGGATTGAATCAGGATGTGGGAAAAAAGGAAAGTTACGCGTGGAAATAATTGCAAGCGCGAATCAAAGATGGAAAAGAAATAAACTTTCTCTTTATTTTATCGATAAGTTCTTCACCCAGCGTACTAATTCTGTTCATCTTTCTTTGAATTCAAAAGCCAAAGCGAGTTGCAGCAATTCCAGAGAGATTTTTGGTGGAAATTAATTGCGTTAACGCTGTCATCCAATTAAGAACAATGAATTACTTCCAAGAGTCGAAGTTAATCCAGTCATGCATGCTTTCATCGTTTGTCGACTCAGTTTGCGATTAATTTTTTGTCTAAAAAAAATCACAGAATTTTAATTGGACGACATGCATGTTCAAATATTCAGTTTAATTTGAAAATGAATAAATGAAACAATTCATGGACATCTCGTCCTTGTTTGGCACCTGCTTTGTTACGTTAATTAATTGAATTTTAGCAATAAATAGGGAAATTAGTATGCCATAATTTGTTAAGTAAAAGAAGAAATTACTAATTTCATCATGCATTTTCAGTGTAAGAATTTGCACTGTACGTTGCTGTCTACAGCTGTTACAAAAATTGTCATTTATAACATAATAATAAAATGTCTTAGAAAAAGGAAATTTTCATTTAAAAAATCCTCTATTTTGTAAAATGATGATAATTCCTGAAGTTAGTAAATGACAACCTTTATAGGGATTAAATGTTTAGCCATATACCAAGATTTTTTAAAAAAATTGTGAACTAAGGAATTTTTTACCAAGTGTAAATGTGTACTAAGCCAGTAGAGATAGATTAGTAATCTCATGTTGAGTTAATGATAGATTAATTCAAGTATCCTAAGATCCAACTAATTCTAACATTAAACGATCTGACTCCATGAATTGCATGCCCATCAGATAAATTGGAAAGTAAAGATGGTTCTGGCTTAACGGATCAGCGTCATCAATAGTTCGAGCACTGTGGACGTATGATATGCCCTATGAGACAATCTAATTCTTGTTGTATGATTATCTCGTCTTATCGTTTGTGGTGGCACTATGGTGGTAACTAGTCAAATCTAGCAAATGAGTCACACCGAACATGACTCACTAGTAAATGTGTCCTACCGCCCATGCAAAGGTTTAGGTTGAACGTGGGGTTGCGACTTGTAGGCCATACATAGCCCATGACACCCCAAGATATAGGGCTCCCACACCAAAGGAAACAAAATTAAGATGGAAAGGTGATTAATATAAATTTGTTTAATTTTTTAATTGAACAAAAAATATATTAATTGGAAAAAAATCAAAAGTAATCAGTGGATAATAAATAATAACTTTTTACTTAAATGGTTGTCTATGACATATTTGTTGAAAGTACAAAGTAGTGATAAGGAATAGTTAGAGAGGATTGATAATTTTATTTAATATACTATTAATGATTTTATTTACTTGGATTTGTGATTATTTTCCTTTTAGTTTCTAGATATTTCAAAGATACAGTACATAGAATTTATGAAAAATATTTTTTTTGTGATTCTAGTGATATTCATGATTCCTATGTGTAGATATTACAATTTGTTTTCTAATTCAAAATTTAGTGCGTTTTGGCTTTGTTTACATTTTTATTATGAAAAATAGTTTTTTGTATTATTTTTTTTTATAATTTAGATGTCTAGGCTTTGGATTCAACTAACTCAAAAACAAGCGGTCTTCCTCCAATTCGCCCAATAGGGCACATCTGCTCCATCAGCACAAGGAAAGGGCTTGTGACCATGCAACATACTAAAAAGTATGACTGTAAATGAATCAAACGTTTGTGAACAAGTTTGATGTTCAACTTGGTAAGAATTTATTTATGTTCGATCAATACATACAAAATCAATTAAATAAATAAGTTTAAATAACTCATTAAATTAAATAAATAAGCTTGAACATATATATGTTCAACTCATTAATATTCATCAATAATATTTATAAACAGTATTCGTGAATAATATTCATGAACAATATTTATAAATCATATTCATCAATAAAACTCTTATCAACATGTTAAACAAAAAAAAAATAAAATAAATAAATAAATTTATATTATTAAATTCAATAACCAAGCAAACATTCTTAAAATATAAAAGTTTCAAACAATCAAATAAACTTTACTTGAGAACTCTATAACATTCAAACGAACTAAATTCAAATCAAACTCATAAAATAATCAAGTCAAATTTAAATAATCATTTTAAAAACTTAATTCATTTTAAGCCCTAGACTTTATTTTATTTGACTTGATTACTTTATCAAATAAATTTAAATATCATAAAATTTATTTAAATTTATCTTGACTTTGACTACCTTATCAAATAAATTTAAATATCATAAATAAAACTTAATTTGTTTACAACCCTACTCAAAAGGTCTCTAAGCTTCTCCAAAATAAGAATCGGGCGGTGGTCAACAACTGGCGCACCTTCCATTTCATGCGGTCAGCGAATTTTTATCGTTTTACGCACGAAATTAATCCCTTTGGGGGAAATATCAAAGCCATGACTCATCTCGTAGTTTATTGCAGAGTTATGACAAAGATGGACCTCGTGTTGCACGATACGAATCGTCATCATGATTAAAGTTGTCACATGAATGCATAAGAACAAAACAGCTATATCACATCAAGAATTCAATATAAGCCACTGGCGGTCCACAGTACGAGTCTGGTGGCAGATCGGTAAACGAACTATGGCGACGACGCAGGAGTCGGCCATCCAGATGCTGAACAGCATCGTGCAGCTCCACCTGGAGAAGACAATGGAAAAGAAGCGGGAGATAGACGCGCAGAAGAAGGAGCTGTGGCGCCTCTTCCAGCTCTTCTTCCTCTTCCTCGCGGTGGTGCTGGCGGCAGAGTTGGGAGCGCCGCCATCGCGCCTCCAGTGCCGGCACTCGTGGGTTCCGATCGGCTTCCTCTCTCTCGCCCACCTCTCCTTCTATGTGGCAGTCGCCCAGACCCTGCGCTGCACCAACAGGTTCAAGTACCAGCGCTGCTGTCACAAGCTGACCCTCGCACTCGCCACCGACCGCCTCAAGCTCGTGAAGATGCGGTTCGCCTCCGCCGCCCTGGCCGGGGCAGAACCGCCGCCTGTGGGGCCCGGAGACTTGGAGATTCACTACCAGGAGGCGCCGGAGAGCTACCTGGGCAAGTTCAGGCGCAACTGGGCCTTGCACTTCGGATTCCTCGTGTGCACCTTCGGCTTCATGGTCTCCGCCTCCGTCCTCCTCCTCTGCTTGTAACAATGCCGCAATGGTAATCGATCTCTTGTTCGTATTAAAATTAATTTGGTTTAGTAGGTTTGTATTTATAAATCTGTTCTGGTTTTCCAAACCACTGCTGATTTTGCAATGACCACGACATTCAACCCCATCGAACTCGTGAGAAGCTAAAAGTCCGCAAATTAATAAAAAATAAATAAATTATTTGGCATTCACTAAAGAATTGTCAATACATAAGAAAATAATTTTACATTTTTAGAAGATGACGTATTTTTCATAGATTGGCCCGTTGAATTTTCACCCAGAACAATCGGTCCGTCTGCGGCAGTTCGGGCTCGGGCCCACATTCCTTCCCTTTTTTAGTATTTCTTCTCAAAGTCAGATCTCATCGATAGGAATGACGGCTAAGCGCCGCTCTCCTCCACAAGCTCAGCATCGATTCGATTACCTTAATTAAAAGGGGATTACTCGTTTATCCGCCTCTAAAATAATTAAACCAAGTAATTAATGAGGTTGGTCACCAAATGCGCATGTGCGCAGCTCCATGCTCACCGCAAACAGCACAATCTTTAGATTCTAGAAATCCATAAAGAAGTGGAGGTGGATCGTACTGTTGGTTAGTGCAAAACGTGGAGAGATAGAGAGAACAGAGAGAGGGTGGGAAAGTAATGGACCATCGGCGGAGTAATTGTAAAGGTCGAGCCGCCACCTACCGTATCCTGGCAACCACCGGTCTCTGGTAGCGACTCCTGCGAGAGGACTGGACCAACCAATCGATCGAGGAGTGGAACCAACCAATAGAAATAAAAAGGGAGGGCGATAAAGAAGGATGATAGCGACCGAGAGTGGTAGCTTCTTCATCTTCATCTCCTCCTATTCCTATAATATAAAGAGGGAGGCCTTCCTCCGTCTCTCAATTCTGTGCGCAGCAATCATGGGCAGGTCTCCTTGCTGCGAGAAGGAGCACACCAACAAGGGAGCATGGACCAAGGAGGAAGACCTGTTGCTCGTTGCCTACATCAAAGCCCATGGCGAAGGCTGCTGGAGATCTCTCCCTAAAGCTGCAGGTCTCCTTAGCTTAGCTTGCTTAATATCAGTGATCGATGCTTCTTCTTTATGGACAGATGTAGCTTTACTGTATACATTTGAAGGTCTTCAAAGGTGTGGCAAGAGTTGCCGGCTCCGGTGGATAAACTACCTCCGGCCGGACCTCAAGCGCGGCAACTTCACCGAGGTAGAGGACGAGCTCATCATCAAACTCCACGGCGTGCTCGGTAACAAGTAGGCCGCAGTCTTTAATTTCTCCTCTGTTTCAGCAGCGTTTGTTTAATTTGTCGGAACAGAGTGTATAAATTTACAGTTGGTTTTGTGTCCTCATGAAGATGGTCTGTGATAGCCGGCCGATTACCCGGGAGAACCGACAACGAGATCAAGAACTACTGGAACACCCACATCAAGCGCAAACTCATCGCTCGAGGGCTGGACCCTCGAACACACCTTCCGATCAACGGAGGTTCCGAACGCTCCTCCCTTTCGTCCGACCGGCGAACGGCCTTAGTGTTGTCCAAAGACGAGTCCTCGGCAGAAGACACTCAAGACGGGCAGAGCAGCGGGGTCATTAGTATAGATCAAGGACGGCGACGACAACGAAGCAGCCCCATCCTCGGCCTCGACCTCAACCTCGCCATTAACATTCCTCACGCCTCTCCCAAGTCCTCCTCCGCTTCGTCGGTGGATTTGCTTTCGGAAGCAGAGGCCGCTCCGGTGTCTGTTCATGCCCGAACGATTTGCTTCTGTTACCATCTCGGTTACCGAGCGAGCGAGGCCTGTAGCTGCCACACCAATTACGGCCACAACTTTGGTAGCTTTTATCGGCCTCTCAGAGAAGAGCAGCAGGCTACTTGAGTACTTCTCGTGCTCAGATTTGTCAACTTTGTTTTCATCAATGCTTCGAGGACATTTATCTGTATGATCAGTTGTGTTAATCGAGTACTTAGGTACTACCGATGTGTGTCGTCTGCAAAACAGAAGCTCGCTAAATAATTTCTTATCGAAAAGATGAAATTTATTATTTCAACGGTCCTACGATCGGTCGATGATCATCTGTGAAAAGATAAATTGAGAAATTATAGTTGATCATGACGGAAAAGAAAAATCAAAATTTAAACTTTTCTCCTCTTCTATAACAAATCTGTTCCATCACAACAAACTCAGCTATATCCCAAAGGCCGCTAAGCAATTTCCCGTGCTTGGCAAGGACAGAAATTCCACTCGTAGTTCAGGCTGGCAATCCAGGTCTCAGCACGTGTTGAGGTTTTGTAATGTGAATGCACAATTCTATCTTAAGGTTAGGGTTAGGGCTAGGGTGGCAATCTAGGTCTCAGCACGTGTTGAGGTTTTGTAACGTGAATGCACAATTCTATCTTAGGGTTAGGGTTAGGACATCCTTAGAAAACCACAAAATTCACACTGCAAATAAATAAATCACGTGTCACTGACAAATTGTGTTTAATTCCTATCGGGAAGGCTAAGGTGATAAGCATTGGTTGGCAAGCAATAATTTAATTAGCCATCACTTAATCTATCTCGTAGTCGTAGTCATCATCATATTTCACGGAGATGTAACCGAGGAATTTTAATTAAAATTTCTTTCATAAAAAAGCAACGACAACTTATACATCATTAACATATATAGATTAGCTTAAAGTTGTTGTCAAAGAACATCGTGACGTACAAGTACCGACTCTATTCTCATTGGAAATGTGTTAGATTACTATGGCCCCTAAACCGAATTGACTTAAATTATCAATTATGCAGCGTTTGATTCTTCCAAGCAAAAAATGACATTCTGTCAACCTGAAATCATGATTTTTTTACAAAACTTGCGGGCTCTGACTTCTGCTTGCTTACTATTTTGCACAGTTCGACTATTTTGCACAGTCTGGATAAACGTGTCGTCATGGTGTACACTGTAAAACAACTTAATTAAAATTTGTTATATTGATTTTATCATCTTTGGCGATAGATGACAGCCTGCAGTTGTTAAATAAAACCAAAATAGATTGTCCCAATTAATGCACCTTCAATCAACAATATATCTACAGACTCGTAATGAATAATTCTGTGCATTCTTGATTACCTTGTTATCATTTCCCACCTACCGGATCTGTCCTCTGAATGATAAGCCAAGGGAGGGAGAATGGGGAGGCATGTGGAACTGTCGAGAAGTAGTCCATCCATCCGTGTCCGATACAAAAGTTAGGTGCAGCATGCTTCAATATTTCTGAGACATTAATAGATTAATTTTCATGATTGAATCAGATATTTTTATTTAAAGGAGAAATTGTTTGGTAGAAGATGCATCAGAGCGTGGTTGTTGACGGCTACCTAGCATTAAATGCTGCGGCTTCAGCATGACCGTCAGTTACTGCAGGTTAATTAAGGAAACATAAATTAAGCAGTTGACCAAGCAGAATTAAAATACCCCTGAGCTCTGACTTCTGTTGATCGAACTGGAAAGTCAAAGATCAGATTTCTTTCCTTTCTTCTTCTAACTTCGCTTTAAGGTTAACAATCTTCGCTTCAAGGTAAACAAAGATTGAAGCTTTAAATTCACTCTTAAAAAAAAAATTCATCTCGCATGGATATATTTTGTGAAAAATCATATAACTTCTAAAAAAATCATCGACATTCGTCCAATTCCGAAGGAGGATGCAATTTGTACCTCAAGAAATCAAACCCGCAGCTGCTCCATCTGCACTTCCTGCGACTTCAAAGGCTCGTACTCCCCCATGTACGCCTCCAAATGATCCGCCAGGTTCGTCTTGTCGATGCTCTCGTGATGGTACGACTTGCACACGAAGTAGACCACCGTCTGCACCGTCAGGGCGAAGAGGATCACCAGGCCCAGCAGCAACAGCAGCACGAGGGACAGCAGCAGACTGAACCCTGCGCCGTTGCTGCTCCACTTGGCCAGCAGCAGCCGGAAGCCCCACTCCACCAACCCAAAGCAGAAGTTGAGCTTCAAGAATATGACGCATGCCAGGAGGAGCTTGCCCTGGATCAGCCGCCGGCTCCGCCGCATCGCCTCCAGCCCGCGAGCGTCCTCCAGCACGGAGAGCACGCTGGCCAGGTGCCAGACGACGCTGATGTAGATGAGGGAGGCGACGTAGAGCGGGATCAGGACGAAAATGACGAGGAGGGGGGAAGCGATGGAGCTGTCGATAGTGACGAGGATGATGGCGAGGAACAGCGCGATGGCGAGGGAGTGGAGCGCAAAAAGGATGAGGAAGGCACAGAGGAAGGTGGACATGAGGCGGCGCCAGACTCGGGGCGCGACGGCGATGACCTTCCGGAAGGTGAGGTCACGACGAGCGGTGTAGATGGAGGCGACGGAGTAGACGACCGCGGCGGTGGAGAGGAGGGCGAGGACGAGGAGGGCGAGGAGGTAGACGCCCTTGAATAGGAGGAAAGAGGACCAGTCGGACGAGAGGCGGTTGAGGGCGTAGGACTCGGAAGTGGATCCTGGGGGCGAGTCGTCGAGAACGGTCTCGTCGCGGTCGATGGTGGTGAAGATGCGGCGGGAGATGACAATGTGGGCGAAGAAGAGGAAGGAGAGCGGGAGAACGAGGGCGCTGCCGATCTGGGCGAAGAGGCGACGCCAGCGGACGAGGATCTTTGCAGCCTCCTGGTAGATGCCGAACATGCCCAGAAACTGCATCTCCTCCGGCTCGCAATCCATGGCCGCCGCCGCTTCTGCTAATTAATCGATGGGATTAGGGTGGAGATTGGGGATTCGGATTTGCCACGGGAGAGATCAAATTGGGAATTGGGCGAAGAATGACGATCGGAACGAGGAGACGGGGGCCAAATTGGGGGATTTCACGTCGGTGAATCGATTCAAGGTGGATCGAGGACGAAGAATCGAGGTGTTTCAAAGTGGACTTCGATTTGCCAATATTTACATTTGTACCTAAATCCAATTTTTTATTCTCAATTTTATCCCTATAATTCTAGCCTTGTACTCTCGTGACACACATTTTTCAATTAAGTAGATTCACATTAATTACTTGTCACTTGATTGTAATTATGGATCATTGTAATTATCAATGGCTAAGTGGCTTTGGCACACAATGTGACATAAACAAATAGAATACATGAATTAATCAAATCTAATCATGGCAACCGTGGAATGGCTTTCACACTAATCTCATGGGTTTCTATGATAAATGTGGATATTGGCTTTAGATAATTAAATGGAGCATAAAGTATGATGTTTAGAAAACATGACCAATTTGATATAGACCAACAAAAGAGACTTATAAACCAGTGCATAATTAAGCTATGTATGCATGAACATACATATTTTTAAATAATTTTACATAAGTTGTAAAATTAAATGAGTATATTTTACTATGCATGAACATCCACTTTATTTAAAAGATATTCAAGATTAATGTTGCTAAAAAATCCCTTCACGCGCCATCTTATCTAAAATATACTTTAAATATGTATTATTCAGCCGTTTTCTCCTTTTTTTTCCTTATCTTAAAGAATTTATAAAACATTTTTAAAATTTTGTTTGAAAATCAACGCTAATTTACTCCTCTAAACAGAATTCTAAGTTCGCCATACGATGTGACTTGGGAGAATGATATGAATTCAATGCTGAGCAACTAAAATAGCGGCTAACAGGAATATATTAATGTTATAATTTCTTACCTTCTAGAACTCTACGATATTAATTAGCTAGACCTTTCTCATTTAGATTTTTTTTTAAAAAATATCTTAAATATAAAAAAGATGAAAATAGATGTAAAGTAAATATTTAAATTGTTTTTTTTTTCAAAATTTTATTAAAGATAAATCATGCATTAATATTTATTTTCCCATTTTGATAATCCTTTTTTTATTTGTTAAAATGAATCAAATATGACCTAATGGAGTTCTTGTTATTTCGTGGAGACCAGGTCAGGTCTCAGTTTTCATAGAAAAATTAAAGGAAATGAAATGACTGATGATCTTTACATAAAATAGAAGAGTCAAATATTTCAAAGAGTTTATAGAACTTATTTAAAATGAAGCCACTAAAAGTTTTAAATTTCTACAGTTGAGAGACTGGAAGAACTAATCAACTTGCAGCTTAAACCATTTCTGCTAATTAAGTGACGATTATACCATTTCTGCCATGGGGTGGTGTGATCGAGGGGCATTCTTCGTGGGCTTCCCGTTCATCTCCGGCGGCGACGTCGTTCCGTTTCCGTCGCCGGCGCCGCCACAATCGCCGGGGACACCCTTCTTGTTCCTATAAATCGCGTAGAGTATCAGCTGCATGGCCCCCAGCAAGCTTCCACACCCATTTGGCACCTGCCCAGCATTAGTAGATTTAATTTGATTTAATTAATTACGCTCAAACAGATCTCATGGCTTAATTAACAAATTAAGAGTGAGTCTTGGTGAATCTCATACAGCGACGAAAGGATCACGGCCAAGCAAGCCGTAGACGAACCACGATGTGCCGCACAAGAACACAAACAAGGAGAGAAGGAAAGGCATGTACTCCACGCTCTTCGTTTTGATCACCAGCCTCTGCAATTTCCAATCGGAATTAATTGGATGTTCCGATCGAGTCTATATATCCTAATTAATTAACGTGAAATATGATTGAGTACTATTGATTAATTACGTCGCACCATGATGGACAGAGGCGACGCGTACATGCAGATGGAGAAGATGGCGGCGGCGAAGCCGCAGAAGACCTTCCGGCGCTGGCCGTGGAGGGCGAGGAGGGAGACGAGGGCGACGGAGGAGAAAATGGAGAGGACGAGGGCCAAGAGGCCCATCATTTTGGCCTTCCCCTTCTTGGGTGCAAACACCAGGAAGATCACCACGTAGATCGCTTCCACGGCCGCGCCGGCGCCGTTCACCGTCGACACCAGGATGTTGTTCGGAGACACGAACGGCAACCCGTACCTTAATTCCAGTTTCATTAGTTCACAAACAGACGCGAATTCAGTTAGTTACAGATAAACAAAACCAAGAATCACGATAGAAAAAGATGATACCAAGCGGAGAGGAGGCAATTGAGGAGGGTCATGGTGTAAGGAACTCCTGAGAAATCCTCGGTCGATCTCTTCTTGATGATCCTCCGAAAAGTGACTCTAAAAGTCGAAATCAATCGAAAAAAAAAACTCTTAGAATTCTCAGAAAAACAACGTAATCTAGTCATATAAAACAAAGAAGAAAAAACAACAGGGGCGAAAATTAAGAGAGAGGGTGGAGAGACTTACACCGGGGCCAAGAACAGGAAGAGGGCAGTCAAGTTACCTGATCAATTGACATGCAAGAATTAAACAAGGAACAGATAGAGTCATAGAGATCAAGAGAAGAAATTAAAGAAGAATCTGTGAGTTAACCCACCGAAGATGCCGAACAAGAAATGCAACACCTCCATATTTAGCACCCGAAAATTAACTACGGAACTGAGCAAGTTTTAAAGAAAAGACAGTGGTTAGCTTTCGAAGTGAGATAAAGGTGAAAGATGCGTGCATTTATAGCTAGGAAGAGAACGGCATGGATTTCGTTCTTATCCTTTTCCATCCATGCATTTTGAATACGTAGCAGAGAGAGGGCATCTGGTTCCTTAGTCCTCCATATTTCAACTCGATCGGCCTCCAAGTATTAATTAATATGTTCTATATATATATATATATATAGAAATTAAAAGCTGAGCTTTTTATAAGTTTGAAGGTTGCATGGTTTTCGCGAGATGTATATGCAAGATCAACAACTGCAAAGGCGGTGGGGGAATCCGGCCGGCGTGCTTGATGCATGATGCAACCGCCGAGGGGATCGCGGTAAACAACAACAAGCTCGCTGCACATTCATATATACGGCTGCATTGGCATGGGAAATCTATTTATTTACAAATTCCATCGAATAAATGTAATATTCTCTGGTCAGTTAAATTAAGAAGAATTTAATTGATAAAATCATGCTTTCTTTAACGCACGAATTAGAATTTACAAGCACTCACACAAAAAAGAAAAAGAAAAAGAAAAAGAGTGAAGGTGTTAAAGACGTCCGATGGGGACATTAATTTGTGAATACCCTTCCAAAGAGGACTGCTTGATTAATTGAATGATATTAAAACAGGAATCATTAATGTCTCGCGGCGGCGAATCGATTGAGTGATTGAATTGCACGCAGGCAAAATACGTGGCTCATTAATATAATTGTCCATCTCGATCGTGAATGAAAGGGAGTTAGAAGAGGGCCATAAGATTTGATCTGCATGCCGTGGAAATTGCGGAAGATTTCATTAAATGCAATCTTGATTTAATGGTGCGTTTGATTTGCATCGTTTGACCATGAACATAGAGTAAAAATGAGGCAGGAACAGACGACAGTAATTAGATTGCTCGATGAATATTATAATCGATAAATAAGGATTAGTCTTCATACTAATAATAATAAGAGATCCATGATATAAAACAATTAAACTATAGTTAGATTTCTTGATTCTCTTGGTACGAAGAGAGCATCCATCCCATCCTAATCGATTTGTGATGCAAATGATCGACGAAATGGTGACAACAAGTGCTAAAAAAACACTTAGCTAGGAGCATATATACTTTCTTGGTGCCCTCTGATAATTGCATTGATACAAAGAACGAGTTTTGCCGAATGTTTTTTTTCTTTAATTAACATGCAAAATAAACATTGTGAACGACAAATATGGAACTTTGTCGTCGATGAATGCGCCGCCGGCATTTGCGATTTCGGCTGTGCGCGTAGAACTAACTTAATTGTTATTCTCTCTCTCTCTTCCAAAATTCAAAGATTGAGGTGCAACTGCTCGAGCCATCTCCATGCCTGGTGACATGCTTCGGATGAGATCGAATCAAATCGAGTCAAGTCAAATAATCTGCCAAGATATCGTAGTTGGTTTGGATTTGGATAAACTTCAAGCAAGTCAGTAAATGGCAGGCTGCCCTAGTTTTCTGCACAAGTTAATATATATATAATTAATGACAGAGCCATGCATGCACGCACGTAGTCGTAGCTCAAATCAAGGCCCTTTAACTTCAGTCTTTGGAACCTTGCGAAACTTCGAGAGGATGCATATATATCCATCAGCTCTACGAGTCAAGGCCCTTTAATATTCATGTGAGGAAATCTGCATGGGTAGATACGTCATGATATATAATTAAGGGTGTTTACATGACCGAGTGCACTTGAGAGATGAAGGATACAAAATTCAAAGAAAAATAATTAAACTAACATACAAGAATAAGTATAATAAATCATATTTCAGTACTGCTGACCTAATAATATAATCGAGCAAAAACAATAGTCATAAGAATACAATGTAAATTGGTCAGGCATACATTAATTCTTAAATTACTTGGTACATTGCAGTACTTTATTTTAAGCAAGTCCTGATCAAAATCATCATATTAAATCAGGTTTGCCCAAACTAACAGACCTGAGTTGAGCCATGTCAAAGAAGCTGAGTTTTCCATTTAGTATAGCTATGCAAGTATAATCAACTCATACCTTTGCATTCTTGCTAGCTGCACTATACGATGTTTCTCGGTCATCTTTCATTCTCTGATGTGTGTTTCTCTACAAAGAAACACGAGGCCAATTTGAGAACAAAATCTCACTATACGAAGCAACAAATATGTATATATATTTTTATAAATACTCCCAAACTACAAGGATGTTTCTCTGTCATTGGGCTCTGTTATGAATGATTTATGAAGGTAAAGCTTCAGAAAATTTCACCATTCAAAATCTTTTCTGAGCTAAATCTTTCTTATATTAATTTGTAAATCCACTTTTTTTCCTTTGACTATTCATGAGGTTTGCAAATTATCTTGTCTTTACAAAGGGATATAAGGGCAACGATTCATTTCTGATTGAATTTACTTCAAATATATATGACCATGTTTCTTAGTCAATGGTGAACCAAAAGTATCAAGATGCAATTAGTTGCACTAAACAAGGTAACACATATAACTCATCCTTTCATTAGACAAGTTGAGTGAAGTACTTATGGGCAGAGAAACACCTAAATAGTATTTGATTTGATGAATGTATTGATAACATTTATTGGATACGTGAAATAGATTTAAGTACATGTCTGAATGTATTTGCCTTTGACATAAAGGATACTTTAATTTAATAAGAAGTTCTAAGCTCTTGTTTTCCTATATAATAGCTAATCGATTGCTGCATAATTAGCTTTCGAAGACCTTTTGATGAGCTAATACAAAATTCTCAAGGTTTAAGGAAACAGAAAGGGGAAACTCATTTGATAAACAGCCAACAATAGTCGTATATATGAATATTATCATTTGAAAGCATACACTAAATAATAGGATAGGAACCTATATATATATATATATATATATTAATCTTATGAGACTTACAATCATCCACCGTTTACGCAGGGCTACATCCCGAACCGTTTTGTTTGTCAGTTTCGATGCAATTTTTGCATAGGCAACAATGCTTTGTTCTGATGCAAATCTGCAAGCAGTGAATTAACCTTATTATAACATGAGCTTTGGCTTGTAATAACACTCGCAAATTCTCAGGGCACTACTTTTTAGAAAAAGAGACAACACGATCAGTAATTAATCCATTGCCCGAAAGGAAATTCAAGATTAGCTAAAAGTCGAAGCGAATCTCACTCGGTTAATCCTTGCTCCAGAATGGCCTGCTCCTCCGCCGACCAGTGCACCGCCAGGCCAGGGTTGTGACTCAGGCTGATCTCTCCGCCCACCTCAGCGGCGGCCGGAAGCCCATCGTTCAGTCCTCCGGCGCCACCGTATGCAGCGCTTTGACCTCCGTTGCTCTTCCAAGAATCCATTCAATATCACTGCTTTCCTCGAGAAGATGAGTGACGCGTCAAACAAAAAGGCAAAGGAAGAGACGGTGGCGACGGCAACGAGGAAGGGAAGACATGTAAATCTGGCGTTGTCTCTTGCTACTGGTTTCTGACACCGGCTGTTAAAGGCGGGGTACAAACCCTCGCGGACAGCTTGAGGCATCGGCGTTTTCGACCGGAGTATCAATCAGACTATAAATTAGAACACACACACACACAAGAGGTTTGAATTAGAACAAAAGAGAGAGAGTTTAAATTGGAAATCTTCAAGAACATAAGTGCAAACAGACAAAACACTTGGGCCAATCCCTTTATAAAGTGTCATATATCCTTTTTATGGTCCTAAAATATCTATACCCTATAGATAACAAGTATATCTATAACCACGCACAGAAGAATCAAGCTATTTTTTTAAAAAAAACCTTCCTTTCTCTTCTAATTTGATTAACAAAGGCTCTAACCTTAGATATAGCCAACATTTATGTACCCTACAGAGGTTTAAAAATGATAGAAATACATGCATGATATCTAGCTAGTGGATGTGTGAAGTGACTAATGAAGGAAAAGGATCTAGTTCAGGCAAGTTTTTTTTGTACTCTTCTTCTAAATGACAGAACATTTAGATATATAGCTGCATCGTCGATGCCGACGATTTCTCTTCAGGTTTAGAAAATTTTGTAATCTTTTTAGCATTTTCATTTTAATGGCTCTCTGCACGAATCATATGAAAAGCAATAGCCTTGTTTTATTGAATTATTATTGAGTTCATAGATCGTGATTGCTTTGTGTGATATTTGCAGATATTGTACATCCAGCTCTGTCAGAAGCACTAGCTAGCTGATAGTTCTCGCCGCAAATCCCAAGCAACTCGGAGCAAACACCATGCGGAGAAAACTAAGTTGCAGGGCTCTTTTGCCGATCAGGTGTGGTAATTCAGAAATTTAACTCTGGTTGTTGCTGAGCGAGTGTGGAATATTAAGGATGCGTTTGAATTCTTTTTAATTTCAGAAATAGCTAGCGGTCATATTTCTTGTTTAGAATGACTTACCAGGTTGCAGTCACGAATTGAAAATTTAACATTTTAATAAGAATCAGACGCTTAGTCTGAATTATATATTCATTCAGTTTCTACGACGACAATACCTATTTTTTTTTCTTTTTTCTTTTTTTTGGTGAAGAGAAATTAAATATGTGATAAATGAGACTTTTATTTCATCTTTAACATACGGGAGCCATGTACAAGCTCCGCTGCATGCAGTGCAGGCGGCGTTCATCATAGACAGCTTGGAGGCACGACCAAACCAGAGGCCTCGCCGTCGGCGTGCTTGCAGCATGATTCCGCCGCAGCGCTTCCATAGGTGAGCTTGATGTCCTGCAACGCGATTCCGGTGCACGGGTTACTCGCGCTGCAGTCAAAGTTCACGGCGACCGGCGTCGCTGACGACCCATGGATGTCGCTGTAAGTTACCTCACTGATCCTGACGCCAGAATTCTGCAGAAGAAATTAAAGTCCGAGCAAGATAAAATCTCTTCTAGTCTTTGGATGAAAGATACAAGGTGATGACAAGTTAATTAATTAATGACCTTGTCAGGGCATCCTCTGTGGTCGGGGCAGTAGTTTTGGTCGATGATGATGGGGTTGTGCACGTTCTGCATGAGGGCGTGCTCAAACACCACCCCCTTCACGAAACCCTCGCTCGGCCTCCCCCACGTCTTTATCCTCAGCCCGTTCTCCGTTCCAGTAAACACCGTCGTCTTTACTGTCACGTTCTCCACCCCCATCTCCTCGTACCCCTTCCCCAAACTCCCTATGCTGCAACAAGCATATAAATATAAATCGACAATTCTCCATGACGATTAATTATTATTATCTGTTCAATTAATATTATGCATGCAAATTAACAGCTGGCGATCGACCCTGATGCGTACGTACATACCTGATACCGTGGCCTGGGCCGCAGGTCACCTGCTCTATCCAGAGGTTGGTGGTGCCGGGTCCGATGGAGACGCAGTCGTCGCCGGTCCTGATGCTGGCGCCGGAAATGGTGACACCCCTCGACATCTGGACGTGGATGCCGTCGGTATTGGGACTACGGCCAGGCGCCGAGATCCTCACGCCGTGCACATTCACGTGCTCGCATCCGTGGATCACGACGTGGAACTTCTCGCTGTTGACCGACGTCAGTCCGCTCACCACCACGTCCTTCGAGTTCATGATCGTCAACGACTGCACGTACGCAATTAAACCCAAAACGTGCGTCGCTTAGATTTACTCAGTTACTGATTAGGCATTAAATCCGAACGTACCGTGGCGCCGTCAGGGCAGTGGCGACCACTGGCGGCCTTGCAAGCCCACAAGGCCGCGCCTCGGCCGTCGATGGTCCCGCCGTATACCGATAGCCCCTCTACGTTGTCGAACACGATCCACTTTTCGCCGCCGTAGCCCGAAGGCGCGACTAGCGTGCCGCCAATCTGAACGGTGATCTTGCTGCTCTTGCAGGGGCCAGCGAAGGTGGCTTGGCGGACCAAGAAGTTCCCCGCCGGAACACTGACGGTCGGCGATCCGGTTGACGCGCAGGCTGCGGCCCATGCGCGGAGCAAGGAATCGGATGAGTCGAACCGAGGTTGGGGCCTCGCACCATAGTCGACGATGTCGTGCACCTCGCCTGGATTGGCGCGCGTGGTGGAGATGATCGTCAGAAGGAGAAGAATGACGGTATTTTTGAGTTGAGACATGAATTGGCTATTTAATTTAATTCCTCAAGCAGGAGACGAGAGCTTGTTCCTGAGGAACTGACGATGATCATGCTAATTAACTTGTGTAGGTATTTATAGACGTGGAACATGGTTCGATAGAATTTCGTGGAAATCAAAATAATTAATTTCTTCGTGAGGAATTTGATTTGTAACTGAAAATTGACCATTCAAATAAGCAAGTTGATCATAAAGTCACGTGCACATAAAGAAACTGAAACTATTTAAAGTTAGTTATCAATGTCGAGTCTAAATCCTAGCTAGATACGATCGCAATTTAGAAGCCTCCGGCAAAGCAGGAGATAAATGCGGTCCTAATTAGAAGTGAATCTCGAAGTCAAAAGTTAAGTAAAAGTGAGTGGAAAAAATTCTCTGCCTTCTTTCCACTGGAAATATATATATAACAAGTTACGACCTATAATTAGGCAATCCAACTTTTGACTTGTTGATAATTTCCCACCGAATTGAGCGCCATATAAGGCTTGTTATATTCCACCATTTTCGGCTTCTGCCAAACACTTGATTGCATCTTAACTTGTTCGCATGGAAATCCTGATGCACAGATTTGTTTGCAACTATAATGGTGGAATTTATAAAAAACGATCCTTTTCTGTTTGGGTAATTAAACTACTGATTCTAGGCTGAACTTTGAGTTTTTAAAAAATGAATTTAAGCTAAACTACCCCCAAAAAATAACTGATATATATAGGATTTCTTTCAACATTCATATGATATATCATATACAGATTGTGAGAGAGTTCGAAAAGTTGTATATATATTCCATTATCTGGCTTTGTCCCATCTGTTCAGTCCCTGAAAACTTTAGCATTGATGCCTTTTCTTCCATGGATGTTGGATGCATGCAAGGTTCTTGTTTTCTGGCTCTTGTCTGTCAAGTGAAAATTTTGACTGAAGATCTGTGGATATTGTTGAATGAGTACAATTGAAGGTAACAAACATTATTATGCCAATCTGTTACTAAATTAAACTCTGCCTTGTGTTTGTTAGTGGGCGAATCACATATTTAGGCCATAAACCAGTGAAGTAACCTGCAAAAGAAGCCGAGATTTGCTCCGTTCCCTGCATATTGACCGAGTCAGTCTGATTTTTAATCATATATATATATAGAGTGGAGACTAATCGATCCAACTGATTATTAGAGTATTAAAATATACTTAATTAAATTTAATTGCATCTAAATGTGCACTTGGAAATCGGAAGTCTTTCATATCCAAATAAATTTTATTAAATTTATATTTTTGCACAAATATTCCTCTGGCTCATCCCAATAGCTGGCAGATATCATGATGAATTAAAAACGCGCTGTGCCTCGTAACGGAGGGGACTGACTCGCAGAAAAAGCGGGAAAAAAATAACCGATGCACCAGCCGGGAATCGAACCCGGGTCTGTACCGTGGCAGGGTACTATTCTACCACTAGACCACTGGTGCTGATATTGTTGACGTTCAAATTATATTTTCTTTATATATAAAACATGATACTAATTAAGCTAAAAATACTCATCCATCCATTACTAATCCTTCTGTATCTGTTTTTGCTGTTTCCTGCAATTAATTAGCAGGTTTGGTGATATGGTGAGAAACTGACTTCTGAGTGTACAAGAACAATTTGACAAGGAAGTAGGATGTTCATAAATCATCTAACTCCACTTCAATGGTTGTAGTAGATACGAGTATCTGATCTGCTCCAATTATATCTTCACCTGCTCGAAACTAGCGGACCAACTCCCCACCTGAAGCAATAGAGGGGGCACATATTTCAGAGGCACCAAGGAACACGAAAGCACAGAGGTTTGCTTGAATAATATCTCTTCCAGAATGATATACCAATTTGTTTCTTTTGTTTGAATCCAAGAAGGTGAAATATCTCTGCTTATACTTCACGCAAGGGGACATCAGTGTGAGTTTGTCGAGGGTCACGGAATGGAGAAAACAACAGAAATTACAGACTCAAAAGAGAATGGCCGGAGAGATTTTGTATCAATATATTTCAGTGCAGAAATGTGTTTTGGTACTTCTGTGGCTTGTAGCATCGATCACTAGTATTTCTTCCACTAGTTCTCCCTCCAATGCCTCCACCTCCAATTTTGCTGTTGCTGCTTCGTCCTCTGATGTGAAGAGCATCACCTTCTCTTACATGTAGATAACACATTTATGTTTAATTCTTCTTATAAACACATTATTAATTAGATATTTCTAAGTATTTCTACCACTTTAAACAAATGTTTGTTGTGATCGCAAGTAGTTCTCTATAAAGAACGAATCTAACTAATTAAGGTAAGGCCCAATGCAGATGAACAGAATTCCTATTGTCCAAGAGCTCCTCATAATCACTGAAAAGGAAGGAAAGTTGACAGGAAGCTCTATTTTAGGAAAACAGAGAGCTTGGATCCCGAGTCCGGAAGGAAAAGTTTTGTGTCGACTTTATCGAGGCCGAGTTCACCATGTCTGTCACCAGTTGTGCAAATCTTGGATCCCGAGTCCCACCAAGGCACCGTTGATAAATAGATCAAACTCCTAACCATTAAAAGGAATTTAATGAGACTTGTCTTCTCTTCTCCAGTGGCGAGAGCATCCTCTTGCGCGAGATCGGAGAGTTGACTTTGTGTCAGGAAGCGGCATTTAATGCTTCCTCCAAACTCGTTATAGAATCACGTGCTGAATCGCGCAATCCCAATAAGTCTTGCTTTATGTTTGCTATTCTTCTTCATCACCATTTCAGAATCCAATTTTTTGTTATGCAGAGATGGGTATCGAGGATGAACACCGCAGATTGAAGCCAAGCCACGCGAAGAGCCCGATGAGCTCCAAGCTGAAGATTCTACTGCTGGTGGTTTCAACCAATCTGCTCTCCGTTTATACCTTTGCCAGGAGTTCCGGTTGGGTGGCGCCAACGGTGGACTCCAGCACTCTCCTCCGGGAGCTGAACGCCACCCAGCGCCAGCTGTCCGACAGCCAGTCGCAGGTGTCGCAGCTCAGCAAGCTGCTGGCAAACGCCAATTCCCTGCTCGAGACGACATTGACGGAAATCGGCAAGGCCCACCGGGAGGAGGCGTCGCCGGACGAGGACCTGGAAAAGTGGGATCGCCAGCTCACCGGCGAGCTTAAACTCGTAGTTGGGCCACACGAGTTCCCCCTCGGGTACAACCACAACATCGACTCCGACGAGCTGTATCCCGTGCTTGGCGCCGCCTGCCGCCGGCACGAGGAGGAGCTGGTGAAGTACATGAGCTACGAGGTGGGCGGTGAGTGCCCCTCCGACGAGGTGTTCTCGCAGCGGCTGATGCTGCAGGGATGCGAGCCCCTGCCTCGGCGGCGGTGTCACCCGAAATCACCGGTGGGGTATGTTGAGCCGGCGCCGCTCCCGGAGAGCCTGTGGACGATTCCGGCGGACACGAGCATCACGTGGGACGCGTACACCTGCAAGAACTACTCGTGCCTGATGAACCGGAGGAAGGTGCAGGGGTCGTACGATTGCAAGGATTGCTTCTACCTGTCCAGGAGGGAGAAGCACAGGTGGCTGTATGGCAATGGGGAGCTTGCCTACGCCATGGACGAGGTGCTGGCGATGAAGCCGGCGGGGACGATCCGAGTGGGGCTTGACATCGGAGGCGGTTCGGGGACGTTCGCCGCGCGGATGTGGGAGCGGAACGTGACGGTGGTGACGAGCAGCATGAACTTCGACGGGCCGTTCAACAACTTCATCGCCTCGCGTGGACTGGTGGCGATGCACATCAGCGTCGCGCACCGCCTGCCGTTCTACGACAACACGCTCGACCTGGTGCACTCCATGCACGTCCTCAGCAACTGGATCCCCGACGCCATGCTGGAGTTCGCCTTGTTTGACATCTACCGGGTGCTGCGGCCGGGCGGTGTCTTCTGGCTCGACCATTTCTTCTGCCTCGGCCATCAGCTCAACGCCACCTACGCGCCCATGTTCGAGCGCATCGGATTTCGGAAGCTCCGGTGGAACGCTGGCCGGAAGGTGGACCGCGGCATCGGGAAAAACGAGTGGTACATATCCACCGTCCTCGAGAAGCCGATGACATAGCAGCCAGCCTTCTCTTCCTCCCATTCAGACTTCCATATGAAACTAAAAGGGTGCCATCTCATCTGAAATGGCCATGAATATGCATGTTAATCGCTATTCTTATCGATCGAGTTACTGTTCAATTAAAAGAGATGGCAACATAAATACTGCTTTTATTTCTGAATTATGTTTCTTGCTTGCTTTTCTCACTGTTTATGGTTGTTCTTGCTTCATTTGAATCAGTCGTGTGTGTTTGGATTGGATATTAAATTGAACTTTGAGATTAATATTGAAAATATGAAATACTTATAAAATCCAAATTCATATATCATGATAAAAGTTATTATTAATTTAAATTACTCCAAATTTTAAGGGCAAAATGGCACATCAACACCGTCGTTTGGCCTTTGGCTGGGAATAGTGAAGTGCCTCAGGCGCCCTTCTTGACGCTTCATGTAGCCTTGGCACAAGAAGGCCTTGGAGAACTCGTCCTCCACGCTCCTGTCCACATCGTGCACCATCACGTCCGTCTCCCCCTTCTCCCTCCACCTCGCCGCCATCCCCGCCGTGTATATCGCCGACATCCTCCCCGGAGCTCTGGCGTGGTACCCGGTCGGCGCGTCCACCATGATCACGTCCCACTCCACCTCGTACACCACGGCCGGCAGCTCTCTGAGCGCCAGGCGCGGGCACTTGGAGCGCCGCGGATCGCCGACGGCCGTGCAAAGCCTCTGCCTCCGCAACTCCAGGAGCTGCCCCGCTTCGCTCACCCGCGTGTCGTACACGACGCGTTGCACCTCCACCGTGGTGGGGAGCCTCCGGCGCATGGTCTCGATCCACTTCTCGTCCTCCTCAAGGAAGACTGTGCGGCCGCCGTGGTTGAGCGCGCTCCACATGAGGCTGTCGTGGCCGAGGCCGAAAACGAGGAAATTGCAAGGAGAGCGCTGCCGCAGGACCTCGGCCGTGACGGAGACCTCGTCGATGGTTTGCTGGGGAGTGATCTTCGATGTGGCGTAGTGGACGATGGCGTCGGCCAAGGAAGGAGGGATCTTTGAGCAAGAATTTGCCTTTGCGCCACCGTCCTCTGTTCCAGACGATGTGATGTTGCCTTGGCGAAACTGAAAGGAGGAAGCATTCAGCAACAAGTAGAGGAAGAACAGAATCATCAGCAGCTTTAGAGTGAGAGGCATTTGGAACTTGGATTTTTCAGATCTCTGAGGTTTTCAGATTTAACATTAATTTCATGACAAATTGTTCGATATTTATCATATGATTTGCAGGTGGTTGAGAACTGGCGATCAGGATATTCTAAACTGCTGATCATGAGTGGTTGAGAGAGCAACTAAAAGCTTTCAGTGGTTAGCACTAACAATTAATTAGAATTTTTTAGGCTCATTTTTCCAGTCAACCAAGGACAGGAAAACACTAGGAACCTGTACTGAAAGGCTGTATTAAATTTAAAATTTATAATATACCAATAAATTGCATCATAGTATTTAATATATTTTTATTATATAATCATAGTATACTAATCTACTATAATTTGTATATTTATATTTATATATTTTAATTATCTTAAAAATTTTCAGATCTGTGTTTAAAAAACATTTTTGAGAATTGATTGATGTCCCTACTTCTCTAGATATGCTGCAAAGATTGTTAAATATTTACAAACTTCTCTAGATAGGAAATTTGTTACGTGATTTTAGTTGTAGTATGATAAGAGAACTCTTTCAAAGTGAGTTTGACATTCGAGTAAGTCTCCTTCATCAAATGGAGAATTTAGTAATAAAGATTATGCCATGCAGATAAAAGTCAAATTAGACTTATTGCTAATCACTCTATTATAATTGACGTGGTCTAGTTGGTTAATCTATCTTGCAAGTTCTCCTCTGTCATATGGTAAATTAAATAGCAACATTTTTGGCTCAAAAGTTGAGGGCAATATCCAATTAACAATTAAAACTATATATATAACAGAATCTCTGGAATTTCAGCGTAGTGAGATCTAACTCTGAAACTTCTGTCCCAAAAATGCAATCTTGTGGCTCTTCTGGATGGAGAGATGGAAAGAAAGGGGGGAAAAGAACTGAGCCGCTAGAATGGAGGAGTATTCTCTAGATCTGCAACCTGAGCTAAATGTTGCTGATAGGACTTGGGACTTGACTTAGTCCTGTTTAAGACGTTTCAAAAGAAAAACTCCGATGCCGCCAACTATCACAACAATTACTGGATTTCCAATCAGCTTGAAATCGAGCAGTCTGTTTTTGCCCTGAAGTTTTTGCTGTTGGGTTGATAGAGCCAAGTGCCCATGAACTAAGTTAGAGATGTTGCTCAACCGTTGCATGATTTGTTGTTGTCCTCGTGTGATGAGCAGGAGCTGCCAATGATGAGAAACATCAGCATCCTTTAATTCTTTTGTGATATAATTGTAGCCCACTATTGCTTGATGAATTTCGGAATGAGAAATAAGCAAAATATATGGTACCTCATGATATCTCAATTATGGGTGGAATATGGAAAAATAGTATGGATAGATCATAGATGTTGTCAGGGAATAGGTGAAAAGAAAATGGTAAGTTACAGAAACAGACTTCTGAAAAACCTCCAGTCAGAAACATTGTATTTCTAAGCAGAAAAGGAGAAGTTATTTAAAAGACAGGCATACCTCATCTGTTAAGGGAGAATCTCTATTTAGTTTGGGTAAAGAAGATGAACTGGGCAGTGATGCCGTGAGAGAGCCATTACAAGATTCACTTTCAAGAGCAAAGCGCTGCGGGCTTTCTGAAATTTTCTGGGAATTAAACATTGAGTTGAGTTCTTCCATTTGAAAGCTAAGCTCGCAAATCCTTTCATTTAGACATGATATGTGTTCTGAGAGTTGAGCACTTTCCTACATAGGATAGACCCGAAAAACAAAAGCACCTCATTAATTTGTCTTATAGCCAGAATTTGCTGACAAAACACACACACCAAAACCGCGTGAATCAAAATTTGAACAAATTAAAATTAAGATTTTTCATAAGCATACTTATATTGTTAAAAATTACCTGGTTGATTGCAGATGATCCAATGGAGTGCCCCTCAAAACTTCTGGCGTTGATGGCAAGTCCAGTGAGCTTAGCAACACTTTTGTCCTCATGTGATGAGTAGGAGCGAGACATTCCTCTGAATAAATGCATATACAGTAAACTTAGGGATTTACCAAAGGTATACAGTGGATTGTTTGCTGAAGTCTGAACATTGAATGAATTAGAATGGCTAATGATATCAAAAAACTAAATAAATAGCAAATGAAATACAATTTATTCAGAACAGTAAAGAGAATGTTATTAACATATTATTGATGGTATATGTACCAGATTCTAGATATTCCTGATGCTCTAACTTTGCAGACTTTTGGAGATGTTAATTTTGATTAAGGATGTAGTTGTTATCTATTTATATTAATATTGGTCATTGATAATTTAATCTAAATCATCAAGAAGACTTTGTGACCAGGTGCATAACAAAAGAGTTTATGGAGCATTTCTGATGCTTGATGGATTAATCATATATAATCTGCGTTAAACATCTTATTTTGTATGATCAGAGGTATATTATTAGTTAATGGAAAAAATGCTTGTCTAGATCTAGCAAGTGCTCTGATCAAGTTTTACTGGTATTGACTCAAACTACCAGAAATTATCTGTCATTGAGCATGATAAACAGAAGTTGCTCTTTTCATGATTATATACAGATTAAAATTACTTACCTGGTTAAATGTCTATTTTTCCTACAAACTGCATTTCTAGATGCCTGTTCAAGTGCTTCTCCAGAACTCAAGACTATGTCATCATATGAACTTAGGTTTCTCCGCAATTCATCCGGCAATGCCTACACATCCAATAAGGATAGGACATCAAATAAAGGAAAGGACACCAAATATCCTAGTATGGTAGAATGAAAAGTTCCATCTTAATTTAGAAAAAAAATAATACCATTGCTTCATTCACGAGCTTTTCCAGTTGAATCTGTTCAATGTAAGTACGAGGAATGTAGGAGCCTTCCAATCCCAACTGCTCTGCTATATCCTTGACAGACTTGCGTTCTTTTCCTTCGACCTTTATTATAATTAGGACAATTCTCAATTATACAAGTTTCCAGCATAATTTGTAGTTGCACTGGAAGAAAAATGAGAAATTGATAGGCAGCAGATGTTAACTCCATGGTGTAAATAAAAAAGGATTACTCAAGAATCAAAGACACATCTAGCCACAAATAATGATTTCTGTGTCTTAAAATGACTAAACATTGCACGAACCACTAATTCTGGCCTCAAGTGAGATTGTATATATAACTCAATTACAAATTGATTAACACTGCAATGATGCTTAAATTCCGACTCAAAGAATAACACAATTTGACACTTTCGTTGGGACAAACACAGCTGATGGTGAAGACAAATTTTTGAAAAGCGGCCTAGATAGCCTGCCTTATAAAACATAATTAATGGATTAGAGGGTGAGTTGGGTTAATTAGATGTAATTGATGCTAAACAAACTAGTTTTGATGGTGACTTTTAGGTATTTGGATCCAATTTGAGTTTGATTTTTCTATTGTGATGGTTGAATTTTGGATGTTAAAGCGTGAGATTGGATTGGATTGGTTATAGCTTAAGTGAGGCGAGGGTGAAACTGGTGTGCTGACTCTTATGGGAAATTTTGATATTATCTTGTTGACTCTGCTTGGTTTACTCATATTATCTTGTTAGCTTCTAGCAGATTCTTTGTACATATATTATTGTATGTGGATTGTTTATGCTTTGATGTTTATATTCTCATTGTTCTATTCATATGCAGATACACGTGGTAGTTTGATCATGCTTTAGTTTTATATTACAGTTAGTGTTGATACACATTAGATTAGATAGATCACTTACCTTAGATTAACTAAACATGTATAAATACTCATTATACAAGTGACTGCAATAAAATACTACTAAAAGCAAAGATTATGTAACAGCCTATATGAAGAATTGTATGACAATGATCAGAAACACAAGTGAATCTCTTCATTAGCTAATGCTTCCAATTTATCAAAAAATGAAATACAAAATTCACAAATGTGTCTTCCAATGAATCCTACGCAATGAATAATATATGGAAATGCATGGAATGATTTAAATGGCTCCAAAAATAAGATGATTTCATAAAATGAGAAATCCAATTACCTGTACATAGTGACGATTTAATTGTTCTAAGTAATCAAGCTTCACGATCACTCTATCATCAGAGAAAACATGGCTGTTTCTTTTCAAAATAGTTGCAATGCTGTAGCCTAGTGCCATTAACCCACCAAGAAGACGCGCACCAACTTGAAAAGTAATTCTCGGTGACATGATGAAGGGGTTGTCTGTGACCCATTCCTGAGTATCCACCAGTTGAACAATAGTCAAACTCAGATTTAATCAGAATGAGTGCATGCTAATAGACCTGATGATCACACAGATATTAACAATTAGGGAGGTAGGTACACATTCTATAGAATGCCTATTGAATTGTAAACCTGAAAACCATAAATGATTGGATATACATGATATCCCATCAGGTGCAAGCAAACAAGCAAAATCCTCATAACAAACCAAACAACTAAGTAGTAAATAACAGCACAACCTACAGCACACATTTATAAAAGCAAGGTTCGGAATATTCAAATTATAGACCAAGACAATGAAGATTGAGGAACCAAAATTTTCCATGAATGAGCAGAAACAAAAACCAAACCCAACAAAATGGTAAAAGTGCATCTGGCTACAAATATGAACTAGTTACAAAAATAACTCAGTTGTTATGATAAAAAATGTCACAAGTACAACTTGGCATTTGTTGGGATAACAGTTGTAGGTACTCCTACATTTAAACAATAGGGATACCAATAGCTCGAGTATTGAGCTAGAAGCCAAAACAGTTTGTGAGAAAGTTCAAGACAACCTAATCTAGGTCTGACACATTTAGAACAGAAAGTTGAAGAGAAACTAGTAATACAGAATTATGCTGGTTGCAAATCAAAAGCATGTTTACCTCGATACTGTAACGTTTTATTATGTTAGATTTAGAATCCACATGGACAAAACACCACAAATGAGAAAAGAACAGACCTCAAACATAAGGTTGTACTTCCCATCCTTGTTTCTCATTCTTAAATAAGATTGGCATGTTTCTGGATCTTCACCTGGTGGTAACAGATATATGTCATAAGTTTCCTCTACAACTTCTTCATGCTCTTCGGAAAGAACAGCCTTAATTTGGTCCACGGATATAATTTTTGTTGACTACAATATTGGAAATCACATATTACTACAGGCAAAAATGAGATAAATTACCTAACCAAACCAAATTTACCAAAAAAGGTGGTGGGGCGGGAAACAAACAATAACCTTTAAAATATAAGTTGGATTCCGGAAGCCTGTGAATGGGTTGAACTTATTCTTAATTTTTATATGTGCTGTTTGCAGATCTGGCTCAATGAAGGCCTTGTACATTGGATAGACCTGCAAATGTATTAATAAATCAAGAAACTGTATATGTTTAAATCTAACTTCCAAGTACCTTTTTTAATTTGAGGAAAGCTTTAGCTCTAAATAATTAGTAAAAGTAGAGAAAAGAAACTATATTTGACAAAGTGAAAGAAAATTCTGATGAACTAGTGTGTTTTGCATAAGGAAAGAGGATCATGCAGGTAAAAAAAAAAAAAGAGCATGCAGCAGAAAAAGTATATAATTCTTGAAAAACTGAATTTGAAGGTAAATGACCGTTTCTGTAATTTGATAAATTATTTCTTCAGGTTCTTGTCCAGCACGTTGTATGTCTCTCAAAACTCTTTTGACAAGGTCAAAATGTACACCGCCGGTCACTGAAACTCGGAGGTCAAGTAAAGGGCGCAATTTGTCATTCAAAGCATAGATACCTTCCAAAATAACAATTCGAGAGCTCGGCACATCAACAGTCCTGCTAGGAAGACAACCAAAAAAGGTAGTTTACATTTATCCTTTGAACTAACTATCTGGAAGTTATGTTGTGCTTAAAATCTCTCTATATCAAAAACATTGCTCCAGTCAATTTTCTAAAAATATCACCTGTATCCTATGCGACTGCTTGATTTAAAATCATATATTGGCACCTGAATAGATCTCCCTTCTTTTAGTCCTCCAATGTTTTCCAGCAATGTGCTATAATCTGTTAGTCGTGGATCTGACAACAATTGCATGTATTAGAAATTTGCAATTACTTAAATCAGTATAAATTGGAAAAAAAATTAGATGTGGGAAGTATAGATTAAAGTTAACAAAAAGATCACAACTGCATCCAATGAGTTGAAATTTGAAACTATTGATAAATATGAAATAAGGGAAAGAAATTGTGTTAAATGTGAAAATGGAAAAATAAATCAATGACCTTAGAGAGTAAGTTACCATCAAAATTTTTATCAACGATACGACTTGGATCATTGTAGTTGTCCATTGATATTACAGCAATATTAGGCATGAAACCAATAATCTTATCTGTAAATATAGTCTTCCCTGCCCCAGAAGGTCCAGCTACCCCAACCAAAATAATTCCATCGTTGCTTTGTGCCAACAATTGGCATGCACGTAGTACAACATAGAAGCCTTTTTCGAATGATAATGAACCTTGAATTGGAACAACTTCATAACGATTACAGTCCTTCCGCTTCACCAATCGAACTCGATCTCTTAGAAGTCCGTGCCTAGGTTCTGATGAGTCAATAAAAGGATCGTATCGATCCATTTAGGAAACCTGAAATAAACACCGGATGAAGCTTGAAAAGGAGAAGATACTGAAAGAAACAATAAAATTCTTACTTCACATTATTAGCGTGTACATTAACTGCACACAACAAGACAGTAAAAACAAGAAATGACAACAAAAAAATCTATGGATAAGTGAACATCCAAAACAAAACAATTGATTGTTTCTAAACACGAATGCAAACAATGAGAGTCGTTGCAATACAACTTGTAAACCCTAGTCTTTACAGCAAGGTTTCTATCACTCTAGCCACACATATCATTGCAGAGGGAATGAGGTGCATGATGCAGGAAATATATCAAATAAACTCTTTTATTAATAAAAAAAGAAATCATATCGGAAAATGTCAAATAAAAATTCTATTTTCACAGGTCAAGAAGAGCGCTCAATTAGAATCCATCAAATAATCCCGCACGAAGCAGCAACACATCTTCATTAGGCATTAGCTAACCAAAAAAGGAAAGTGAAACATTCCTCGATCCCCAAGAAATACAGAGGCTTCAAGACAATGAATTAAACCGAGAAACGATGAAACAAATTAAATGCTGCGTACTCTTTTTTGCAAGAGATGATTAATGGTGTGAGGTTTATCAATGGGGGCAAGAAAACACCTATTCCTCCAGCCGAGATGAGGGCAGAGCGGCGTAGATGTGTTCTAAGGAAGGAGAGAGAGCCAGAGAGGGAGAGGAGGAGGCCCCGTAAATCTATCGTGAGCGGCGGCGTCGGGCGGAGGAGAAGGAGATTGACTGGGACGCGCTCGAGAGAAGAGCGGGGATCGTGAAATGATTCCGAAGCTTGCAGAGCAAATCATCGCTTAAATAGCTCAACGAGAATCGTCATAAACGCATCGCGATCGAGTTCTAAGCTCCCCACGTAAGCAACGAGATGCACTTATTGGACGATACAGGTGGGTCCCTCGTCTGTGTGCGTCGTTCGCTATAATTAAAATATTTTAAAAATGATAAGTAAGAGTGCTGAATTTCCACTTTCGAAGAGGCCCCTTAATTTTATTAAATCTCAATTTAAGCCCCTATAATCTGTCAAATGTGTAGCTTATTTAACTACGCTTCCTTATCAAATATAACAGTTCTCCAGGAATTAGATTTGTTGAGTTGGTTACATAAAAAAAAATTTATAAAAGAAGACAAGGGTTCAAATTTTGAAAGCTCCCCCGTCGTGATCGTAAGCAACGAGATGCACTTATTGGACAATACAGACAATGAAATTTCTTTGGGTCCCAGATCGAAAATAATAAATATGAGATAACTCTCACTTTATTTTTTTTTTACTTTTTTCCAAAATATTATCTTCATGGATTTAACGTTTAAGTGTTAGGGGAAAAGTCACAGGTAAAGTAAGTGTGGATTAAAACAAATGCTGGCTGAGGAATAAAATTAAATATATTTGAGAAATATCGACGTGGCCGGTGGCCCCATGTTCTTCGCGGCGCGACGCGATCCGATCCGTAATTGGACACAACCTGTAGCGGGTGTCAGGCCGCGTCATATAAACAACCGAACAAATAACTAAATGAAAAATGATGTGGTTGCGGGCTTCTGCCCTGCATCGATCGAACGCGAGTCCGCCCGCAATTATTGGGAGAAAACGACCCGCCACGTGGTTAGGTGGCCAGTTCTTGTCCCGTTGTCGATTACCCACCTCCATGTGTGCCCCACGGCATGCCATGCATGGCCATGCTATCTCCTTCAATTCATCCACCATCCACCATCCATCATCCATCATCCATCTCCGGCCACGTCGCACCATGTACGACAAAAATATTCTACTACAAGATAATTAATTAAGCATAACCAAGTTCCACTAATCAATAATTTATTCTGATTCCTCAACACATAAAATACAAAGGTAGGCCTTAATGATCAAACGCCAAATTAACTCAATCATGCATGGCTTAATTAGTAATTAACTTTGGAGTCTTTTCACAGATGATCGTGAAATTGATCATGTAGGACCGTTGGAATGGTGGATTTTATTTTTAATAATATAATTATTTTGAATGCTTTTTTATTATAAATCAGCTCATGTTCGTTGAGTAGTCACGCAATCTTACTCTAATGCTAACTATGTCCATGACAAACAAGTTTAATTTGACTTTATATATAGTTGCAAGATTTATGAAAGTCCGATAGAAATTCAAGACATCATTGTGGTCAGTAGAATGATCGGCTAGCCATGAATGCATTCCTCAAATCATCTCATAACCACAGGGGCGGAGCTACAGGGGAGGCGCCTGGGGGGCGATCACCCCCCCTGCCCCCTGACTTTGAAAAAATAGACAATGATCCGGTGACAACTATCAAGCTCAGTTGCTTCCCTTTGGAATATATGAATCAATTTCTATTTTGTCGAGCACTCAATCAACCTGGTAGTTTTCTCCAATTCTATGCCTGAACGGACCTACCTGGGGAAAGACAGGGAAGGAATGTGGACGAGACAACTGAGTCTTCCGATTGAAGGTGATCTATCTAATCAAGAACCTCGCAAGGTCATTCCAATGAGTTCATGGAATGATCCATTCGATTCCACCCATTTTTCATGGATCTTGGCTTGGTGTTCAGCTAAGTCCAATTCGTTATAAGTTAGTTTAGTCTATCAGCTTCTTCGAATGCCTCTATCTCTATTCTATCTACGTCAATTTGTGATGAAAGCGATTCCTACCTTGGGTCAGGAGCTCTCTTAAGCTCGGAAGTCACTGAACTCTCTTCCCTTGTTAAAAAATGACCCATCTTCGGTAAAAATCTTGGCTCTGCCTCTGCATAACCAGTTATAAATAATATATATTCTTATGTTTTTTAAACAAAAATAATGAAATGAAATGAAATTAATTGTGAAGGTAGTAGTAGTAGTCACAAAAAGCCACACCACTGCTTTTGCAAAATGGATGTCCAAGTCAGTTGCCCAGTGGTTGAGTTGAGTGCTGTAATGTGGTTGGTAGAAGTAGAAAAAGATTAGCAGGAAAAGAAGAACACGAGATGCATGTCTTTTTGTTCAATTCTCAGACCTTTTTATTCTTGTTGATTTGTTTTCCAATTCAGAGCATATATTCTTCTCTTTTATCGGCCACTAGTTCTACTTGAAGTCTTCTAGTGCTACGCAAGGCATAATAATGATCGACCACTGTAAGATAGGAATTAATTATAGTGTAACTATAAAATAAAATAAAAAGTAAAATGATCCTTATTATTATTATTATTATTATTATTTCTTTCTAAGAATAAATAAGTGGGAGTTGAAGAAACAAAAAACGGTGCGACGTCGGCACGGCTACGTGACAAAAAACATCCCACGCCACCATCCGCAGCGGCGCGGCACGTGTTGGTCCAGCTCTGCATTACGACGTGGCAGGGCCCCGCCGCACTCTGGTCCTCACCGTTTTCGCCACGTGTCGGTGTCTGAATGGAAAACGGAAACCGGCATCGTTTGTCTCTCCTTTACGAGGTTACCCGATCTCGAGGCCGACCCCACACGGTTGTTTGTTTCGCGAGACAGTTTGATGAGGTCCGTGGCTATCTCTTTAATCAATTGTGAAACGGGTACGAAAAAGAGTAGAAGAAAAAAAAAAGACTCGCCCAATCAATCCGGTGCCATATCGTAAACAACAACTTCGCGCCGAACTACCTGACTTTTTAGTAGAGGGTTTGGCTGGTTCGCTCCTGTACTTTGCCAATAATTCAACAGGTAAGCGGATGGGTAGGAACCGGGGTGATCCAATCATGTTATCTTTTGGTGATTGCAGGTTCCAACACCATCACATGCATCGCTTCTCATAGCCATCATCATGCATCCCGACATTCATCATGATCATCATCATCTTCATTATAAAGACAAGAAGCGATTTTAAAGCGCAATAACATCGCCATTAGAGGAAGAGCCCAACGAGAGAAAGAGAGACAGATCAGACCCCTTTTTGGATCGCGTCGAGCGCTAGTTCGGAGGAAACGAGAATGGAGGAGGTGGAGCTGCCGTCGGTGGCGGCGCCGGAAGAAGACGAGGAGGAGGTGGAGCTGCCGTCGGTGGCGCCGCCAGAAGAAGACGAGGAGGAGGTGGAACAGCTGTCGGTGGCGGCGCCGGAAGAAGACGAGGAGGAGGAGATCCGATGGAGGTGTGGTTGTAGTAGTCGGAGGGAGGAGGAGTGGCCGCGGAAGTCCGGCGGTGGGGTGACGCTCGAGGGGTACGTGGAGACCGGGGACGGCGGCGAGGGGGCCGACGGCGTTTCGAGGACGAAGAGCCTGACGGATGAGGACTTGGAGGAGCTCAAGGGGTGCCTCGATCTGGGGTTTGGCTTCAACTACGAGGAAATTCCCGAGCTCTGCAACACACTCCCGGCGTTGGAGCTCTGCTATTCCATGAGCCAGAGGTTCTTGGACGAGAAGCAGCAGCAGAACCGCTCGCTGGATCGTTCGTCCTCCGGCGAGTCCATGGATCTGTGTGCATCACCAACGCCTCCGCCCGTGGCCAACTGGAAGATATCCAGTCCAGGTAAAAGCTTTGTCCTTGTGCCACTTTATCAGGTAAATGAGCCAAAAGCTCGATTCTTGTGTCCCCTGTTATGACATGGAACAGTCCTTGCTTGTGATGGCTGCCTGCTCTCTATAATATAAAACTAGATCTTTAATCTACGGCAGTTCCATCTTGCTCCGGGTAGAGAAATGACAACAGAAAAAAAACACAACTATAATTCTTTTGGCTTTAAAGATTGTACTGTTCATAAAGGGGCACAGATCTTATACACTAGGAAACTTTTCTGTATCTTAAAAAGTCGATTTATTCCAAATTAATGGAACATTACATGCGAATTTGATCCATTAACCATTGCTCAAGCTCATTTGATTCAGTTTTTATTTCTGTTACCAGGAGATGATCCAGATGAAGTTAAAGCTAGACTGAAGTATTGGGCCCAAGCAGTGGCATGCACTATCAGATTATGCAAGTGAGGAAGATCCCATCTTTTTTTCCCAGTACTTCTGGTCATCATAAGAACTCATCTTCAAATTGAAGCCGATTCCGGAGCGTTCTATGCCAAAATGAGTTCTGTGCTGCCATTTTCCAGCTCGGCGCCATAGGATTTCCCGTAAACTGTGACGGAGAGAGAGAGCCAGAGAGAGGGAGCGGAGCAGAATGAGTAACTGATATGAATGCTGCGAGGTTTGCCCCCAGTTAACAACATGTTGGACTGCATCGTTCCTTAAACGGGTTAATGTGAATGATAATGTATTAGATGACAATAAACGTCTTCTTGTTCACATTTCTTCATCTTAGCAACTTCAGTGCATTGCTCCTTTTTTCTAAGTAAAAGCAAGAGTGTCGACATCTTATTCCTTTTAGACTGATACTGAATGCATGCTTGCAAAATACAGGGAAAAAGAAAGAGCATTGGTATTGGTATCTGTCACATTGTTGGTATTGGCATTCAGTTTGATATCGCCTTCATAATGAATGCAAAGACCGCTACATTTAATGCATTCTCCAATTGGGGTCGATGCAATCTACATGCCTGTTTTGATGATGCTCTTGGCGTCATGTACGGCCAGAATCCCCCCTTCATCGGAGTGGCAAGGGAATCTTCGTGGTCGGACGTGAGGATGATGAAGACGGTCCTCTCCTGTCTGAGTAGATGTTTGACCCTAATAAGCAGCTAAATAGCCTGTTCAAAAAGTGTATTCTTTTAGGAATTAGGACTCCTTATATATCATTACTCAACCCAGCCCATCATATGCTGGGAAATCATTCAATTTATAATTGTTTCATATGGATACCACTGACTACCGTCTCACTGACTAGAAATAATAAAACTTTGGCAGGTGGAGTCCTGAACATACATCAGATCCTATATAACACAGCTGCCAAGACGGGACAGTGAGAGCAAATAACACACTCAGTTACAATAAATAGAGTTGCAATGTGAGTTTACTGTAGCCTTAATCAGATCTCAGGGAAGCAGGTCAGACCAGCCTTAGTTTGACTCGAAAGCAGACAACCATCGTTAGTTTAATCAGTTTTCAATCTCCATAATCTGTTTGCTCAGTAATTAATCTATCAGTGGAACCCGAAGACCAATTCAGCCTCCACATTGGCCGGACTGATTTTTTTAATTATTTCTCGTCTATTTTTGCACCAATCGTACCCTTTAAAAAAGGACTAGAGAGAGATTGCCGCCTCCCATCTCTCTGGTTCAACTGATGTTCCTGCTTCAGAAAAGCCTGGCGCTTTTGGAGTCAAACCCAGGATTTTAAACATTAATTGGTCGGCATCATAGTCGTTGTTTGCAGTGGTCAATAATTTCTCTCCGGTGAAGATGGAATTGGCGCCAGCCATAAAGCATAGCGCTTGCTCAGGCATGGAGAATCGAACCCTACCCGCTGATAGTCTCACCATGGCATTTGGCATTATGATGCGAGAACTGGCAATCATCCGGATCATCTCCCATATCTCAACAGGCTGAAGAAAAAGTAGAGTCAGTAGGTCTGGAAGTATTAAATATTTCAGGATGAATTGTAACATAATTTATTAGTCATCATTTCAACTCTTCTTCTATGGGTTGTAGGAAGAGAATGTTATACATTAACGGATATTTAACTAGAAAGAGCAGTTGAGCAATGATCTATCCAGTAAAACAATACAGAGATTAATGCAAAGGAAATTTGTAGCAAATGATGCATCAAACAAAGGCACCAAGACAACAACATGGAGAAAAGAAAAAACATAATTGACATGGCGAATTATATCACACCTTTTGATCCTGAAGAGGTGTACCCTTGACAGCAACCAAAGCATTGATAGGAACACTCTCAGGATGCACAGGGAGCGTTGCAAGGGTGTGTAACAATCCTACACGATCTGCCTCTGCTTCTCCAAGGCCAATTATCCCTCCTATTTTGATAAAAGATACACACATTACATGGTCAAAAACAACATAACAAAGTCACCAAATTAAACAAGTGCATGTTTCAATATAGGACAAGTAGCTCCACCAATATGTTAACAAAGTTGAGCTCCAGAGAGTGCAATATTGCTGAATGGAAAAAAAAATGCATTACCTGAACATACACTAATTCCTGCCTCACGAACATGTTGAAGAGTCTCCAATCTTTCATCATAAGATCTGGTTGTTATGATGTTGGGATAATACTCTCTTGAAGTGTCTAGATTGTGATTGTAGGCTGTCAGCCCTGCTTTCTTAAGTTCCTCTGCTTGCTGCTTCTCTATCATGCCCAAGGTGCAACAAACTTCCATACCCATAGCCCTACAAGCATCAATATTTCAAATATATATCATCTGATCTTTATAAGAGAAGAAATCAAATGAATAGGAATTCAACCAATTTGTAAGAATCTATTCTAAACATTAAACAAAGTCAATGAACATGTTAAGCAAATCTATGAATGCATAAAAGTGTTTAACATACTTATCAGTTATCACCCTGTACTTAACAGCAACTGGATACAACTTTCAATAATGCTAGGCATTTCTAGAAAAACTATTTATACTTTAAATGAGGGCTTCAAGATAAAGTGATAAAATTTGCCAGCAACCCTAGTAGAATAAATCACAACTGCCAGATAAAGTTGTGCAACTTACAAATATCTATTTATTGGGAAAACACAAATATCAGGTGGTCTATCAAAGTCTTCTCCACATACCTTATCTCCTTCACATATTCAAGGATCTGGTTGAAGTTGGTCTTTCTACCAATTGTATCCCTCCAAGCAGCCCCCATGCAAAAACGTGTGCTTCCGGAGTCTTTTGCCTGTGAATAGGTACAGGGACAACAATCTTTAATAATAAATAGCAAGAGCTCTTGTAATGAGGAATTGGAAGCTCAAATAACACATACTGATAAGCACCAACATAAAAGCTCTAAGCTTAATGAATAATAGGATTACATTTGGTCTTGAAATTCCATGTCAAGGTAACTGATTTCTGCAATAGTATGCACTGACTACTGAAAACTGATTTATCAATCACCATGTAAACATTGAAGGCTGCAGACAGAAAGAGAACATAGGAATCTGGTTCTATAGTGTCTACTGCCAAACTATGGTATTCACTACCATTATGGTAACCATATAACCCAACCGACAGCGATATCAAGGATAGTTTAAAACTATTTATGTCAGTAACTAATCCTTGGGTCTATACTTATTTGTGTTTGGCTTGTCATCCTTTCACAAGTCACTAAATGGAGAAAATAAAAGATACTTTTCTTTCATCTGTCATCTTAAAAAATTATTGACCTCAGAGATTGGGTACTTTGGAGCTGCTTTCAAAGTTCCAATATACAATCATGTATATTTCCATCCAGGTGCATAGTGGAAACATAGTGTTTCCAATGCATGAGAAGTGAGCAAGAAGTTACTTTGCTCATATGCATGCATTTGCTAAAAAAACCTAAAATAGTGATCACTGCTATTTTTAGATGCTTGTTCATGCCAAAGATAGAGATAGGCACAGATCAAGTCATACTAGCTATGATGTCATAACTCATAACTATCCAGTAAACTCAGACATCAGCTATCAATGTGTCTGAAAAAGTAAAATTGTTCTATTTACATTTTTCCAACATGATCCAATTTTATTTTAAAATAACTGTTGTGCTAAACACCGCTCATAGACTATGGTTGAAGAGCATCAACAACTGTACACATGGAACCTCTTCTAACCAAATATCTTGTTGGGCTTAAATAGTGTCACTTCCCAAGAAGCTACCCACAGGATCCTAAAACTCGAAGGACACAGAATCTGGCTGTTACATCGTCCATAACAGATAATTTATAAAGTAAAAAATAGAAAATAGAAAAAGACAAATGGGAACTCATTGAACAAGGTTACTACCAAATAGCAATATATGGGTCCAGGTAGGGTGAAATACTGAAACTCAAAACTCTATTGAATAAGTCACAAATCATTTTTTTGTAGACCAAATGCTTTATGTTTCTTCTAACCAGAAGACAAATAGAAAATTGCTAATAACAGTACTGACCAGAAGGTAGCAGGTTAACAAAAAAATTGTGAACGAGGAGGCTTTTTAATCAAATAATCTAAAGCACATTTTAAGTGTCTCGATGAATTACCCAAATGCCCAAAAGCTATACCTTCTTTGCCGCTTCCATGACAGGATCCTTGCCCATCATCTTTTGAGCTTTCAAACCAGTATCATATCTCGATGATTGAGGGCAATATGAGCAATCTTCACTACATCCACCAGTCTTTATAGATAGAAGAGTGCATTGCTGAACTTCCCGAAATTTATGATAATGCCTATGAACTTGAGCCTGAATGATAAACAACGCATTTGGAATAATGGCAGAAACGAAAGCTCAGAAGATATACTCGTTAAAGATATATGCATATTCAAGACAAAATCGATATTGATAATGTCAAATAGAGTACGGAATGAAATAGAGCAAGTTCCTAAATTTATTCTATCTATGCAATCGATTTCACTTAATTTATTGCCGTATTCATCCTTCTAAATAAATCACTTTCGCAAGTAACGAAAACATAACTGTTAAAATAACTTACAAAAAAGAATAAACAAACGACGAATTCAAGTAAAGCTAAGTCTTAACACGCTGAGAACATTGTAAATAGACGGCTCAAGAGGGAACCATCGCATCGTTCCACGAACGGTAAAAGGATAAGAAAAAATGGCAAGAGAGACGAAGCTAAGAGCGCATACACCATGAAAGAGGAGGTCAAGGATGGGAGAGTCGTAGATGGACTTGATCTCGTCCCTGCCCCAGTCGTTCCTGGGACCGTCACGGGTGGTCCTCTCGGCCTCCACAGCGGCCGCGGAGGTGGTGAGGGTGGAGAAGGAAGAGTAACCCACAGCCACCAGCGGGCGTAGGCTCGAGCGGAGGGTTGGGATAAGGAGCATCTTAGCTGCCGTCACCGCCGTGGTCTCGACTCTTTCCTCGCGCTTCGGCCGGAGCGGGTGAAAGACTGATCGATGTAACCGAGGCCGACGAATTTGATCACAAAAATGGCACAATTTCATTTCACCATCAAGGTTTACTTGATTTTTAAAAAATTCTTAAGACTTTTAAGATTCACAAAACGCACCCACATATATCCCTTAACAATTAATATCCTTAATTAGCAACTTGAAAATATGTAAAGATAAAGGGTAATAATAAAAAAGGGGTAAAATTCAAAAAGGGTTCGTTGCCTGGTCGTGACTGGTTCCGTAACGCAACGCAACGACCGTGGGATTTCAATTTCCAAGTCGATGACTCGTGTCTTGTGTAGCTGCACCAATCTTTCACCAAACTTGGTCGGTGGCACACAAGCGCATGAACTCGCTCATGGGTCTCCCTACCCTTCTCCTCCCTTCCCAGCCGCCTCCACCCACCCTGCTTTCTTCCTCGATCCACTCTCGCCATTCCTCTCCCTGGCTCCTTTCTCCATGGCTGAGCTCGAGGTCTCCAACTCCACAGCAGCCATTGCCCTCCGCGTCGCCTCCACGCCGTGGGCCCTCCGTTCGCAGCCGCACGACGCGCATCGCGGTGGCCGTCCGCGGCTCAGCCGGAGATTCCGCGGCGAAGGCGCTCCGGAGGATCCTTGAGACTCCCGGAATCCACCAGGGCCCAGCTTGCTTCGATGCACTCAGCGCCAGGCTTGTGCATCGGGCAGGGTTCCAATTCTGTTTTATGAGCGGTATGTGTCTGATCCCGAGCTTCATTGATCTTTTTCCAGATTGATCTTCCCGTTCGACTTCTCTGTTTTGATGTTTTAGATTCATTGTTGCAGTTCTAGATCGTTGAACCTGTATTATTCTAAAACTCGTTATCTTGGATGAATCTCTTAAAAATATTAGACCTCGCCACCTCTTGCTAGCTCAAGTTCTAAAGCATCCTTTTTATGTTGCCCTGCCATCATTTCGTATCGGTAAATCATAAATCCATTTCGTGTTTATTAGATAGAGGTGTTTGATTCCTGTCAGTGTTAGTGTATTTGTATTTTATTCTGTCTCTTTCACATCATATATAGATATCATGTACGGGTCTTATTATCAAATTGTATCCAAGCTTGGTAGCCTAATGCAGTAGAAGACCTTAGAATTGGTGTTTGACATTGCTTTCTCATAGTGATTTCTGAATACTATTATCAATTTTATTTTGATAAAAATTTTATAACTCATAATGTAATATGGTTTTGAGCCTTTTGTTCTAGGCTTATGCATTACATTTTTAATTGTTCGTCTACTTAGAAGTGAAGCAATTTATTCTCATTTCTCCTTATAGTACAACCATTTACTGATTTTGTACTTCTAGAATCCTTTTCTGAGCATTTTCAAGCCAATCAGCAATTTCAGTCTTGATTATTAAGTTTATGTTACGCAAGCTTTAGTATGTTAGTTGTAAATATGCCTTCCTTGCTTGGTTAATCTAACTAATGATAACCTTTTCTGTTCTTCTTAAATACTTATATTCTATGAGAAAATGATACAATTCTTGTCAAATATTTCTGGAATGTTATAGTTGTTTCATATGTTTGATTACCATGGTCTATCTGTATACATCTTGTTAAGATGCATAACATCATTTATTTGTTAAGTTCTTTTACATTTTCTCAAAGGACAGTGTAGTTATTTGTGGAATTGGATTTGAACAGTAAGATCAGTAGTATTAACTACAGTGTTTCATTCTGTGTTGTGCATTTGTCAGGTTTTTCAGTTTCAGCTGCTCGTTTGGGATTGCCTGATGTTGGTCTTATATCTTATGGTGAAATGGTTGATCAAGGACGTCAAATCACTGAAGCTGTATCTATTCCTGTGATTGGCGATGGAGACAATGGTTATGGCAATGCTATGAATGTTAAAAGAACCGTGAAAGGTTTTATTCAAGCTGGCTTTGCAGGAATAATTATTGAAGACCAGGTATATTTTGCGCTTCATACTTCTGAGACATTATTGTGATTAGAGACAATTTCCTTTTATTTTTCAAGGAATCTCCCATGAAAATGATAAGTTTGTAAGTTATTTTGATGACAATAGCGGTCCAAGTAATTCAAACCTAAAACATACTATGTCATTGTTGATTATATGAGACACCTTTATATCTCCAAATTTCTGTTCCTTTTTGATAACTCTCTCATCCATTTTCCTTTAGGGTGTTATAATCACGGACATATTGTTTCTGTCATCAGTTACTTATTTTTCACTTCAGGAAAATGAGAATTTCTATTGCCATCTCTTGATATATGCTATTTTTAAGGTATCACCAAAAGCCTGTGGTCATACTCGTGGAAGGAAGGTAGTCTCTACAGAGGAAGCAGTTATGCGCATAAAAGCAGCTGTTGATGCACGGAGAGAGAGTGGATCTGATATTGTTATAGTAGCACGGACTGATTCTCGCCAAGCTGTATCTTTAGAGGAATCACTAAGGAGATCTAGAGCCTTTGCTGATGTTGGAGCTGATGTATTGTTTATTGATGCACTGGCTTCTAGGGAGGAGATGAAGGCTTTGTGTGACATATCTCCTTTACTTCCAAAAATGGTAATACTATGTGCAATGCCTATAATACCATCTGAGTGTGAGAAACTGGTGGTTGTTTGTGAAGAAAAAATGGGCATGCTTGTAGGATAAGTTGCATGTGCATGTAGGCTTATTTATGAGAGAGCACTATGCTATTTTTCCCACATGTCGTTAGATTATATCTTCATCTAATTGTCCACTCATTTGCAGAATGTTAAAATCCTTGTACCCTAGCACGATGACTTCAAATTATTTAGGATTTATTTTTGATGGTTATGACATCACTTGGTTTGTTTTATCACATTTAGTTGGTGGCTTTTTACTTGTAGCTTTTTCTTTTTTCTTTACCATAGATTCTCTTTGCATGTCTAAAAAAACCTGATGCTTCATCAGCCTAAGAAGCACAGTTAAATCCATCTTGTGAGCATAATAGAGGTGGTTACTGTTTTATAACTTAATTTGTCTGTTTTTCAAACACCTCTGATCGCTTAAATTTGTATCGCCTTGCATACAGTAAATGTATATTCTATTCTAAATCTAAATGACTAGGAGTAAAACAATCCAAAATAAACTTTTACTTATGTAGGCACCACTTAGAGACAACTATTGAATTCTGAATTATCTGGGAAATCCTTTCTATATTGTAGGAGAATGAAACTCCTCAAAGAAATCCCATGCACTGTAGCAGTGAATTGAAGCTTAATCATTCAGTTAGATTCTTTTTATGTAACCTTGACAACAATGGTTAGCAGGACTGAAGTTCATGGCGGCTTTTGTGAAATATGGTATCTTTTAATGTTATATTGTTAATTAAAATCTACCACTGTTCTTCACTTCTCATGAAATCTCTCCTTAAAGATATTCTTTATGCTGTTGTGAACTGATTGATAAAACTGATTTTTTTTGCACCTTGTTTTCTGAATATACATGTGAAAATGTCATTCCTCGCTGTTACATTTTCTAAACATTTATTTGCCCCTGAATGTCCTGAACACATTGAAATGTAAAAAAGGTAAACGGAACAACATCATCCTCACACCCCCATGTGATTTCTTGTACCTATATCTATGATTTCATTTGAAACTAATTAAGTTTTGTAAATAATATTACTATATTCATGATGGAATTTTCAGGACAATTCTGCTCATTTTTATTTCTCCTGTTTGGTTTGCAGGATCTCTGCTGAATTTTCTATAGGAGAAATCATTAATGTAGTTTGATGCTACTAGTTTCTAGCAATCTTCAAGCCTTCTTAAGAAGCACATGAATTGCTGCTAGTTTCTAATAATCTTGTATCTTCTTTAGGAGGGCATGAATGTCTGGCTAAAAAAATCTTCATTGGTTTTCAGGCTAACATGCTTGAAGGTGGAGGGAAAACTCCTATATTGAATCCTATTGAACTTGAGCAGCTTGGTTTCAAAATTGTGAGCTACCCATTATCTTTGATTGGTGTTTCAATCCGAGCAATGGAGGTAGTTTTTTGAGATGCAAATAGTCTAATGTTTAATTCCTTCTGTTATTTCTGAATTTGCTAACAATAAGCATCTTTTTTCTTAACATGGTGCTTTTCTTCATCATAATAGAAATGTGTTGCATAATTTAATTAGAGGTGTCAAATGGCATGGGCTGTGTCAGCTATGAGCTAATCACAACACGGATACATTTGGACTTCAACTTAGGCCTTTGGCTGTGTTGGGTACCCACTAGCTGAGGCTGGCCAAATGCTGGGCACAAATCAAGTTCAGCCCAAACCACTCTTTCACTAAAAATCCCCATGACTCCCGACCCCTACTTTTACACAAAATATTGGTATTGTTGTCTTTTATTATTAAAATAATTTAAATAGTTTGAAAGAGATATTAAACAATTCTAAAGAACTTTTATAGGTACCCTACCCTCCTCTCCTCAATCATTAAATTCTCACTTCCTCCTCATTCTCTCATCTTTTCCTCATTCTCTTAATCTGCACTTATTTTTCATCTCTACTATTCAACTAGAGCTAAGTAAGCACCAACGACAAGGATAGGAATATATCATCTACTATGTGATCACGTTAAAGAATCATATGGTGGCTGTTGACCTACAATTGCAACAGAGTCTTTGATTGCATCAGACTACATCTCATGATCCTTAAATCTCATCAGCATCGTGGGGTAATATATCCAAGCTTTCAATCTGAGGCATGTTGTTTTACCATCCTTTGGAGTTGAACTGAAGATAACCATATTGTGGCCATGAGGAGGCGGTTTATGTCTTTGTTGATGGCATGTTCCTTTGCTTGCTGCCTGATGAGGTTAAACCAACAACTTCCAAACCCTAAGTATGTCAAATACTAGCTATTTCCCCTGGTTATAACATCAAATTCCATAGATCATGCACATCCACAACAACAACAGTTATTAATTTAACACTGGACAATGTTGAACATATAGTAGTGTTAGACAGATAGAGATTAGATTGCATACTTATTAATTAATGTGGTTGTGCTCATATGTATTTTTTAGAATTGTGCGACTTTTAAATTGTGTAAATCATTAGAGATTCTAAAATATTTTCCCCCCTTGTTAAGTCAACTTAGGTAGTCAGGTATGTGCCTGTGTTGGGCTGAGGTCAGCACTGACCCGAGTCGTGGCACATTGAGCCTAGGTATAACCCATTGACACCTCTAACTTTAATCCTGGTTTCATGGTGGTTATTTTTAATTCTTTTTGATATAAAAACAGTGAATATGTTTAACCCACAATAAACTAGTAGAATCCAATTACTAGCCTTTCATAGCTCATTGTTCCCAAAAAATGAAACATCAAATTTCTCTCACAAGAGGAATACTTAACTACAAATATATTTTTGCTATTTACAGTCAGTTATTTGTTTGTTTTATCTCCATCAAGCTCTCTTAATTTAGAACCACCAATTTTGATCCCAAACCCAGATGAAAATGATTGAGGTTTAGGCCTACACAACTAATGTCAGAACTCGTCTAAATTTATGAATAGGAGTCATAAGTATTAATCGTATTTTTCACAAGATTCGTGTAGTTGACCTTGATAGTTGGAACAAACACGACTTGACAACCTAATGTGCTATTTTCTATTATTTATCCATTGAGCAAATTAATGTGCAGGATGCACTTGCTGCTATAAAAAGTGGGCGTGTTCCTCCTCCTGGAAGCTTGCCATCATTTGATGAAATTAAAGATACACTGGGCTTCAACAACTACTATGAAGAAGAAAAAAGATATAGTATCAATCCTGTTCAGCCATCCGATCAAAGCGGTCAGCACTGAACTTCAAATTCATATATATCCTATTTTTCGTAAGAACCATCTGACTCTGTTTCTTAGGTACAGAATATTCGCCTCAAACCACTACTGTTTATAGTACAGAGCCAACAACTCAAGTAACACCTGAGCAAAACCAAAGAACAGACAATTTGGATGAACCAGTTGTTGAAGTGGTAACTCCATATGTCTATGATAATTACAGTTCAGATGATTCGAGGAGTCATCAGTCCGGAATATTGTCCCGTACACTTAGATTGAAGATTACTGGGAGGGATGGTCTGGAGAAGCTTGATGTCAGAATACCGGTAATTTGTTCTTTTATCATTATTGATATCTAACTGCCACTCGTTGCAAACTGTTTGTTTCATTTCTAGTTGGCTAAAACACGTATTGGTAGATATTTAAGTGGATGATTCTTACTCATTTTTGTCTCACTAGGTATTGGCCCTAGGAAGTTAGCTGCTTAATTGCAAGCATAACATGCAGAAATTGCACATTTTACATATCCATTTCCACTTCCAAATCGTTGTGTTTAACGTCTATGGAAAAGTTTAGATGAAATTATAAGCGAAAGATGCGTCAAATATATTTTACAGGACCATCTCTGATAGAATACTTTGTCATTTGGTGACAGGCTGGTTTCTTGGAAGGTATGGCAAGAGTTATACCAGGTACTTAAATCTTGACAACTTACTAATGTAGAAAGGTTTATTAGATTTACCAAAATTAATAATGAAGTTTGTGTTCCAATCGGTAGGCTTGGGAGGTATCAATATCATGCAAATGTTGGAGGATGCTTCTGCTGCCGGCGGCCCCGAAAGTGGTAAAATATTGCTCGATCTCAATGATGCCATTGGAGACAGGATTCAAGTGTTGGTGGAATGAACACGTCTGCGTTTTAATTAGGAAGCCCATCCATTTCATAGTCGTGATGAATGGTGAGAACCGTAAAGACCTATTATTATTCAGTAAATTTTAATTTATCAAATCTGGTATAATGGGAACCGTAGTAGCTTCCTAATGTAAGTTGTGTACTTCCAATCAAACGAATTTTGATGGATCAACTTGTTTATTAAATTCGCTGCATTCAAATTAGATTTTTTTTAATCTATTTTTAAAGACGCTATGTTCCACCTATAATTGATTAATGAGACGATCAATTAATTTGTAACTCGTTGGAAAATCTCACACGCAATTTTGATCGATGTTCGAATTACTGTATTATTATATAAAGTTATGGTATATTATAAATATGATAATCATAATTATGATAATTATAACGTAGTCAAATTTTCCCTTTACTTTTCGTTGTCACTGGAACTAGCGGAAGGATGGAAAGGTGCTGGGGCCCACCCGGCCATAAGGGCCCCGTGTATTGAATTGTGGCTTGTGTCAATTCTGGTGCGATGGTATTTTTGTAGTTTTCGAATGAGTCAAGGGCGCTAAGGTAAAATCGCTTCCTATGGTAATGCCTTCCACATGTCACGGAAGAACCCTTCCGCCTCCATTTAAAGCTGCTTTCTTTTCGGAGGAGAGAGCGTGGTAAAACCCTTCCTTCCACTTCGCTTGACCTGATCGACGATCATCTCGGACTCCATGGCAGGAATTAGTCGCTTGGGCGATGCTGCCGGATCCCTCGCCCGCAGGATCTTCTCGTCCCCGTCTCAGCGCCGGTCCTTCGCCGCCGCGGCGTTGGCGGAAATGGACTACTGGACGGAGTGGGAGGAGGAGGAGCTTGGTCGGCACGCTTCGATCGTGGCAGCGGAGGCGTGTAGGGAAAGGCGCACTAGGGGGTTGCAGTGGGTGTTCATGGGGAGCCCCGGGGTGCAGAGGAGTGCGTACGCGACGCGCGTGGCGAAGCTACTCGACGTGCCTTATATCTCTATGGGTTCACTCGTCCGCCAGGAACTGCATCCTAATTCCTCCCTCTACAAGATGGTATCACTTCATCTAATTCGTTCCTTATATGCCAATTTCGCTCAAAATCTTCAAAAAAAAATTCGTCTTCTCTTTGTAAATGCGGGAGAGTACTCTTGTTCGATTCTTGATTCTATTTTTCCAATTATCTTTAAAAAATTATATTTTATGTCTTTAACCCTTAACAAAACTTTGTTGGACCGTGTTGCCCCATTTTCTGGTATTCTTGTTGGTGCCTTCATTTTTCTTGTCATTGAACTGGGAGGGGTGTACCCATGGTAGCGTTCCTGAGTCGTTTCGTTGTTTGTCTTGTAGCCACATGGGGTAATTTCGGCATCTTGTCTACATTACTGCCGCTATTATGCTCTATGGTTTGCGTAATGAAGATTTCTCTGTGTTTGAGTAAATGATCCTAATATTCTTTTGAGGTCAGAATCCATGAATTATAATAACATAAGTTAGCGAATCTGTAATTTGTTGAAGAGTGTTCGAACAGATTACTTGTTGTATTGTTACAATTGTTTATTCCCCTCATCTGGAAGATTTTATTATCTTAATTATTCATTTTGGTGTTCTGAAGATTGTGAATGCTGTGAATAATGGAAAACTAGTGCCAGAGGAGATTATATTCGGCATATTATCAAAAAGACTTGAGGATGGATACCAGAGGGGTGATTCTGGATTCATTCTTGATGGAATCCCTCGAACAAGGATACAAGCTGTAAGTCAAAGTTGCTTTGGGCTTATATTTCCTTAAGTTTTTTGTTTGATTGCCTTTGATTGTGTCTCTTTTTGTTTATGGAAAATCTGCTACATTTTGCCACTTTATGGGGTTTTATACATGGATGTATGGAAATATACACTTGATTTATTATACAATAGGTTAATGTGAAAAGGTAGATTTTCATTCTTGTTTTAGTCTATTTTTTAATTTCTTAATTTTAAGTTGCCTGCACTATGATTTTTTTCTTCATTGTCAAAGCGAACAATACTCAGCCAAATTATTTTCTTCCAAGTTTAGTTATGGTATGTGTTTATACATGGAATGTTATAGAGTTTTTTCAAACTATTTGTTGTTGCTGGTGGAGCTTTTTTATTTCTGGTAGAACTTAAGACTGACAACTTATGTATTTATGGGGTCCTTTCTTGTAATACATCATTACAGTATTTCTCTATGGTTTTCTTTTTTTGCAGGAGATCCTTGATCAAATAGCTGATATTGATCTGGTAGTAAACTTAAAATGTGTTCAAGACTGCTTTGTGAAGAAACACTTTGGTGCTGATATTTGTTCACACTGTGGGAAGACATCTGATGCTATCAAATCGGAATCAATGCGCAAAAATCCATGCTTGGATACATGTACATGCCATGTTCAACTCAACTCATCTTCTGCAGTAGATATGAATAATCACAGAATGGAGAAATCTCTTGTCTACACCCAGCAGGTATTTCCCAATTTCTCATAAACATTAAGAGGTGGATCTGTCTTGTTCCTACTATAACTCAGAGTTCTATGCCACTTTTGTTTATTTTTTTATTTGTGTCAATCTGTGTGTGAACTTTGATGCTTGGGGATGAGTTGGCAATTTGTTTAATATTTCCTCAAATTTCTTTTGTCTCAAGGCATCCCTTTAGGGAGAATTATTGGATATCCATTCATCAATTGTGGCAAAAGGTGATACCCTCACCCCAGGGTCCCCTCCAATACTACCTCAAGCTATCTGGAAGGGAGGTAAATCACGGGGGGCTTCGTCTTGGCCCAGTGGCCCATTGCATGAGGGGATATCCATTCATCAATGATTCTAACTGAACATGTTGTCAAAATAGATAATAGTGCAATTACTTCTCACTTAGAATGAGTTTCTTGATGATGATGCCATATTGTGCATCTTTCAAGAAAATATCCCTTGTGTTTTCTTCATCAGTTCTATCTCTTTAATGACCAATAGAATATAATGGTAAATTTCACCTCAAACAAATACCATTAAATTTTTATGAAGCTAATTGGTTTTATTAGATTAGTTTAGGATTTTCTTGGAGTTATCTGTTTGATATAGTTGAATAATGTGGGGTTTGTGCATGCTTTTAGTACTATGGTATGGTCTTTGAATGTGTAATTCTTGACGGTTTCAAAAACTTTTAACTGGATTTTTTTTTGGAATGCCTACCTTCTTGATAGTTTCACACATTATTTTCTGAACAATCATCATCTTAAACAGATCCAGCTGTTGGAAGACTACTATACGAAGCAGAAGAAACTTTTGGATGTCCAAGTGATTGGTAGCCCACGCCAAACCTGGCAGGGGCTTTTGGCTGCACTAAATCTGCAGCATATGGACACTGCCTCTCCTTCCCAGAAGCTCACAGTATGAATTTAACTCACCACCAAAAAGATATAATAACACTAAAATTCAGATTAGTGGCATGGTTTTGAGCAAAAGTTTTGAGTGTCTCTATTGTGTAACGATGCAGTTTTGTAGTTGCATGCATTGTAATGTGACCCGAGAAATGTAGTTTCGATTGAGAAAGCCAGACTTTCTCATTTTCTCTTGTTCGATATGGTATCGTCCATATCTTTGTAATGCCTACGGCTGTGACTAATTGAAACTGTGGAGGTAATGAATGATATTGGTCGAAACTTCAGAATAACTCATGATTAGTCTGTTTATGTGTCCGTTAAGATCTGCCATGGGAATTACTGGATGTGGTCTCGTAAACAATAAATTTACAATTTTATAAGAAAATTTTCTCGACTAAATTAATCTTGACAAGCAAACTTCAACCTGAAAAGGGGTTTATATATATAGGAAAAGTTAAGAGATAAATTAAATTCCATAAAACAACATGAAAAGGGGTTTATATATATATACACACACGTTATTATCTTTTAACCCTATCGGGTTAAACAACAGGATAAGCTCAAGTTATGGGATTAACAATATTATTAGCTGAATCCATGTACCTCCTTCTCCGCTTAATTCATTATGCCTTCTATAACCTACCTTCTCTATAAATTAATGGCTATATTTGCTGGCCTTCCTCCTTTTAATTCCATGTACAGATCTAAGCATCAGCAGAGAACCTGTAAACTGGAAAACTTTTGGGGGTTTGCGAATCATGCGAGGTGGTATAAAGTGAAGACAAGAACAATTTAACTTTGATATCTTCCCTTCAATTGAAATCAGATCATGGAATGCACATGTGCTGCTCTTATATGCAGCGAGTAAGATTTATGATATCCTCAGAATCTTTGGTGATCATCCAAGCCTCGAATGCATAGATATTCATATCCCTCATCTTTAAAGGAATATAAGTACTAGTTTGACAGATTTTGCTTAATAATAGAATTTTAGCAGTAGAATTCCATGTCTGCGAGGTGGAATGCTTAGGTGTACGAAGCTTACTCGACCAACCAAACAAAATCTAAGATTTCTCCCTGGCACAACTGTGCACGCACCAAGCTCGTGTGTTTTTCTCCTTTACTATGAGGAGCATCTGCTATATATAATTACATAAATGTAGATTCTCTCTAACCGATACACACTTTCTCCTAGATTTCCTTAATCCCATATCCAATCTTTTTCCTTTCTCTGGTTGCAATTTCCCATTTCCAAGGTATGCTTGATGAAAGAGAAATCAGGCTTCACACATCCTTCTTCTGTTTCCTTAAATTTCCGCTGTTGTTGCTTGCTGATGTCTTTTCTCCTGTAACTTGTTAAGATTATGAAGAATCTAACGTTAAAACCTCATTATTTGTCTTTCTTGTTTGCTATGTTAATCTTAAAATCTTAATCTCCATGGCCTTCCTTTCTACACTACATTTTTTTGTTCTCTTTTCATCATCTTGTCTTCATATCTGTGTTTGATTTCTGAAATGGACCAGCTTTTTAATCCTAGGCGACCATATGAAGATTTTGTTTTCCTTCTGTCCCATCTCTCTCAGTATTAACATGGCATCATGAATTAATTTCTAGTGTCCGACAGGATCAGCATAAAATGGATCGACGACTTCTTGGAAATGGAGAACAAGTGGATAATAGAGTGGTGCAGCAATTCCAGAGGAGCTTGGTGCAAGTGCAGAGCCTCTTGGACCAGAACAGGCTGCTCATCAATGAGATCAACCAGAACCATGAGTCCAAGATCCCCGGAAGCCTCAGCCGCAATGTGGGATTGATCAGGGAGCTCAACGACAACATACGCCGTGTCGTTGTCGTCTACTCCGAGCTCTCGCTCTCCTTCGCCAGGCCAACGGAGGCTTCTCCTGCAGGCAACTCGCAACGCAGGCTTGGCCACAAGAGACTTAGGCCTGGTCAATGATCAGCAAGCTGATTAAGCATTGCCTGATGAAGAAATCCTCTAATAATTGCTGTTGCTTCTACTCCTTGCTCATGCTATGAATCAATGTCCTTCCATTACTGAAGAAGAAGAAAAACAGCTTCGGCTATTTTTTTTTTTTTAATTTTTGGGTACCAGACAATTGAATGCGATCAAGACATAAGATGAGGAATCTTAGTTTAGAGTGGATGAGGAACTACAACTTTTGTGGTTGTTTGTAGCGAAAGCAGGCTACTGGGGGGAGACAGAGATCTAAGCAAAGTGGTGTCGCAGAAGATGACAAGCAACATAAAGCTTCCTTTGGATGGTGGAAGTTACAGCAGACCTTATCATCTCTATCTGAGTTTTTTTATTTAATTTTAATTGATTTCTTAAAATATATCTACTTACAAATTATAAAATTACCTCAGTTAAATATTTTGGATGAATTATTGAACTATCATGTGTTGATTCCTCATTTAGGTCAGTTGTTATGGTGAATGTTAATAGTGATAGGCTATGAATTGAACATAGGGGGGTCTCCCTAAGGGCTTTAATTGTGGAACAACTGAATTTGGTTTCATATAATGATCAAAAACCATAGACAAATACCAAAAATTCCATAAGGATCTCTTCTTCTTTTAAGTCATCATCAACTTTGAGAGAATCTTTGAGTTCCTTCAGAAGAAAAAAGAGAGGCATTTTTCCAATTCTGTTCCACAGTTACAACAAGGTTAAATGATGCACTGTCTGTATCATGAAGGTTAATAAATATTGAAGTAGAATTTTTCTTTTTAATGCAAGCACACATGCTAGTACAGACTGCAACTGTTATCAGTATCAAGAGAAATATTTGATATCCATTTCTATGTTTGTTCTTTTTGAGAGAGAGAGATTGCTATATATTTGATATAATTTTAAAGAGTTGAGTTCTTCTACAAGAAGTTTAGTGGTTATGTATCAGCAAAGAAATGATAGACCCTGGCATTGTGTACGATCAAGCGCACTGCAGCAACTGTTGTTGCAATCGCCAGAAGCAAAAACAAAATGATGTTGGCCCAATGCCACGCCTTCTCTTCTCTTTTAGCAGATTGCGCTCTAACCTGCGACATGAAAAAATTGCTTTAGAATTCCTCTTAAGAAAATCACAAAAGAAAAGAGCAGCTAACAATCTGATCTACCTTGAGGAAAACCATGCTGGGGAACACGAAAGTAAGCGGGAAAAGCGTAAAAGACCCAAAGAGGTTCACAAAATCCCCCATGAACGGAAACAGAGCAGTGACAAATGTGTTCAGCCCAAAGACTAATGCTCGCAAAAGGAACCGCAGTTGGAGGTTGGTTCTGGAGAACATCCCCTCATCTAGCTTCTGGAATTTGGTGTCGAGAGCCTCATGAATCGGTGCGCAGAACATCTGCAATCATGATGCATTAGCAATGATCACAAACAGTATGAATCGAGCAATTTGGACGAGAACTTACATGCTGAGAAATTATGCTTTGCAAAAAGGCCGTTAAATTGATTAGGATATTTGCCCATTTAGGTCCACTCAACTGGTAAGGAAGGTATTCTGAAACAGCAGAGCCATAAGCCCAGTATCCAGCTATGCTGATGCCATAATAGATGACGAGGCCAATGGTGAACTGCATTGCCAAAGCCTTTCTCATGTTTGAAACTACCGGTTTGCGCAAAGTCGACTGTAGTTGAATGAGAAATTATGAGCAAGAAAAAAAAAAGGAAGAGTAAAGGTGCTTGCTTACAAGAGCTACTTCATATGAATCGAATTGTTCCTCACCTGGATCTCAGGCAACAAACCTGAAGTGTTGCAAACTAGAATTGCAGCAACAGCACCAAAGGCATTGAAGACTTTCTCTATTTGACTTCCGGGGATGTTGTAATCCTTAGTTTTGTTTGCTCTTCCTTCATTGGATCGCAAGCAGTTAGATCAGCAATATGTCTGGTATTCGAATAGATGGATGGCAAGCGAGAAGAGGAAAATTGTACCATCTTTAACTAGGATGGCAACGAGAATCACATCGTAGATTATCGTAAGGATTGCGGAAGTTGCCAGCCAGTTTCTCATGGCTGACATTGTCGGGACGAAGTACGCGAAGATGAAGTAGACCATGCCAGTCACTGCAATGTAGTATTGAAGCCTCAAGGGGGAGTTGCTGAATTCTGAATTGATCTCCTGGTGAAAAGTTTTATGTTTAGTGGTTTCCTTATCTGAGAAGATCATGCATATATCATTCAAAATTCATCAGAAACTAAACAAATATGTTCTGGCATGTTTGTTTATTTTTTCCAGCTAAAGATACCTTCAAAGCTCTTCCTCCTAGAAGAATAAAACCCATGTTTCCAAGAAGCAAGGTTGTGAATTGCAAAAAGTATGTCAGATAATACATTCTATTCCCTACAAAAAGAGAAAAATTAGTCATAATCAAGCTTTAAAATTTTCTATTTAAAGCTTTAAAAATTTTCTACTTTTTATTAACAACAACAAAAAAAAGATAATGGTGAACAAGAGTTCACGCCGGCTTTCTATTGACAAAGAACTGCAACTTCATTTTTCAAACAACTTTTGACTTATCTCCAAGGATGATAAATACTTTGGTCCTTGGGAAAATGTCCATGGCTAAATTCCAACTGTTTTCGCAGTTCATGCATCATAAATATACACCAACTGTCATTTAATGGTGGCGATAAGAATCCATAGGTGTCATGCTATGGCAAAATTCTTTTCTATTGAGCGTGCTTCTCCATGCTTTGCCCATGCACAAAGATACAACATAGTGGTCTCGTCAACCTTCATCTTTGGTCAGTTAAAGACAAAGGTGAAGCCTTGTGACGTTCTCACCTTGACGAGTAGAAAGAACTCTATTGGAGTGTCTAGCTTTGCAGAAAAGAAAAGTAAAAAAAATGGATTGAAAGGCGAAATATGGCTTGGCGTTAGATTGTTAAACGTAAAAGCCACGAAGAAGAGATAAGCTTTTTTGTTATTATTCACTTGACTTTTCGCCAAGAGAACTGACCGGGAGGCCACTAACAGTGAGTTTTCTCCATTTCGCACATGATCCATCTAAAAGATCACCATCAAGATGAATATTAAATTGTTCTCTTGATAAAATATTCAATTCGATCACATGAATCGTAAATGTAAAAGTAATAGCCGTAAGGAGCTAATGAAGATTGAAGCTTGGCGAAAAGAGATGCTTAAGAGAGAGTACCGAAGGTGTAGCCCATGAGATCCCTGTATCTGATGAAACGCCGGCCGTCGATGACGTGGAGTCCGGCGAGGAGCCAGTTAGCGTAGTAGGCAAAGGCTGCAACCACGACGAGGCACGTCATCCCCCATGCCCATCCCAGCGGCACCAGCATCAGGTTGGAGAAGCTCAGCACGTAGGCGCAGTTGAATGATGTCACAAGCATCACCCCGACTTGCTGCCACGAGTCTGCAATATAATTGTTAATTAATGCATCATTAATTCAGAAACGATTGATCAAGGTTGACCACGTTGTTTTAGTTCGTGCAGACAAGGAGAGCAGCAGGCCATCCATGATCCATGTTCTTCTTTCTCTCATCAAGATCAAAACAGCATCAGCAGTTGATGCGAACTATGCTCCAATGATAAAAAATATATATAAATATAATAGCACGCTTGAAGCATGACCAAAGATTGGGTAAGGAATCCTTTAGTTTAATTCAGAGCTCCAAGTTTGTGATCAGTTAAAAAAGCAAAAAAGGAAGAGGAAAAGATGATGAATCTTTTGAATTTGATGACCTTTATCGATAGTATGAGCTGAGGCGACGGCATGCCTCTGCTGCTGGCTTTGTTCAGGAGCTTCGCCTGATTCCAGACTGAGTGCTTCCACTCCATTACTCCTCACCTTCAACTCTGTTGGACCTTCAACTCCTTCCATCTGCCACAATTTCTGATCTTCCTCTGTCTCTTTGTTTCTCTGCGTCCTGCTGGTGTGCGTATAAATAGGCAGGTCCATCGTTTTAGTCTTCGGAATCTTATGCAAGCTGTGTGCCGTTTAAATATTGTTGATTGGTTAGACCACAAGTGCGGGGCATGGCGTTGGCATGATCCACCAATCAACTGCAACTCAATCATTGGGTAGGTTTACTTGTCGCCTCTGTTTTAAAACAGAGGATCTTGATAAATCCATCGAGATCAATATTGCGATGTCATGTAATTGTCAATTTGTTCTAGAAGTGCAGGGGATGCGGCGATCCTCAAGGCCTTCATTCATTCAACATTTTAAGAGTGCAATGGGGTTCGAACCATTCTCTATTCTCTAGTCCAAGTTTGAGATTCATAGTTTGGGGAAAACCAAAAGCCCAGGGCCGAATGCCTTCAAACGGCTTCAACGTTTAATTTCACGTCAGTTGGCACCAAGTCTTGCTAAGAAGCCAAAGGGGCTCGTCAAGGGGCCTTACGAACAGAAACATGGCTGCAGGTCGTAGACAACATGAGCCAGGTCTCTTTGGTGGCTGTTGGCACAGGCATGTGTTGCTGTAGCTTTGATCTGCACAACGAATAGAGAATGGAATGCTGATAGAAACAAGAAAATTAGACTCTTCTGCAACTGAAGCAAATTACTGGATTGTTTTCTTTCCTAGCAATCTTTCTGGGAATTTAGTTTCTTGATTTGGAACTGGGGAATGATAATCCAACAAATAAAGCTTAATCATAGTAATTTGGCAGAACAGGTAGTTTTCGCTTGTCTAGGTATGCTTCATATATGGATTATTTGGAGTTGGAAAAGTAGGTTTATCTGATCATAGTCATTCAGATACTAATGTGGAGCTTATCAATTGCTTTTTTTTCTTTCTAATTATTCTAATTTTGTTTAAGTACATTTTGGCTTAGCAAGAAAGATGATAAGTTTCAACCATATTGGAAACAAAATGGATTGAGACGGCAAGAGCAGATTGAATCTAGCTAGAAAATGCAGAGGAGACAGACAACTTTCAAGTCATATGATATGAGAGAAATCACTTTGGAGACAGAGATAACATTTCACTTGAATTTTCTTTTTAATATCTCTAAAATGATTATTCAATGACTTTCCAAGGAATCATAGAACTTGATTGATAAGGTAAAGCTTAGAGGTAAATTCCACCAAGACATTCAGTATCTCATCCTGATGCTGAATGAAGAACTTTTCACAGAGGCCCGTTGGGACTTTACTCATCTCCTTGAGAAAGGATTCTAAGTTTGAACAACCATACGAGAACAAAAGTAGAAGAGCCTTAATATTGTGTTCTCTTTTAAGGAGAAAAGAAAAATAAAGGAAAAGTTTGGGAGGGAAAGAGACGAAAGGAAAGGAGGGTAATTTGAATTGGATTCCTCTCCCACTGTTTACCTTTTGCATGATTACAGGAAGAAAATAAAAACACAATGGTATTTACATTGAATGATGTGTTATGTTCAAAATTAATTGGCAATTAATTAAATATAAGCACTATTGATTTTCTTTTCTTTTCTTTTCTTTTTTTTTAATTTTGTTCTACTGGATATTTCAGCCAGCTTTTTTTTATTTATCAAAAGGTACACTTTCTCACATCTGTTTAATTTTTTAAAAAGGCCTCTATTAAGTATTATATTAATTTAGTTTTTTTAATGAACAAATAAATTATAAATGAAAAAAAATCTATGTTTCTAGAAATGATATAATCTTATTTTTTCTTATTTTTTTATGAAAGTATATTTTCAGAAGAAAAAGAAAGAGGTGAGAGAGAGTATGTTTTTTCCTATAAAAAAATATAGAATATCATATTAAAGAAATTAAAATTTAGTGGTGCTCTTTGAAAAAAATTTACCAATTATATAAGGTATATGTATTTAAAAAAATAACAAAATATGTTGTTGTAGAATGATAAGCTAGGAAATCAAGCCAGTTGAATGATATTTCTAAAGACAATATTAGTAAATTAAATTCAATAAATGAAAAGGTTTTATGTTGAATGACTAAATGTTACTTATGACAAAAGTAATGGATGCTAAAGGACCAAATAAAAAGAGGTTGATAAGTTTATAAATACAAAGAACATTATAAGAGATTAAAAGTTACTTAAGGCCAAAGGAATAGACACTAATTAAAGGATCAAATAAAAAAAGATTAGTAAAATTATACATATAAAGAAAATTATGAGAGATTAACACTTATGATGAAAATAATAGACACCAAAAATCAGTAAATTGGATGATATATATATATAGGGAAAAAATTCGCCCAAAACCTCTCTTAAGTTTTCTCATTTCTTTGAGGAATGATTCTAAGTTTGAGCTACCATACAAGAACAAAAACAGGAGAGCCTTAAAAGAAAGGTTAAATGAGAATACTGAATACCACAACCCAAAGCAACTTTCCATGGCAGTGATCATTAAAGCAGTCCCCTCATCAATCCAAAGGCTCCATTTTTTTTATTCTTTTACGACTTATTCAAATTAGTTTCTTCATTGGAGATTTAGTGTATATATTTAATTTAATTATTTTGTCTGCTCCTGTATAAATATGACCAACAGGCTGGAAGCAGAGGAGGCATGGTGTGTTTCTGTGATGATTAGATCAGGCTTCGGAGCGAGCTTAGCCTTATGGGCCGTGGTCCATGTCGTCGTCTTCATGGGGAGGCTTCCGATGGTGGTTGCTGCCGGCCTGATTGACTCCTCCGATGATGGCTCCAATATCAAATTACATTACTACACCCAGCGCCAAAGGACAGTGGATGCCATTGCTCGCCGCCGCGCAGCAGAGTTCAGTTCTTCCTCCGCCGACGCTAGTTCTGCTGCGCCTTCGCCTTCGCCTTTGTCTTCGTCTTCCCCACTTCCGTCGGTGAGTCATTGCTTTAATTTCTGCTTTTTATCCGTTCTTTTTTTTTTTTTGAGTGCGGGATTTCAAAAAGAACTTTTTAGAAAAAGAAAATATTGCAGAAATCTACGCCACCCCGTATATTCCATGTGACCGAGTACGGCGCGGATCCGACCGGAAAAGCGGATTCTACAGCAGCCATCGGGGAAGCCATCGCCGACGCTTGCGCCGCCGCAACAAGTCAATGGCTTATCGCCGGAGTGAATAATCTCGGTGGTGCTGAGGTGCACTTGGACGGCGGCTTGTACTTGATCGACGCACCAATTACTTTACCCGTCGGAAGTGGAAATGTCAAGGTACCTGCATCTTTTACTAATCGTGAGAATTTAATTCAAGGGGTTGCTAAGTAATTGAACGAAGCAGATCCATGGCGGCAGCCTCCGGGCGTCTGACGAATTCCCGACGGACCATTACCTGATCGAACTATCGGCATCTCAAAACGCCACCAGTCAAACCAACACCACCGTGGTTGGCGATCTCACCGCCTCCTCCGGTTACAACTTCGAGTATGTCACGCTGCGCGGCCTCATGCTCGACGCCAACTACCGAGGCGGCGGCATCACCGTCGTCGACGCCCTCCGCACCGTCATCGACGACTGCTACATCGTCCACTTTGCCTCCGAGGGTGTTGCTGTTCACTCCGGCCATGAGACCCTCATCCGTGCCTCCTTCATCGGCCAGCACATCACCGCCGGCGCTGACCCAGGCGAGAAAAACTTCTCCGGCACGGGCATCAACCTCGCCGGAAACGACAACATCGTCACAGACGTGGTCATATTCTCCGCCTCCGTCGGCGTCCTCGTGTCCGGCCAGGCCAACATCCTCACCGGCGTCCACTGCTACAACAAGGCCACCGGATTCGGTGGCACCGGGATTTATTTGAAATTGCCCGGTCTAACCCAGACCCGGATCACCAATTGCTACTTGGATTACGCGAGTATCGTGGCCGAGGATCCGGTCCAATTGCTCATCTCCGGTTCGTTCTTCCTGGGCGACGCCAACGTGGTGCTGAAGTCGGTGAACGGCGTGGCAAAGGGCGTCGACATCGTCGACAACATGTTCGCCGGTGGAGGTAGAGGCGTCGACATCGTGACACTGGACGGGAACTTCACCAGCGTCGACCAGGTGAATGTGGACCGGAACACGGCCAAGGGGATGACGGTCCGGGCGACGGCGGCGCAGGCGGCGGTGGCCGGGAACGGGACGAAGTGGACAGTCGACTTCTCGACCGTGCTGCTGTTCCCAGATCGTATCGGGCACGTGCAGTACTCGATGCAGTCGGACACGGCGTTCTTTAGGCACGCTCTGAGGAACGTGTCGGGGAACACCGTGGTGATCGAGAGCGACGTGGCGATACAGGCCACGGTCTACGTGGAGGTGAATCAGGCTCCGGCCAATGGCGTGATCGGAGTCTGAAGCCTTGGAGGCATTCTTTAGATTTTAGTTTCTTTACAGGCATAAATTAATCAATTCACACGAAAATTGCACATCACCTGCTTACGACAAAGACAAACTGTTTTTTCTTGTAAATTAAAATTTATCTGCAATTTCAGTAGAAGTATATTTACCATCGTCATAAAGAAGCAAGAACTCCAGATGATGAAGGTGTGTCGATTAGGCAGAAGGTAGGTCGGGTGATTTGAGCACCTACGTAAAAGGCAGAAAAAGGTAGGAATTTTGATGGAGGCAGTAGTTGAAATTTGCTTGGGGCATGCACCAAACTCCACTGACTCTGCCATGAATGAGATCAGTAATGATGTTCTTTCTTTGAATTAGTAGTTCCTGTCATCATCTCCTGCATCTGGTCTTTACAAGGCAAGCAAAACGTCTATTACATCCTCCACATTTTTCTTTTCTGAGAGAAAAGCAAAAAGAAACTTGCCAGATTTCAAGGAGTTGGTGATCTATGTCAGGTTTGAAACTTCCAATCAGGAAAAGATGTGCATGCGGTTGGAGGAGTTGAACTTGCTCACATCTTCATATGAGAAATTTAAAATGAAGTTGTGATATATGTTTCTTAATAAAATTATATATATCAGAAAGTTACCTGTATTTTTTGGTTTTTGATCAAACACATGTTTACTCTTTTCCTGTTTGACCTATTATGCATAATTAAATAATTTTAGAAAATCAGAGAAGATCCTAATCAACTTTAAATCTAGATGTAACCAGCCCGGTTCCAAGGTCAAGGTATAATTTTGCATAAAAACTAAAAATTGAACAAGTCAAAAGCATTTGGAGCTCAATATTTCTGCTGATCGCATGGACAACAAATCTGTAGTATTTGGCCAGTCTAAAGTTGGTTAATCCACCTACTTGAAAATTAATCTTGTACACTAAAACATAAGATAAAGGATGTCACTTGATGAAAATTCAAACCGCAACTTGTCTGTAATGGTTTGGAAAAAATTATAGACTGAAGAATAGATGAACTGGAAAGAGGCTTTTTTTTTTTTACTACAGAATGTGGTGATGACACAGAAAGCTGGATTTTTTTAAAAAAAAAAATAATAATATTAGTGTCTCGTGCCATAATATCTTAAAGTTTAAAAGAAAAGTATAACCTGTATCACTTCATCACTTTCATGGGTGGTGAACAAACAAGACACTATAACAAACTGACAGCCAAACGTTGGATGCTATCATACCTTTTGTTGTTGCAGAGTCAGATACTCAGATGGAAACGTCTCTCGCTATCAAACCAAATATATTTATTTGAGTTGGATAACTTCTGTTAATTGCTCGACAAAGACAGCCAAACAAAAGAATGCATCTGGTAGTAATACTGATGAAGTTAATATAAACTAACCAAATGAACTTTTCTTCTGAGCTTATCAAAAAAAAAACTTGCAATTGTTAAGGACCAGTTGTACGTCAGGTTCATGTAGAACATAGAGTTGTTTCCATTAGAGAACTACGTATCAGCATTTTTAAGTAATTCCTTATAAGAGCAAGTTGTGATTGCAATTGCTAGGGGTTGGTCAAATGCCAAAGATGTATATAGACCACTAACCTTTGCCAATTCTTCATACATAAAAACATTGAGCAAGTTGATAAGGAGTTGATCACAACAAAAGTGGATTAAAAATGCAACGTCTGCTGAATTGACAAACCATGCCTTTGAAATTTACCGCAAATCTTTCAAGCTCTAATTGTGACCATAGAAATATGCGACATAGTGTTTCAACAATTCATTGATGTGAATACTAATGTAATTTCAGAAATTTGTAGCAACGTTAGGAAAGTGCAAAACCACAAGATTTTGGAGATTGTGCATATCGATCAAGAAGATAATAACAAGTATCTTTCATTGTTCTAGTGAACATTGGTAAAAAAAAAAACAACTAAGCAGAGCATGAGTTTCAGTGTACATTACATGAATGCAGGAAAAGAAGATGATGTTTACAAATCACATTGTAAAGATAACAATGACCCTATCGTTCTGTTTTGACAATGTCATAACTACTCCTAAAATGCTGAAACCTTGCTAATCCTCCTCATCGTAATACAACAAACCAAATTCTTTTTGCCCTTTCAAAAGGCTCTCCTGAATTCGCTCCTTGATCACAGTTCCCTAATGATTAAAGAAATATTAGTACAACAGACAGTTAAAGAAACATGAAACTTGTAACTATGTAACATCTGGGGGGAAAAAGCTCACCATTTGATGACAACCTTCCTCAAACTTCGCAAGAAAACCAACAACCCAGCGATCTGCATTTTCCACCCACTCATCATGAAGCACACTCAACTGTGATAGGCCAATGGAAGTCCAGTAAATAAACGACATAAAATAACATTATAAAAATAATAATGAGGAAAAAAACAGCGGTGGCAAGACCCCTCTATCTTACAAGAATTCAAGATCATCAATCCCAACTAAATGGGGCCAGACACTGCTGGAATTCAACAATCCCAGAATATTGCCATATCACCCTGAATGTAATACGTTAAAACAGGGCTACCGAGATAGGAAAGGTGGCGAGGAAGGGGGAATGAGGATGTTCAGATTAAATTAGTCTTAACCGAGAAGCTGCATATAAAAATGACTGGACACTAAAAGAAATATAAAGCAGCACCAAAATGAACCCTCAAATCAGCATTCAGCACGGTAAAAGAGATATACCAAGGCTGCTCTGCCCTATTATGATTTAAACACTGTACAATATTTCAAGTTGCAGCTGATCTGGTCAATAGCTGCTCCTTGATATATGTAACTGGGATTTTTTTTCAGCAATCCTTATATACTGTTTTTATCCACCAGGTTTATTCACCATTATACAGGTGATGTTAATTTTGTTTCAGACATATTAGGCATCCAGTAGAATAGTTCATCTAAAATTAGTGGATTCTACGTTTGCCCAAATATACCACAAGTCATAAAAAGAGTAGCAAAATAAATAAATAAATAACAATTTCAATGACAAAATTAATGATCCATTGATCCTCTACTTGTAACTCTTTCAGGAAGCATTTTCTGTATTCTCATTCTACCTATCTGCACATATTTAATAAAAAGTCATTTCACCATAGTAGGGCATTCTAAGAATATTCATGAACAAAGGTCACTCTCAGCATAAATTTTTCATCATTCTATTGATTATTGACTAATAAATTTTTCTAAGAAAAAAAACAGAGATACAAGTTTTCAAGAAACAGAGAACAGAGGGTTTTTTTCTACAAAGATCTATTATTCAAGCACGAAGCACATTTAAAGACTGGTTAGAAGAAATTGGTTTAGTTGTCTAACCTCATTCCGCAGCAAGCATTTCAAGATTACACATCTCAGTGCCTAAAAAGTAAAAAACCTAACTTGGTGATAGGGTATTCAACTTTTTGAACTATATACCTTCTTCCCTACTTTTTCTTGCTTCTCTTTAACTTTGTCATACAACTTCTCAAATTCCATGTTCACCCTCAAACGTTTTTCCTGAAAGACAACAGAAATGACTAAACATCAGTTCCTAAATATATGAGCCAGAGCTAATGTATCTAAGGTAGCAGCTATCACACGTAAAACACCACCATGAAAAATGACTAGCTATTCTGCGCAGAAAAAACATTTCATGTAATATATTCTATAAACAGCATTCACGCAACCTTCATATAGCTGACACCTAGTTCCTTCCTTGTATATCCCCTTGCCAAGTTACGCATCACATACTGGTTGTAATCTTTAACTATCCTCATTAATAGATCAGATGTAGAAATTCCTTCTGTCCGCTTAGTTTCTTTAAATTTCCCTGCAGCTTTAACCTGGTGTAAAATATAAAATTCAATGACTCACAGTATGTTAATGTGTAATAAACAAAATATAAAATTTAATGTATCAAGTTGATAGAGAAGATCAAACAATCATTTAATGACTCACAAATTCATATACATCTTTGCCAGCTCCACTCGCATCAGCATATCTACATAGAATTTTTGATAAAAAGAGTTACCATTGATCTAACAAAAAACAAAAAAATAGAAATAAAATACACTTAGATTTACATATTCTCTGTTCTTCTCATTGATTCTAACTTGTAATTATATGAAATTAAATGGTAGATTCTTTTGTCATTAAGAGATACTAGGTTCTTGTATGATATTCCTGATAAGGAATCTTCTTCCTGACATAGCCTCTTAAAAGTAAGATCCTTGTTCTGACCTTCTTTCTTTGAAGCACATTCACAAGCTGGCCTCTTCATATGAGATATGCCATGTGGGAATCAAAGGACAAAACTCCAGTTAAGTTAATAGCGATCAGTGTTTAATTAAAATGTTACATGTCTAGGCAATTCATATGAATTGGTTTGGATTAGCAACACTATCCAATTGGGAAACTTGAAACTTTCAATACAGAAGGAGAATCTCTAATAGGTAAGCTCTTTTTTTTCCTGAACTACTGATATATAATAGGAAAATGTCCCCTCTCTTGGTGCCCTTATTTACAACTTACCAACTTTGGTCAAAATCTTAACTTGGACCAAATATCAAATAAAGACGAATAGTGGAACTTATCCAAGTCAAAACCTTAAATTGGATCAAGTTCAATAGATTGAGCACAATGGAGGCATAAGATTCATGCAGTCGACCTTAAGTAACTGGACCAAGCAAAGCTAAGGTTCAAAGCTAAAAGAAGGATGACACTAGAATGACATCTAGGAGAGAAACTTAGAACTAAAAAACCAGTTTAAAATATTTGATAATTGACTATTTTAGCAGCTAAAATATAGTAGAGTTCATAAAGATCATAAATATGCATTTAAGTTGTGTAACCTTACGGGAGAGAATCATGAGCCACGTAATCAATCTTGTGTTTGTCAAGGAACTCCTGTGTGATTACCCAAGGTGCATCAGGTATAACTTCATCAACCCATCTGTAAGAAGAATGATTTATGAGAACAAGAAGGAAATATATGAAGTGATAATGGACTTATGAAACTCTAGCCATGATTTCAATAAGAAAATGAGTCTCTTAGACAATTTGAGCAAAACATGTAGGAAAAAGGATCATACAACCTCTTCAGTCCAACCATATTCAGTTCAGTGATGTCTGTCAATTGAAGAAGCTTCTAAACATTATCGCTACATTATACTTGGGAGCAAAAATATTGTGTGAAATTTTTGAAAATGCATAGCTAACCTGGCACATCTACCATATATATTTAAGACATATGTCTAGTAGAAAGGAAGTAAGATAATCTTATTAAAATACACAGTCTACAACATCTATCAAGAACTTACTATTTTGTGGTATTTGAACCTGAAAAATAAAAGCATAGATGCAATTGTAAGTTTGTGACTGACTTTACAAAACAAAACACTTATGAGATTAGATATTTAACATTGAAAGGTCTCTTTTGATAACTTCATTGCAAGGGAAAAATATTATAACGTTCACTAAAGCAGAAAAACACTCGTATATTTATCTTTATTTTTTTTCTTCCCAAACATGAGTCCATGTTAATATGGACAAGCGACCAATACATCTGGCATATAAGCAAAGTAAAAAATTAGCTCATTTGTTTCCCAACTAACCTCTAACAAAAACACATAGAACTATTTGAAAATCAGTTCAGTTCATCTCAGAAGGTGATTGAATATGAAAAACGTAACAATTATATTTAGAAAACATTTTTTAAACGAAGAACAGGGTGGGTAATATAAGAACAGGAGACAATACTTGCAGTGACGCAGTGACTCATAACGCTCAGATTCTGTCATGACAGTCTTTCCTTTGTATTTATGTGTTATTTCGTCGTTGCAACAACCCACAAGAAGATATGTGTTTGGAAACCTACAGATCAATAAATTAATTAATTAAATTATCTCCCCAACGCAATTTCACAGAGGAATATTACAATTTGTAGATATACATAGACATTTGAAAAGAATATACAAGAGGAAAAAAAACAATTCAAAAAATTAGCAACGTATGGGAGATGAACAGTTCATCGGAGCAAAGCAGGCTCGTTCAAGTTAAACCTAACCCATCAGTCAAACGACTGAGAAGGAAATAAAAGGGGGCAAAAGGCCTACGCTTTCTTCGCCTGTTCGAGGGATCTGGCGTGGCCGAAATGGAAGAGATCGTAGATTCCGTCGGCGTAGACTCGGACGGGCCTATCACCCTCTCCGGCCTCCGCCTGCCTGGCATCCTTCTTGTCCGCCTCCGGCTCAAACTCGGCGTCCACCTTGAGGCCCACTGAGTCCGCCTTCGCCGACACCTCGTGATCCTCCACTGCCGTCTTGCGCTTCAGGTCGGCCATCAAACACCACGGTCGGTCGATCGATCGTATCGGCCGAATGCTGTCCCAGTCGCAGCGATCGACTTATGAGGTGTCAATTCCGGTCTGGCAACGGTTTTGCTCGTAACGGTCCCATTCGAGTTGTGTGGCCTGCTGGATGCGCCAAGCGCGGTTCGCGTGCCAGGTTAGGCTCAGCTCACAAGTCCAAAATGGCCCTATATTTTTTAATTAAAAAATACTGATATTAATAGTAATTTTAAGGGAATGAATTACAAGGAGGAGTGTTTAAATTTAAATTAATATTTTGAATTGATATATTATGTAAAAGGAAAATATATTTTATAATTTTATAGAATTAAAAAAACGCAATGTAATTATTTGACAAACATTTAAATCCATTTAGATTTGCACAACACTTTTAATTAAAATTGTTACATCATGCAAATTTATTTAATTATGTAAGCAATAGACTTGAATATTTTTTAAAATAATAAAAAAATGCCCTTTGTCTTTTCTCTCCTCAAAATGATAGACCTTAGCACCTTAAATGAATCAGGTAAACCTGTCACTGTGCTCTTAGCACTCTCAAGTTTCATCTCAGTTAAAATCCTGAATACTCACAACTGAATCATTTTACCTTTCTAGATTCGTCAAGACATTTTTGCTCAAACCTGAAAAAGATCAGAATGGAAAGATTAGACCCTCTTAATGCTTCAAATCAATTTTTATTAAGAATCTCCAATTATTGTTATATTTAACAAAATACTATAATTAGGAATCTAACGTGATTAATAAATCAAAAAAAGGACTTTTCCCCATGGTATAATGCAAACAATACTACAGTCCAAGCAAACACAGTGATCATGCATTTTACATTATCATTTCTAGGTATCAGAAAAATTTGTCTTCACAAATAAACAAAAAGAACTAAAGGTTGTCTGTTGTTGACAATAGCTGAAGCGGAAAACTGTCTGAGGTTGATGCTATTGCATTTGCACCTGTTATCAGAGTAGAAATGGATGATCTTCATCTGGTGAAAACTGACAAGGCATGAAAAGAATATTAGACGGAAGAGAAGACTTAGACAGAACCACCTTTCTCTGCTCTGTCATAGGGAGAATAGGCCGAGCATCACAAAACTTGCTACTTGTTGCAACTATTTTCTTGCCAGTGACTCAGACTTGTGTTCACTGCCAGAAGTCACAATATAACCAGCGCCAACCTGTAGCAAAAGAAATGGCATAAGAGGGAATTATAATCAAACAAAAACGGCAAGCATTTAGTAAATTATTTGGAACTCATTCAGTAGTTGCGGTCACGGTAAGGAATTGGACATGCAATCTTGGGAAGTACCACAAAAAGTTACCAATGCATTGCTGTCCATTCCTCACATAAATAAATAAGTTTCATAGGCTGCATTGATATGCACATTTCCACCAAGCATATAGGTTGCTAGCAGAAAATGCAAAGTACAAAGGGTGGTGGAGTCAAATCTATGTAGTCTCTTGAACATGGCATTCTTTTCAATTCCTAAGAACGGCTTTAACAGAATTTGAAGACATTTTTATATAGGATACTTGAAACATGGATGTATACTAATTGTGGCAGATATTGCAGGCTTTTCTTCATGAACTGTAATAATTAACTTGTTGTGGTAGATTATACAAAACAGAAGAAAAATGACAGATTACCTGACAATCCTTCAAAACAACACGCTCTTGAAGTTGCACATTACTGCATATAACAGAACCTTGAATGGAACATCCATCATCGATGGTGACATGATTCATCACAACTGAATTGACAATCTACAAAAAACAAAGAAAGAATTATTGGTGTATAAAGCTGTGGTTGCAGGTTCACACTGCATATCATGTTTTTTCTTCATTTCTGAAGAAATTGCATTTAAACCATAAACAAATAAAATCATTCAAGTTTCGTTACAGTGATCAAGAACCTTGACATTTGAACCAATTCGGCAATGGCGTCCAATGACAGATCTTTTCACACTACACTTGTCACCCAATTTTGAGCCTTCTGCAAGCATGCATTGTGGGCCAACCTACATCAATCATTAACATAAGGAATGTGGAAAATTAAGATATAGAGAAATAAATGAAAGCATGTACTAGAATATGCTGGGCTACCAGCAAGGATGCTGGGAATAGCAGGAGCACTGCAGGGCAGATTGGCACAGGGCTGCTAGACCATCTGCCCCAGCTGCGGTCCAAAGGGAATAAACCTAGTTTAAGGGTATATTTAAACAGGCTGTTCCATATGGTCTCACATTGTAGAGCACAGAACTACTGTCACAAGCTATGGCTCTGAGTTTTGCACTTGGAAATTCTTCAGAATTTAGAAAATGTCTTAAGAGTGCATGTGCAGGCTGAGATACCACAATGTTTGTAGAAAGGAAAATTGTCTTCATGGGAGAACTTTCAATTTTCAAGGAACATAGAGATGAAGCTTTCCATTGTTTTCTATCTCAATATTAAGAGAACAATTTAAAGTTGATTAAGATATCTGTTGTACAATATGCGACCAACCAGCTGTCTGATTCCTCTCATAGTAGGCCTATATAAAACCACGTCAATTGTTATTAATATTTCTTGTATGTTATGTTATTCTATCAGATAAAGGTTCCACCATGCAATCTTATGGTGGAGATGAAATTGACATTTTACATGCACTTTAGAGGATGGTTTAAAGTGGTGTATTCAAACATCTACCTTAGAATAGGAGTAGATACTACCTGTGGTTCTTTTAATAGTATTGGTTCCAGCAAGCAGGGCTAGAACATTCTCCAACGCCAAAATATTGTATTAAACATTTGTGATGCTAACAACTAATAATTCAAACTTTAACCATGATCTATGTAGGGCTAGAGCAAAAAAATGATCTATGCGGTAAAAATTTATCTGTCATTGCACTGGCATTATAATTCAAACTTTAAAACTGATGATGATGATGTGAATTGATTGTCTCTCGCTCTACACCATATGAGAAGTATTAGGTCAGCTATTAGTGTGCCTACAACTCATATGTTGTAACAAAATAAGTATGTGCAAGAGATGAAGAGCATGTAAGGCTTAAAATCTTGGAAAGCCTTACTGTAGTTTTGGATCCCAGCTCAGCAGAGGGATGAATGATGTTGTTTTGTGCAGAGAAAGAATATCCAGAAAGATGGCTAGCCTCTCCTATCACCTACTCACCGTATGAAAATTTATTAGTTGTATCAAGCAAACCATTCATCTGCAGACAAGTGTCAATTATAGAATCATGCTTATCAAATTCTTACATCACGGTTAATGTCACTAAATGCCTGAATGGAGTTTAACCGGGCACAATATTTGCTTTCATTGGCAATATAAACACAGCATTTGTGGGACCTTTGATCATCACATTGTGACTTAAGGCAGAGAGGTTGGGAGTCCTGAAAAGTAGATGGAGCAATTTCTCGGTGTTGAGACAACCATCTTAGGTCACCTTGAACAGCACTCTTATTACTCCCAGATTCAGACCTAACTAATCCATTTCCTGACACTTCTGAACTCTGGTATCAAAGATGTAGTTGTAATGTTAGCTACGGTTAGCAAATGAATAAGAGGTATCAGTATAAATTAGCATACCAATTGGGTCCTTATTAGATATGGTAGAATATCCTGTCTAATGCTTTGAAATTTATCCTTTTGATCCAAAATATCCTGCAAGACAGTCCTAATAAAGACTGGCTTATCAGAAACATGAGATATGAAAGAAAAGATTATATAATGAAAAAATTGTTGCCCAATCAAATGATGCTCCTGACCTTTTAAATGCATACAAGTGTGCATCCATGAGATCAGCTCGAATTTCCATCTAAAAACATACAAAGGAATCTTACCTTAAGCATGACAAACAAATAACACAGGAGAAAGGTAACTGAAACTCAATTTCATATTAACTCTCAAGATGAAAAGAAAGCAAATAATCCCAATAACAAAGAATCTTAACAGTTATCCATAGCTTGAAGGGGACCCCTTGTCCCCAACAGACTTGTAATTAGTATGCCATCAGAAGGGAAGCTATAGAGGAGAAAAAAGAATCAGCAACGTAATTTGAAGGACAGGTGGCATTGTAGCTTGGAGTGGCACAACAACAGTCATTTAAGGAATCCAGACCAAAGGGTTTTGTACATAACTACACTCTAAGCCATAAAAGGTTAGGCAAAGGTCAATATACCAACTTGTAATCCTCTGTCAAACTGGTATATCTGCCCATGAAGTTATTAATCATCAAAATCACTCACCAAAGGTAATAGAACAGGTTCGCATCATCTGAAATTTCAGTCCTTGATTCTATTTGTACATCTCTTTCCTTTTTATTATTTGACAGATCAAAACAGTATCCGGTGGTGGATCTTCCCAGAAACTGATATTTTGCTTTTTCTTATTCCTTTTTTTTCAAAAGGTAAATAATTACGTCTGATTAATTCATAGTCATATTAAATTTCTTATATAATCAAGCATAAGCAACAAAGAACCTGATATATATAACAGTTGTCTAAGTAATTCAAGATTATTGCCAACACCATAATTTCATATAAGAATTTTAATCCAAATGAAAGTTCAACATCATACTTTCAATTAAATTTTTTTCCCATGCCCACAATATTTATTTTCCTTTTAAGTACCGTGAGGACCAGTATGTGGCAATTTCTCATAGAGTGGATTACCTTTTATTGATAGCCTCATAAGTTGCAATTATATGTGACAAGGTTTAAAGCATGGTTTGAAACATTGTGTCATGTCAGATTAAACATCTGAAACCTATCTTTAGTAGATTCATGAAATTTGATATTGATTGGCATGAAAAAAACTCTTCAATGTCACCCGTACCAATGAGTATTGTATTGTGCTAGCAAGCCATGTCAAAATGAAATTGTTATTTTTAAAATAAGGTGAGTGAAAAAAATATATGACTAAAACTTATATGAATTCATTTCAATACACATTAAAGTAAAAATGAATAAAGCAAATTTTTATTCAACTGCCTGATGATATAGTTTTAATTTTTTGGAGTAAAAAAAAAATCAAACTAGAAAAACGATTAAATGAGCAAAAATTACTTGAGTTAATCTTGGCTCAATTCACTTGAGTTAGCATGGTACAACAAAATTTTACTATAATCAACAATCTAACTGCTAGTATTATTATCAACTAAGAAGAATGAGATTGAAGGGCAAAAAAATTTTAAATTCATTTCGGCATGCTTTTATGTGCGTTGAAGCATATGATGAGTATCTAGAAAGGTGCCAAAACTGTAAGAAATCCACTTTGGCATGTGAAAGCATGCATAAGTAATTTAATCATCTTCCAATTATTATTTTTACTTAAAAAATATAATTCTATCTATAAGATAGTTAAATTAAAATTGAGTTTAGTCATGTTTACTTCAATGCATTCAGATAAGTTTTACTATATTATTTTTTCCACTTGACATTTTACTTTCTAAAATAAGAGTATAGAAATTAGATACTTGAATTAGAATTTTGAGAAAACAAATTATAACAAATAGCAAAAAATAGTGGTATTCATATAAATTCATCTCGACATGCGTAAGTCCATGCCTAAGCATATCGAATTACAACACAATATGATATTCATTAGCACAATCACAACACAAGAAATTACTTATGCCAACTAGTGTCAAGTTTTGGTAATTTACCCAAAGTTGCGTTGTCTAGCAAGACATGAGATTTTTAACTATCATGTGGTTATATTTGTGGCTTAAGAGAATAATAACAAAGCTAAATTTGCACAAAAAGCCTGCCCAAGTAAACAGAAAGAAATAAATTAGAAGATAGCATACTAAAATCCATCATCATCATCATCATCAAGCTATATTATCACAATTGACCAGCTATATAAATCTCTTCATTGTTAATTTACCACGACTCCATAAAATCACAAATCAGAATGTACCTGTCCCACTGCCTGAAGAATTCTCTTTTGAAGTCGAATATCCTTTTCCACTTCAGCCCCTGTTGCCATGTGTAATAAATATTGTCTTGTAGGATCCAACCCAATGATATTGTGACGGACTGGTTTTTTGGCTTTCTCCTTTCCTCCAGAAGTCCCACTATCAGACGGACCACTTACAGGAGAAGAGCACAACAAAGTTGTTACTACTGCACCATGCCTTCGATGAGTTGCAGCAACAGCCCCAGGAGGCACATCAGTAACAAGATCACCACTTACAATCTAAAAATAAACATGATTTAATTCAAAAGTAAAAAAAAATGTTTTTCTTATTCAATGTCAATGAAAATTGAAGAATACCAGAATATCATTGGCAGTAAGGTAAGAAGATATAGATCGCAAAGCTCCTGCAGTTCCAACACCCTCGGGAACAGCAGCTACCTATGACAATAGAATGGGATCCCATAGAACTTAGTGCACAACTTACACTGAAGTAGTTAATAAGATTAAGGTAGAGGCAATATTCTAGAAAGTAAATCTGATTTATAAGTAGTTACAGTTCATTTCAACTTGTAGGTATCTTATAGTAATTCCTTTTTGTTTATGTTTGCTCCTTGAGATCAAATGAGTTTATCATATATGACCTCTAATACTCCAGTTTCTAACTTTAAAAATTCTCTCAAGTCCATCGTTGTCAAGCCTTCCGATCTTTTATTTGGTAAAAGTGATTATCTGTCCAATAGATACCATCCATGACTCAACAAATAGGACATATATAGGGCAATTAGTCACACACAATCAATGTACTCACTGTGATTCTTTTGCTAAGAATCAAACTTCGATTGTCAGATGATAAATTGTTCAAATCTCTGATAGTCCATACAAAATTAGAAGAAAAAAAATCAACACGCACAACTAAGTGAACTTTTTAATATTCAAAAGTTCACCAATGTGTAAGTAAACTACATCACCAAGATGAATCTTTTTCAAATTAGCAAAATGACTTTTAAAAAACATATAGCATGATACAAGATATGACATCCAAAACCATTTGATTCTAGTGTTATTGAACAGCCGATAATAGATATATAAAATGATTGAAAGAAGAGAAGAAATAAAAGCAATCTACAAAATATGCTTGGTCAGACAGCTGGCATTCATCCGAATATGCTAGCAGGAAAGACTTGAGCATCACATTAAGCTCTATTTGTCACAATTATTTGAGATCGGCTACAAGAATCGTACCTTCTATTAGGCTCCATGCAAGAATATATCAAATCAAACCAGTCTTGACAAATGTTTTTCTTTGGTAATAGATTAAGTCTATCAACAATAAAGTATATTGGTTGTCTTAGATCATATTTATACCATCTCATCCTATTTACTCTTATTTTGTTAACTATTAAAGTTATACATAAATTCCAAATGCTTTCTAGTAGCACCAAACATCCATCTTAGCATGGGTAGCTATAATCACACTATGACCGTGGGGTTAATTAACTAAATGCCCACAATAAAACAAAAGCATAGTTATAAGTCCTAGTCAGAGGACATAATGATAAACATTCCAAAACATTCAGATATTACCAACCTCAACATGAAGACGGTCTGCATAAGCTCCTGATATCCAGCCACCAACGAGTTGTGCTGCATCTTCTCCCTCAACCACCTATTTCCATTTGATAGAGCATAGGAACACAGACAAAAAGCTCCAAAAATAAAATCATAAAAATAAGCAATGTGGGAAATCCGATCCAAGTTGCTCCCGGCCGAGGTCAATTTGAGAGAGAGAGGAGAATAACTTCACCAGCCTCCATTTGCAAAGCATGCATACATTATATTGGCTGAAACTCGAAACTTGGGTTTATATTGGCTAAAACTCGAAACTTGGGTTTTTGCGAGAGAGGAAAAGGAAACACATGGGGGAAACAACAAAATAATCAAACGGTTTTAACAACAGATCGGTAAATAAAGATTCCATCAAGAGCGAAGCAACATAAGATCGAAATTTAGCAAATCTCTCGATTAAAAAAAAATCAAAAGCATAGACAGCATGACTAGTCGGAAAGAGCACTGACCACGATGAGATCTTTGAGGTTGCTTCCTTCGAGAAGCTCGAGGACATAAGACAAGACGGGACGGTTGGCGACGGGAAGCAAAGCCTTGGGCACCTCCTGTTGCCCGAAACAAACAAGCCAAGGTCAAGCGCCCGCAATGGACGGAGGTCAGGCTGGAGGACGTACCTGAGAAACAAGAGGGGAGAGATTGCTAGAGGCACCGCCGGCGAGAACGACGACTTCGAAATCCATCCTCGTCATGGGGAAATTGCCGGAGAGGAAAGGGCTCAGTCGTTGCAGAGGAAAGGCAAAGAGGTTTTACGGAAATCAAAATTAGGGCTCGCAGACTGGGCCAGTTGGCTAGCTGGCTTCGATATCTCAAATGGTCGATACGTTTCTTCATTTATATTTATATTTATATTTATATTAAAATCATCACGTATTTCATTATATCTTTTAAGTTTACGTATATTTTATTTATAATTTTTATGGTAAAATATCAGTTAATCCTTCGTCCAAATTTTTACCTTCTGATTGGAATTTACTCTACATTTATTATATTAATTATATTATTAGTCATGAATATACTTTTTAGTAGTAATTACTTAAATTCAACGGATTTAGTCTGCATATTTTATGAACAACGACTTTGTCAAAGTTACTGGAAGCATTTCGTTCCAACGCAGTGGTCATGTGAGTTGCTCATTTATATATTACACCTAAGTCAAATCAAACTTATAATCTTTAGGTCTGTTTGATTTTGATTAATAATTGAGCTTAATGAACTTTCAATTTAAATTTATTTAATTGTTTAAAATTTTTATATTTTAAATTTATTTATTTGATTATTAAATTTAATAATATAAATATATTATTTATTTTGAAAGTTTATTTATTTATCATATTGATAAAAATTTTATTCATGAACATTAATGACTTAAACATATACATGATCAAATTTATTCGTTTAGCGAACGCTGTTTAAACTTACTTATTTAATTATATATAAATATATAAAATAAATATAAATAATCTCTTATCAAATTAAATATCAAAATTTATTAATAAATATTTGATTCATTTATCATCCTAACTACTCAAAATTAGTGGACAGATTGGTGATGAAATTTCCAAGCACACTAGTCGTACCAATTTGGATGCTGCAATATTTTTTCACTGCCCTCACATTAGAACTTAGAAACTAGAAGACAAGAAAAATGAAAGCGAGAATAACACGTGAGTTGACTCCCACAGAATAACTTGGCTGGTAACGAGTGGGGCCCCTCACAGCCAACAAGATCGAATTGTTACGAGATTAAGTTGATCCTCTGTCGATGATAGAAAAAATAAGATGGATCCGGTTATTTAATGAGTACGTGGACGTTGGGTATAATAGGAGACTAGAAAAATAGAATAAGTATTGGATGAGAACTATTTTTGAAATCTTAAGTAAGCTCCTGAGCTTCTCTTTTGGTCTTAGTATGCTTCCTTAAATATATAAATAAGCTTCTCTTTCTGGTCTTGGTATACTTTCTTAAGTATATATCAAGCTCCTCTTTCAATCTCGGTATGCTTCCTTAAATATACCAAGCTTCTCTTTTAATCTCGGTATGCTTCCTTAAGCATATACTGAGCTCTTCTTTCAGGTTCGGTATGTTTCCTTAAACATATACCGAGCTCCTCTTCTGGTCTCGATATGCTTCCTTAAATATATATCGAGCTCTTTTCTTATGGTTTCGGTATGCTTCCTTAAACATATACTGAGCTCTTCCTTCGGTCTCAGTGTGCTCCCCTAGGCATATGCCAAACTTCTCCTATGATCTCGATATGTTAAGCATACACCGACCTCGTGACTTGGCCTCATCACGCCTTCCGCACTAAACGCCGACCTCAGGACTTGGTCTCGGCATGCTCTCCGCACCAAACGCCGACCTCAGGACTTGGTCTCAGCATGCTCTTCGCACCAAACGCCAACCTCAGGACTTGGTCTCGGCATACTCTCCACACCTTGAGACAACATCGGGATGTGATATCAATATGTTTCCTACATCTAGGGCTAATTCCCAGCGCGTGATACTTATTAAAAACACGATCGGTTCATTTAAATTGGGAATATTTTCAGAACGGAACCAGTCTACTCGAATATTTCTCAAACGGTTGTTAATATTTCGGAGATCAACTGGTATAAAAAGGTAGCTCATGTCCATGGACATAGGTACACTGCACATATCTATCCTAATTTTCTCAAATCATTAAATTCCCTCCTTATGTTAAATCTTAACTTGAGCGTCGGAGTGGTTTGCTGGGATCAACCCCAACGTCATTCTAACCCTCTTTTTGAGTACATTTCAGGATCTCTTTTCTCCGGATGATTCTTTTCGAGGAGCATGTAAGTCGACTGAATTTTAAATCAATGTTTGAACCATCGATAATGATGTATTGATCGGGAAAAAAATGATACAGCAAGTTTTTCAGCACGATTAATAGTAGTTAATAATTTTTTGTTCTTAATTGTGTTTTTTGGAAACAGGACCTGGCAGTGAAAGTCAATTGGAGCACGATGATCTGATGACATCTAAATGTTTCTTTCGGAACACCATTAATAGCTAGGAAGCATGCGAACATGTAAATCTATAAAATTAATATGAACAAGCGGATCGAAAAGATGTCTGACTACATGAAGTCAAGAATACTGGCACTGGAATTGGTGGGAGCTTGGCGGAAGAAACCCCCATCAGCCTCACCAAAATTCGTGCCGTAATTAGCCAGGCCCTGTAGAAATACTGCAGCATCATTATTGTTGGAATAACCACCGCCGCCAGTCACTGCGGTAACGATATTATGATCCGAATTGTAGCTCTGATATTGCTCTTCCTGCGAATATGACGGCCCAAAGGACATGAAGCTCCTCTGCTGCGCCTGTTGATTATACAGAAAAGGCTCGTGGATATAGCTATTGTAGCCTCCGCCGCCGGTTGCGTACGGGCCGGAAGGAAGGCCGGTGAACTGCTGCACCATAGCGCGGAAGTTGGCGGCGTCAGTGTCGAACATGGTCGTCGGAGCCCTTCGGGAGGCCCTCGTCCGACGGCGAACTAACCTGCCACCTGCTCGACCATCGGTGGCGCCGCCGCTACGGCCCTTTGCTGGCTGTCTATCGGGGCGAGCCGGCGGAGCTTCGCCGGATACAGTGTCACTCATGGCGCAAGGGCGGAATGGATTGGAATGGAGGGAGGAAAAACTCACTCAGGCCGGTGGATATTTGTAGAGGAGGAGGAATGGTCGACAGAGGTGACCAAGAAGAATCCTGTCCGTTCGTTTTTAGCACGTGGTTTGAGATTGTTGATCTTTGCTTTCTAGAGAATGAAGCGTGGCTTCCAGGAAGCTTCACTAGTTTGACTGGCGAGAATGCTTCTTTGACTTGCTCGATCAATTTATCTTTTGTAGACTTTTCTTTTATTTGAGTGTTCAGTATCACAACCAATGGCACTTGGAACGATTGTGATATATCAAGTTTCACGAAGAAAATTATTCTAATGTATTATATCAATTATTGTAAACGTGGCAGTGTCTTGCCTTCAGAATCCATTGTACATCAGGATTTTTCATTCGCTCCTGAATATAATTGAGTTGATTATTTGAATCTCATGAAGTAAAGATTCGAAATTATATCTTCTTTCTATCATGATTAATTCTAATTTTTTAATTTACTTTCTCACAAATGATCGTGGGATCGTCGTGTGAGACTGTTAAACTAGTCGATTCCACCTTCCATTCTCATTTAGCTTTGTAAATGCAATTGGTTTCTCCTTGGGGAGCTGTTGCTGTTTGTAGTACACAAGCGGTCATCCTGCAGTACAAAAGCGACCCGTGAAAGAGACGACCAAGAATTTGTTAGAACTACGTGATGATGAAATTAAATACATGTATTATGAAAATATCCTGTCAAATTATTTCTAAATTTTATTTATTTATTGACTCGTTCAAGTCTCGTTCTTAAAACACATGCACAGAGATAAATAAAGAATTTTCAACAGTGAATTTTCTCGTAATATCTCCATACTGTTCTCAGCGTCACCAACCATTTCCGAGCTCGCTTCCTTGAAGCTTCCAAGTCGATAAAGGAATTGATTGCACCTCAAATAACAGTAAGTTTGAACCTTATTTTGTACGCATTCTGAGAAAAAAAGGTCGGTGACGAAATAATAAAGACAAAGTAATGGTCTAATTAACGACCTAGCCAGCTACTCGTGCTTATTTTATGTGACCGTAAACTGTACATGTTTTGTAAGGGCATGCATTTTATTTTATTGGAATCCATCGATCGGAAAGGACTAGGAGAAGAAAAAAGCTTGCATTTTTTTAAAAAATAAATATACAATGAAATTTTATCTGTGTCAAAGATAAATTTTCTAAAAATTACGCTGAGAGAGAGCAGCTGGGCATACAAACAATCTATGTACGACAATGCCGCAGTCGAGACATTTGAGATTATTTTCCCCTTGTCTCCACTTTACTCTCACAGTCACTGTGTAACGGCTTTGGTGCCATTCGTTCACTCCTCTCTCTTTCTCGGTGGCTCAATTCAATGGAAAGACTTAACTGGAGCTGCGAGATGTACAGTCAGAAAGTTACGTACTCAGCGAGATCAAATCAAATCATGTAGTTTTCCTTTGATTGGCTCATGAGACATAGTTAAATTAGTTACGGGAAATAGATTTATTAAAATAAATAAAAATTAAATTTTGATGTAGTTGAGATTAGGATTTTCACCATCATCATCGGTCCTTTTACCCTTTTCTGTAAAAAGAATACATTCCAACTTCTGTTATGAGTTTAACTCAGGGATAGAAAACTCTTTACTTTTTTGTGTTTAGTTCCTGCGGATTGTTATTTTTAATAACAGCGAATTTTTAGAAATAGAGAAGTTAATTCAAAATATTATTTTTATAAAAACGTATTTTTTATTCATCTTTTTCCACACATTCTTTTCTATTTGTCATTTTGAAAAACAAACTGTTACTTTTTTCAGCACCTTATTATTTAACTGTCAATTTCATCCATGTAAATCATTGATCTTATTTTATAGTTCATCGCGGCAGCTCAAATGCGTGTTATGGATCGTGGTCGACTACTATTCACATTGTCACATTGAATGATCCATAGCAATTGCAATACTATAATATCCAGCCTGCTCGACCATGCTTTATCTTATCCTAATCAAGCCTCGATTCTTCCAGACACTTGCACAATAACTTACTCTCGATAGTTTTTGCAAGCGTCGACAACATTATTTCACAGCTATCACGATCATTAGAGTGGGAGTCTCAATTCACCTGGAGGAACTTCACGAGATGAATTAGCTACTTTTTGCTCTTGGATTGCAGCTCTGCCACCTTCTCCTCTGTGGCCTTGAGCGCTTCTCCGTAGATGCTTACCAGCTGAGTGCAGAAAGAAAACAAAGTGCCTCATTTTTTTTTTTCTATTTTTTTTCAACGTACGAAGAATCAGCATGGGAAATCTTACTTCATTAATTTCATCTGGAGTGATTACAAGGGGAGGAGACATCATTATGTTATCCCCAGCTACTCGAACAAGCATTCCACGCTTCACGCATTCTGATCCAAAGATTGCTCCTACACCTGAAATCATATTTGTTGAAGCAGATGCCAAAAGTTCTCTTCCATCAGAAGATTTAGGATCGATAATGCTATGAGTTACCCCATTCAGCCGGGAACGGTTCATTTGGAGACTTGTTTTGAGAGAACTCGGTTCCAAGAATCAACCCAGTCCCTCGTACCTGCAACACAATAGGAATTTTGTATACAGTTGCTCACAATCCAAAACGAAGTAGGTATGCTGCTTGAAGATTCCAGAATAGCATACATACCTCACCGATAATGGGACTTTCTGAGAATGCTCTGATGCCTTCCTGGAACCTAGGAGAGACAGATTGTACATGCTCAGGAATATTTCTCTCCCTGCACAACACAGTTAAGAATGGAATTTCAAGATATGTTTCCATTGACATATGAATGGAACGGACCATGTTGAACTTCCTCTTATTAGCACTATGACTGCGCTTAGATTGACTAGCAGTATGGCTTGAAAATGCAACCTTTTAGTTGTATTTCATTCCAGAATAGAAAGGCCAAAAGCATGCGGAGAGAAATTTACTTGTAAATCTTAATTGCTTCTAAGGCAACAGCACAAGATACAGGATGGCCAGAGTATGTGAATCCATGGGCAAAAGAACCTAAAGGGAAAAAAAAATCTTAATTAAGAACAATAAGAACAAACACACAAGCAACTACAAGTTGGTGAATGTCTTCCTCTTTCATAGAGAGGTTATAACCTCACCTAGCTTGTTACTTTGAGAATATATAACTTCCACAATTTCTGGACTAACAAGTATTGCACCAATCGGCATGTATGCTGAAGAAAGGGCCTGCATGATATCAGAGAAGGCAAACATTTAGTACTTTCTTCTGGATGCTTCAATTGACTACTATTAAGACTTACTTTTGCGATGGAAACAAGGTCAGGCTGGATCTTAAATTTATCACATCCAAATGTTGTCCCTAGCCTTCCAAAAGCAGTAATGACCTGACGTAAAACCATTCAAGAGGAGACTTTAAACTTGTTTGTTTCCCTCTTTGCAAGAGAGCATTTGATTTATGAAAAAGCGTTTGAAAACCTCATCAGCAATAAAAAGGATATCGTACTTCTTCACAACAGCTTGAACCTGTTGGAAATATAAAAAAAAAAAAAAGACAAGTCATAAAATATTTAGAAGAAAGGTTAGAAATAAAAATTGTGTAAACCCTAGATTATTGGAAGGACTATCCAGGAAATCTAACTAGTGTACTGCTAACATCAATCGCAATGAAGGAGGATTGAAGAAAATGAAAACACAATCCCACGTCAAAAGAAATGTCAAATATGCGCAGAAATTTTTACAGTCCTGCATCCTACATAAGCATATATAAAGAGCCAAGAAAAACAATTCACAAAAGCATTGTCAAGAATAAACAGAAACAATCGAGACTATAATCTTTCAAAGAATCTTCACAATTTTGGTAGCTAGCACATTCCAAATTACAGTCTAATTTTGTATCATTTTACATAGCACGTGGTCAAAGGAAATTGTGCCACAAAAAAGTACAAGTTTGATATTGGGCATGTTGTTGTATGCATGCCTCGTATGAACAGAAACACACAATAAAGAAAAAAGACAATGATAAAGGATATAATTCATAGGGTAGATGAAAGAGACTAGGTCATATGACGGTATTGCCTACATTCAGGAGATTGAATATTCTTTTGTGTAACTAAGTTGAAGAAATAACACAGTTATTAAATTTCAATTTTGAGCAAGCAAGTCCATCAATAGAAAGAATTTAATCTGGTCAAAGCCACCTTCAACAACTGAAAAAGGTTATACCATAGACAATGGCCAGATCAAATGAAATATAGACTAAAAAACAATGGAAAAAAGAAAATGTAGGTTTTAAGTTAAAAAAAACTCTCAAGTACATAATGTAATAGATCAGGAAAAATTAAAATGATACGGAATAAGAAAATCAGTATGCAAAAAATTCATCAAGGTGACAAAGATTTGGTTATAAAACTATTTTAATCCTGATATAACCAATGCCGTGTTTACTTAGAAGGACATAAGAGAGAAAAGAAAATAAAAGAATTTTTATTTGGAAGTAAATAAATAAGTGGAAGGAATTTAATTCCATTCGTTTCTTCTATTTTATTTCTCCTAAATAGGACAGAATGGACAGGGATGAAATTTACAAATCTTATAAACACAAATAAGCAGCGAGTGGAAATAAGATAAAATTATCCTTTTTGTCTCTCCACTAAAATTATCCTTTTTGTCTCTTCACTTAAGCTATTTCTTTTCCCTTCTATTTGCCTCTCCACCAAGTAAACGCAGCATAAGTGTTTGATTTTAACATAAGAGCCTATACATGGAGAAACTATAGCTTCTGAACAAATTAAAGAAACTAGAAATTCACTAGCACTAACCTTTTCAAAATATGTTTTTGGAGGAGGTATAACACCTCCAGCACCCATAACAGGTTCAGCAATGAAAGCAGCAATCTGGATAGAAACTCTAACTTAGCAACCTAACATAAGATAGTCTGTTGTAATATTTGTCAAGAATGCGAGTGAGACAAAGGAAACAGTAACTGTATCTGGCCCTTCTTTCAGAATAAGATTCTCCAAGTTGTTAGCCAATCTAGTTGAAAACTCCTCCTCTGTCTCACCTATTATTCAATTCCAAAAAATAAGAAGGCATTTAAACTCAAACAATATTTAACAAGTGAAAAATACAATACCAGGAAGATGGTACCGCCAGTAGTGAGGACAATCTGTGTGCAAAACAAATGGTGCAGGCAGATCAAATTGTTGGTGCAAAGCTGGAAGACTGAAGATGGAGCATGCATATAAAATTGTCAACACTATCAAGAAGAAACTAGACACTGAATAAATAGCTAAGGTCATTTTTGGTATGAAACATATAACACCATGTTTGGTAAATAATTTTTGAAAGACAATTTACAAAATATATTTTTTCGATAACTTAAGACTTTAAAAATGAGAATTTCCTGAATTATCGAGAAAAATGGAAACCAGCTTTGTATGAAAAATATGATATCACGTTTGGTAAAAGAATTGCGCCAAGTAAAGAATCCTGAAAAGAAAAAATAGGAAGTTCCATCATTTTGGAGGCCTATGAAGAAAAAATTTAGAAATAAAAATAGACCTGGGCTAAAATTTTAATCAATCAGTTTGTCCACGAAATAACAATTTGTCCAAAAAAAAGAGGAGCTAATTTGTCGAGAGGAAATAAAAATAACTAAATGTACATTAGGATTACAGATGACAGCAAATTTGGTATGATAGCTCGTGATTTGTGAAAGAGTTTGTCAATGTGGATTTTGAGAAAATTTTACCCTGAAAGGCTTGCAGATATTAACGTTGATCCATGATACCTGCAGAAAGAGCCAATGTGAATGTCCCAATTCAATGATGATAAATTCTTGTCTAAAATCTTGTCAAGAGGATTAAGTAAACAAGCACATCTTATGGAATCAGGTAGAAAGTTTACGCTTTTGACCGCGCTATAAATTTCTTCTTGTTTGGCCTACCCAGTGCATTGTTGTAATACCAGACCAACTTGACCTAGAAGAAGCATTTCCCATCAACAACAGAAACATCTATAGTTCTAACTTTTAGTTTGATTGAAACATTGTAACATAGCATACATTCAATTCAAGGATTATGCCAGTAGACAAGAAAGCAAATGATATAATCAAGAATGGGAAACCAAAAATCATATATCACTTGTTAATTGTAAATTACAATGTGATCAATATTTACTACTGAGACATTGCCATAGTAGAATATCCTTGTTATTTTGAATGCATAAGAAAGCAATCTGCCATAAAGAGGATGTAAAACCACCATCAAGATTAGCTAAATAAGGCCTCAGAAATATGGAAAGATGGTGTTGGAGAAACATAAAATGGAATAACAGGATTTGCTAAATTTGTCAAAGATGGCTCTATTGCCTCAGAAATATGTAAAAGTGTGTGCAACATATTTTATCTGTACCTTGTTTCCATTTTGATTTTCCTGTTTTCAACTATCCTGTTCTCTTTCTAGATTCTAGGAGCACTTATGTAAATATACACTGTATATATTTCATCTATTTGTTTTAAATAAATCCTAAACCTTAAATCCAAGGGTCTTCACTGTCAACTTTTCATCCCAACAGGTATGTTGGTTAGAACAAATATTAATGGATAGACAGAAAATAATGTTTACATGCTTTATGTCACTCCAAATAAAGTTGAGCACTAGAAGTAATCTACAAAAGCACTACAAAGGGTTTAGATCATGAAATCTTCAAACAAAGAGTTACGAATAGTAGGGCAATGTGCAAAGGAAACAAATACCGTGAGTAATTAGTTAATTCCAATACAAGGTAGATCAAATCACCTGGGAGTCATTAGCTTCTGAACCACTGTTGGTGAAGAAGACCTTACCCATTTTTCTTGCAGTGAAAGTATCAAGAATTTCCTTAGCAAGATCCTAATTAAAAAAAAATTAAACTATTTCAACTGTAATAAATGGTAATATATATAATTACAGACCTGAAAATGTTTGGCATTGATAAACAATGAAAACAGTATTCCAAAAAAAAACAAAAATATACAAGATACTTACATGAGAAACAACAAAGCCCATGTATACCTTATATATCAGAGGCAACAACAACAACAATAACCAAGCCTTATCCCACTAGGTGGGGTCTGCTAACCTTATATATTGGAGGCAAAAGAACTAAATTGGGACTTGGCTAACTGATTTATATCAGAGTGTAGAGGAATTAAGAATTATAACTAGAAAAAAATGTATTCATACCAGGGATGGTTTTGTTGTACGATTCCAAAAGGAATGATAGAATGGTAACTTATTTAATTGTGCAGTAGCAGCTGCAACAAGACGCGGTTCATTTCCACCTAAAATATTAATGTGTGATGTTAGATAGCAAGAGATGGTTTTGTGAGAAAAAAAGATTTACCAAATTTAGTTACAGAAAATATGCATCCGTGTAGTTTATTGGCAAATGTAGACGCAAGAGGCATATTTTTGGTACAAGTTAATAAGATGGAAGAAAAATATAGCAATAGATGAGAAATGCATCTATAAATGAGGAAAGGGTAGCCCAATCCACGAAGCTCCCGCCAAAATGAGATTTCGGAGAAGAGTCGAACTACATTGGATCTATTGTATGCAGTCTTATCATGTATTGCAAGATGTTGTTTCTATGACTTGAACCCGTGACCACAAGATCACACAGTAGCAACTTTACCGTTGTGCAAGACTCCCCTACTTCTATAAATGAGGAAAGACAAATCTAAAATAGACGCCAATTACCTAAAGCTGTACACCATAACCCAGCAAGAGAATCAAGATACTTCTTCCCATTAATGTCATAAACATAGGTGCCCTGCAATCATTTATAGCATTAATATTGTGAAGAAACATTATCTCACAAAGAATATGTGCATCACACCAGCAACAACCTGCTATTGATATAAATTTTAGAGGTAGAATTTGCAATTTGTCAATCGATATGCTCAGCTACTCATATAAGAAAAGACATAAAATTGATTCTAAATCTTATGATAGCAACACAGAATTCCATGTTTCTTGCAGAGATAGACTGTAAAAATAAATTATTTCAATTGACTAACAGTACAAAATTGGATAATCAAAATGAAGTATGGAACATGCCACAAATTTCAATCTATTACATAAAATTGAGACATCTTTAAAACAACAAAAACTACCACAATTTCAATTCTAAAAGAATAATAAAAATTATTTCTAAGAGCTTGATTTATCATGCAAAGCCAAATAAACACATGAAACATTGATCCTTTCCCATAGTTGAAGTAGAGCACCTAAATTGTTTCCAAACACAAAATAATGTGCAACAAAACAAAATCAATGAAAAAAGTAGCAAGCCACAAAGACAATAGCGATATGAAGGCTGTAATGGTTCATCTGAATCTATTATGTGTAATTTTTAAGAGTTTGAAATAGATCTCTGATGTAATATGTCATAGACAAAGATACATACAAGTTAACCAGACAAGATCAGTGGCTTACTTCTGATCTATCAATAACTAGAGGATGTAGATCGTTGGTTTGCCACCCAGCAGTAAATGGTGCCAACATATCATGCCCCTTGAACCTAACAGAAATATCATTTAAGATGGAAGACAATCTAATACATAGGTAAACAAACAATATCTTCCAGAGGTACAGGAAGATGATAATGAACGATATTCCATGAAGAAATCTATTTTGATTAAAGACACAGGACAAACCCCTTTTCTTCCGTTGATTCAGATTGAAGAGAAGTCTCTGAGCTCATCAGCCTTGTGGCTGTCAAAGTTGAGCATTTGGGTGCATGTTCCTGAGACCACCCCATAGATGTAATACGTCTGATGAATGACCCGGCCTGCAATTAAGAAAGCAGAAAATGTTCAGAGATGCAAGTAGACTATAAAAGGTTGCAACCTCAAACAATCACCCAAACTTTCATAGTAACAATGGAGAACTACTATGTAGCAAAAAACATAAACATAGATACGCAAGTAAAATAATTCAGATTTCAAAACAATGGTAAATTCCTATAATAGATGAGCAATAAAATCAGTTTAAAACAAATTGAGTAACTCCTAAAGGCAAGGGTAACAAGTTATATTTGCTGAATATTCATTCTGTTGACAAAACAAAACAGGGTCCAAGGATGTAATCAGCCCACTTGTGTATTTAATACAACAAGAATTATGCATACAAAGTGGATCCATAAAATTATCGCAACCACATCACCAAATCCAAGAAAATAGGAATTACGAATTCTCCACTGTACCACTATTTAGTTGTGTTTTTTTTTTCATTGCACATCCACTTCCTATTACAAATCTCTTGGCTACATCGACATGGGCAGATGAAGAAGCGGAGGGAGGTGGGAGGGGAGAAAAGGGGTTTCAAATCTATCATGCTATTTACTTGTGCGGAAGGAAGCGAGAGGGAGGTGGCGCCTTCAACGGCGAATACCAACACAATTGCTGCACTTCAATCTTCCCTTCTGCAAGTCCTCGGCGTCCTCCATCCCTGGTCCAAATCGAAATGGTCGTGCGAACGGGAACGGGGACAGCAGCTACCCCGGAAAAGCCGCCGCCGCCGCAAGGGCACGAGTAGTCCCGAATAGGTCGCAGGGGAGCGGAGAAGAGCACTTTTGAAGCAACAATGCTTCGTTATCGAACACAGAAAAAATAACACTCGCCGGTCTCTTTGAAGAAGAACCAACCATCTCTAATGATCGTTTCATGCAAACAAATAATGAATCTTGGAAATTTGAACACCCTATAGATCTAATCTTAAAAGCTAGACGTAGACTAGGAAATGATTAGAAACGCCAACCTTGGAAGGCCTGAATCGGAGAAGAACACCGGCCATGATCGGAGAAGAACAGAGAAGGATCAAATCAAGGAGCAAGAGCGAAGGATAACCGACGACGATGGGGATATTTAAGGGACCCAAAACACCAGTAAATAGTGTGGAAACTGGATACCATGAGTGTTGCCAACACGAATATGCGCACACGTACCGTAATAACGTCCCCACTCGTATCTCCATCACACAATCTGACGCAAAACTGCACGTGGAGTCCCAGCAGCTGCGAGGAGGCGCCAGTGGGTGAGTACAATATATGTGGCTGAGTTGTACAGATAGAGATAAACGAAGGTCCCATAATTAGTCAATTATTATATAAAATGTTTTTTTAATTAAAAAATTGATTGATAAATTTTCATTTCTTTTTATAACCGAGCATCCGCTAAAAAAAAATTCTTTCTAGCTTATTTGATCTGTCTAATTTGTTAGCTTTGCTCGATGGATTTATTAGTTTCATTTAATATATTTAATCTTGTAACTTTTGATTTCATGACTCTTTAACTTATTAGCCTATCCTCAAATTCATCAAATTGACTAAACTAAGTAACTCATATAAAATATCTATTTCAATTCAATCCGTTTAATTTATTTAACTTGGATTAGAAAATGATCATTAGCCTTTTAGATCAGCTAATAGCAATTATTTAAGTGCATAAACTTCAATTAAGAAAATGAAAAATAGATGCAAAAACTTAGGGTTCCAGTAAATTGTGAAGGCATCTCAAGGACGTTTATAATACTTTTGGATGGTTCTTGATAATAGTTGTTTATACGACAAAAATTGATACTGTTATTTATTAAAATGAAGGAAGTTAGAAGATGATATAGTTTGAATGCAATAGGGAAGGGTCGAAGCATCAGCACTTAATTTATTGCAGTATTGAAATCAGATGTCCCACATGCGAATTTTAGTCAACTACAAATTTTTGCTTCACATCCTTATCTCTTTGTTCAAAAATATGAATTAGGAGCCCTAGACGTATGAGATTCAAATTTCACTCAATCAATTCTAAAATTAATTAAATCATAAAAATTGGATATCTGAATTATTAATAAAAAACTGAAATACAAGTAACAAGTTTGGAACTCCGAGAAGCAGGCTTGGAAGTTGTGTACAGAGTTCAAAATGCCAAAAGAGGCTGAGATTATCAACTTAACAGAGTGAGTACTTGGAAATATAACAAGCAGCTGATAAAATTGACTTCAAAAGTGGATTAAGGTAGCGTGCAGTTAACACCAGCACGCAATTTATTGAAATGCCAGGAAAAGTTCCAGCAGGACATCTATGTAGTCAAAGTCTCAAAGATGAGAAATTGCCAATTTTGTTCAGGCATCATCAAGAGCAAGAACACCAGGAAGAGGCTTGCCCTCCAAGAGCTCTAAGCTAGCACCTCCTCCAGTAGAGATGTGACTCATCTTGTCCGCGAGTCCCGCCTTCTCCACAGCTGCTACAGAATCACCACCTCCGATGATGGTGGTGACTCCTTTACCACTCAATTCGGCCAACTTCTTTGCAATTGCCTGCAAAACAAATCAGAATTGTATACTCCAATAGCAAATAACAAGTTTCAATGGTCGTAAATGCTTCATTCTCTGTAATAAATTACCTCAGTTCCTATTGCGAATTTTTCAAATTCAAATACGCCCATAGGTCCATTCCAAATGATCGTCTTGGTGCTCTCCAAGGTTTGGCTGAATGTGTTGATGGAATCAGGACCAACATCAAGACCCATCCAGCCATCAGGTATTTCGGATGCTGGTACAAGCTGCAGAAACAAATTTTCTATTCAAAATAGAAGACTAAACATCTTGCAGACGATGGTGAATATATCATTAACCTTAAAACATTCTGTCCAGTTAATCTTAGAAACTAGAAACAACAAAATTGTGTTATTCATATGGAAATTTGGCTAAGCCACACAAGTCCAGCTAGACGATCTAAAAGTTCAAGGACAAACCTTGCTATTTGCATCTGCCGCAAACTTGTCAGCTACAACTACATCAGTGGGCAACAAGAGTGAAACTCCTTTAGATTTTGCTTTCTCAAGAAGAGATGTGGCAAGCTCAAGTTTGTCTTCCTCAACCAGAGATGAACCAACAGCATGTCCCTGTGCCTTGTAGAATGTGAAAATCATTCCTCCGCCAAGGATAAGAATGTCTACCTTCTCCAACAGTGATTCTATCACCCCAATCTTGGTGGAAACCTTAGATCCACCCACAATGGCAGCAAAAGGCTTCTTGGGATTGGCAACAGCACCAACAAGATAATCAAGCTCCTGACACAACAGAATTTACAATTTTGTTTTAATGACTTGATGATGAACAACATATCCTAGAACAAAAAAGGTAAAAGTTGTTTTAAATAAAAGAAAGCTGCATTGTGATTCACTAGATAGCAATTGCAAAACCAAGGAAGATGAACTAATGGTGAAAAACGGTCCAAGGTATATACACCAAAATAAAAAACTAATAGCTTGGTTGTTAGTTTCTTTAAAGAATGTTTAACTTGAGCTAAACTCCCCTTTATGTGCGTGAGAATTGGACTCGGCTAACCAAATCTAACATGTGTGATGATGAGATAATATTGAACACCTGACCTCCCACTTTGGCATCATGATTAAAGTTGATTAGTTGACCACTTGCCTCAAATTCTCAAACTCTTTAGAAAAGATAGCGATCTATACTATTAATAGATGTACTAATGCAATGAACAGATTGAAGCCAATTATACCAAATAATGCATAGACAGATGGCATGCACACTAAGCTTTTCTTTGATCCTATGCACCTAATCTGGACTTAATATTATTGTTCTTCATTATAAGGCTATGGTTCCATCTGCAAATGAAAGAACTCATCTAAATCTTTTGTTGAACCATAGCAATGTCTTGGTGCTAGAAATGAGTTGCTATCCTCTGCGCTAATTTCGAATTTGTTATGTGAAGTTACTAGAATTATGATTACCAGGCTCTCGAGTGAGATTAAAATCTCAATGGACTGAAGGTTTCAATTCACTGAGAGAAATCCGTTGTTGTTATAGAAAAGTTAAGTGGATGGAATATTTCCAGTTCACCAATTCAAATAAAACTAATACCTTCTGCATGAGAAATCCAGCAACAGATGGCTTTAAAAATTTGGCAACTCCCTCTGTTGAAGCATGAGCTCTATGGGCGGTGCCAAAAGCATCATTGACATACAGATCAGCCAAGGACGCCAACTTCTTTGCGAACTCTGGATCATTCTTCTCTTCCTCTTTGTAGAATCTTACATTCTCAAGAAGCAGGACACCTCCATCTGGTAATGCAGCAACCAGCTTCTCAACTTCCTCTCCAATACAATCATTGGCCATCACAACCTAGTTAAGTAAATCAAAATATTATATCATAAAAAGAAAGCAACTAGATTCCAGCAAGAAAATTGTTGAAGTGTTATGAAACCCATTCTAAACCAAAATAATTAATCACTAGGGAGGGACACATGCTCTTTATATACAAACACCATAAACCACACACTCTTTTATATAGAAACACCATAAGCCGCACACCCTCTTTATATAGTGTATATAGACAGCATGAACCACCAGGACTACATGGAGCATCCTAACTTCAATATGCTTCCTCAATCCCATTATAATTTAGAAGTATAGGCCCAACACTGACACGATGTTGAAGTGGGTTGAAAACTGTGCCAGACTAAAATGACTAACAATTTGGGCAGAGGCACACATTTGTTCATATGAGACTAAGTGTGGGGCATCCTAACTAAAAATTAATGGAAAAATTATTACCTGAATGCCAAGAAGCTCAGATAGCCTAGGTACAAGAGGCTTCAAGCTGTATTTTGGAGTGACACCTTTTGGGCGACCCTATAAATTTAAAGGTTAACATCAGTTCCATGTCGGATATATGAATTAGTCCAATATGCAAACACAATTTCAAAGAAGCTGGTATGTAAAACATGTAAACATTACGACACGTTTGAAATATTAAGTAAATTTACAACGTACAATCAGCTTTATGTTGATTCAGGAAGGGGCATACATAAAAGTTTTCATTTTTTAAAATAGAAAATGGCTAGAAGTTGGTGACTGAATCATACAAATAAAAATTTTCCAGTTACAAACATATAAGGCTAACCAAATTCTAGATCATAGGTTCCAGTGTAGCATATGAATAGCAAGATAATCTCATAATCATAAAAGAATACTGAAAGGGAAATTTTAGGCAATAAGTGCAACAAAGTGATTATTTTCACAGAAATCTCAGGTTCTCATAAATTCATAGAAGGAAAGGCTGCCCAACATGTGATAAAATATCAAGAAAGTAAAATATGTACTCAACAAGACAAAATGGATGGTCCAAATAAGTTATCTGCAGCCAGCACGATACCATTACCACTTTCATCTTATGATCTTAGGTAGACATCAAGCCATTAAGGTGAAAAATCAGTATGCGGAGAGCTACATAAATTGATTTAGCATGTCAGCCACTGTTTCTAGTGGTAAAAGATGCAAAACGAAGTTAACCTAAGCCTTTATTTTCCAGATATATAATTATTCAGGCCCTTCCATTATGCAACGACTAGAAACTGATAGACACTACAAATATGCCTAGAATATAGTAAATATATCAGCAGTTTGGCGCCCATGGTAAGCTAGCAACCATCAATTCTTCCTGCACCACCTTTCATCTGGCCCATTTCTCCCTTTGATTTATGTATGACATACATGATGAAATATAAAATAACCTAGATTTTCAAACAGACACCGCTGAATTGAAATTGAATATACGGGAGATGTCTAGAAGTCAAATGAGGTATTCCGTGATGACAGCTATTAGAAATCTAGGGAACTATAATCTACAAAATCGTCCTTTTAGCTTGTTTTCTTGATTCACACCAAAATAAAGTTTCTGATTTTTAGATAATGACATTGCACGCGAAGAAAATGAGTATCCACGCTATAAAAAAGAAGGGGAAAAATGTAAGAGAGATCGATCTACTAGAAGCTCAGGGAAGAGACGAGATAAACTAATATATAACTAAAAATCAACGATCTGATAACCAAACAACGCAATATAAAAATTAGATCGATTTAAGCGACTAGGGGTTACCAGATGGCTAGAGAGGATGATCCTAGCGCCATGCTCAATCAAGTATTTGATCGTGGGAACTGCAGCACGGATCCGGGTGTCATCGGTGATCTTCTGGTTCTCGTCCAAGGGGACGTTGAGATCCACCCTCACGAACACCCTCTTCCCCTTTAGGTCGGCTTCCTTGAGAGCACCAACACTCTTCTTCGTAGCCATCCTTCGATCTCCGATCGATTGCGATTCAAACCAACGATAAGCAGCGGCTGCAACAAATGGATTAGAGATGCTTGTGCCTTCGATCGATATGCTTTATAGATAGCGAGTGAGCCAACCGCGCAGGTTAGTGTTCCTAATTGCTATGGTGCGCTAGGTTGGATTCGGACTCTGCGGGCCGCCGAGGGTTTGGGCTTGTAACGGTGGGCTGTCATTTGACGGCCAGGATTGTCGAAGTCACTGATCGTACCGTTTAAGATTGGCTTCCTTTTCGGGATGGTGTCTTTGTTGACTGCTGACGCATCCAATCGCTTCTGACGCCGAGGTCGACGGGCACAACGCAATCGAGTCGAATGGGAGACTCTATGCACGTGATGCACACGTGTTCAGAATTTTTAATAATCCAAAATTTTAGAAGTAAAATTTTCAAGTTGCCAAAAAAAAGTTTTCTTAGATTAGTAAATTCATAATACTTTTGAAATTCACCGCCCCAACAATCTTCCTATGATTATATATAAAAATATAAATTAAAAAATTACAATTCACAATGACGAAGGAGAGATTAATACTTAGAACATATAAAATGGCCTTCGAAATCTCTGTTTTATGATTAATACTCACAAGTGAGACTGGCCCCGCTGATGAAAGAAATATGATCTGAGGCAGCTAATGAAACAAGAAATTGAATATCCAGAAAAAATAAGTTATACAAGGTATTTACATTTGCAAAACTCAGCAAGCGTAGCACATCACCGGATCAATGGATTTCATATCAGACACCATCCTTGCAGCTTTGGAGTCATTTTGTAACCCGCTTCAAGGGTTAATCTTTCAGTCACGACTTCTTTTGATCAACAAGCATTTTTCCACCCTTGACTGCCAAGTATGAATGACAAGCAAAGCGGAAGCTCGAATCTCAGTCATGGTAGAATGGAATTTGCACCATTGGACAGGTTCTAGAGCTGGCACATAAAACTTCAGACTGCTTTCTAGTTATGGAGTAATTCCGGGAACATAGGGAACAGCAGGCTTAGGCTTTTTCGTTTTATCAACCATAACAGCTTGGGTCATTAGGACAACTCCAGCTATTGATGCTGCATTCTGGAGTGCGCATCTCGAAACTCTGCAGGGATCCACCACACCGGATTTAAAAAGATCTTCAAACTCATTGGTCATTGCATTGTAACCAACTCGCCATTCACTTTCAAGAAGTTTTTCCACAATGACTGAACCATCATACCCAGCATTTCTGGCTATTGAAGCGGCAGGTACAAGAAGCGCCTAAAAGATTCATCAAATGGATAAGTTTGGAATTACCCTTCAGGGTTGTCATACCAACAAAGAAATAGAACGTTTGTAATGATGAAGCAGTTGAATTAGTGTGGTTCTACAAACCAGAAGCATTGCTAAATTATTCTAGCAGAACACCAATGTCGATAAGACAATCATTGAGAGAAATTTCCAAGACTATTGATTTCTAGTCGTATGCTATTGTTTAGTTGTAAGCCATAACCAATATAGAAGCACAGAGAGAGAGAGAGAGAGAGAGAGAGACTAGACCTTTCCAATTATCTCAGCACCAATCTTCTCATCTGAGTCTTCAAGCATATCAATTATGGGTGGAATATGCTTGGATAACTGGACGTATACAGCCCCACCGCCTGGTGCTATACCCTCAGCCATGGCAGCAAAAGTTGCATTTTTTGCATCCTCAATTCTAAGTTTCCTGTCCTCGAGTTCAGCTTCAGTCGGAGCACCTACCTAAATATCATTTGCACTTCTTCAGAATACAAGAAACATCGTGATAACTCAAAGTACTTGGAATTCCTTTTCACTGTGAAATTTGAAAATTATATACGTAAGAATGTTCTCTAGTCTAGAATGTACAATAGGAGTTTTAAGCAGAGGAAAATATTGCAGAGTGCAGACCTTGATTACAGCTACACCGCTAGAAAGCTTTGCTATCCTCTCAGACAACTTCTTTGATAGGTACGAACTATCTACATCAGCCAAATCTTTCTTTATCTGTGAAATTCTTGCCTGTATCTCAGCTTTCATAGATGGATCAGCAACAATGGTTGTTGACTTATTTGTTATAGTCACTTTCTGTGCAATACCTAGCTGGTCCGATGTTACATCTCTAAGCATTAAACCTAGCTCACTTGCAATAAAATCTGCACCTGTCTCTTGCAATATAAATAGAAGTAAGATCTGAACTTTGAACATGGCATGAGCAGGAATCATGAAGAACAAATTGGACAATCACACACACAGTGTAGAGAAAAAAATGGAACTAATAATTATGGATAACAAGGTTACAAATGAAAAAATACAAAGTGATAGAAATTCACAACAAAATAAAGGCAAACTGAATAGCTAGAATTTTACAAAATCCACGACCACAATGGATGCTTGTCAAGATCCTTTAGTATTCTCTAGATATACTTAGCTAATACTTGTCATCAGTTAAGATGCCTATACCAACAAATTTCATAAAAGAAAATTTTAGCCATGCTGTTAGTTTGACTACAGAAGTCAAAACATGATGCTCCTTTGATTGATAACATGTCAATGGTACTCTGCATCTGAAGTAAAATACAAAACTAATATTTTTCTTATAATTAGGTAGAAGATTTGGACAGATTCTAACCTGTCATGAGAGCAATATCCTGCAGAAGAGCCTTCTTGCCTTCCAAAATTCCAGGACAATTGATGACTGCAACATTTAAAACACCTTGTTGTTTGTTGAGGACCAGTGTTGCATGCACTTGATTTGAGATGTCTTCAGCAATAATCAGCAACGGAACACTAAGCTGAGTTGCTTTTTCTAACAGAGGAACAATGTCGCCAATATTTACCACTTTTTGATCAGTAACTAGAACTCTAGCATTCTCAAACTCAACAATTTGTTTATCCTGGTTAGTTATGAAATGAGGTGATATATAACCCTTGTCTATCTGCAAAGATCAAGCACAAAGATTACTAGCATTTCTGTTGAGAGTAAAGCTAAGAGGTTTGTTCCATTTCCAACTACCTTCATTCCTTCCTCCACTTCTATTGTTGTATCAAAAGATGACGATGATTCAATTGATATTACTCCATCACGACCAATTTTTTCTATAGCAGCCGCCAAAAGATTCCCAACAAAGTCATCATTTCCAGCAGAGATTGCAGCGACAGCTGAAGGTAGAAAAGTCTAATTGATAGGTTGATAATTGATACTATGGGCTCCCACCTAAAGAAGAAATAAAGCCTTACCTTGAATATCCTCTTTTCCATTTACAGGAATGGATTTACTCCTCAATACTTGAATTAGTTCATGAACTGTTTTATCTACACCTTTCTTTAAAGAAACAGGGTTAGCCCCAGAAGTAACTGCCAATAGACCCAACTTGATGATTTCTCGAGCCAACACAATCGCTGTTGTGGTACCATCACCAGCAGAATCATTTGTCTTTTTTGCTACCTGTTCAGATTGGAATGGAAGAAAAGGTAGAATTTGATAATTTCAGCATTGTATGGAATGGAGTGTGTAAAGAAACAAGCAGGAAAATCACACACCTCTTGGATTAACATTGCTCCAGCATTTTCTATTCCATCAGGCAGTGAAATTGCCTGAGCAATTGTCACGCCGTCATTAATTACTTTTGGAACTTCCTTCTCGTCAAGAACAACATTTCTCCCTGTTTACACAACATTAAACAAATTAATGTCTCCCATGGTATTTATTACTTTGTAGACAATGTTGAAATTATAAATTTCAGAATGCAGATACATTCAAACAGGGTGTAGATGACCATGTCTGTGTAATAATAAAGCATGTAGATACTGCACACCTAATTGATCGATAGGATCTTTCTCAGATTAGAATCGTAAATCTTAAGTGAAAAAATAAATAATATTTTTCACTAGACAAGAGCTTCTTCTGCAAACCAGATTGTAACAGGAGTGCATGAAAAATAAATAATTGTACACAGAGAAGCAGAAAATCCAATAGGATGTGACGTAATTTTTATGAATTCAAACATTCAAGTTTGAATTACAAGAAAAACAATGAAGATGGGCCGTGTTAATTTCACTTTGTCTTATGTCCTAACCACATATCTACCAGAAGTCGACAGAATTTGTTCGTGATAGAGGGGACAACAAAACAAGCATTCGAATACAAAATGAATCAAGAGGGAAAGCTAAACACGACGGAACTGCAAACATTATTATAGAACAACTCAAAATATCACTCTAAAGGTTCAGGACTGCAAACGCTAAGAATCAAAACCAAAACCTTTAGGCCCCAAGGTAACGGTAACAGCGTCAGCGAGTTTATCGATCCCAGCCAGTAATGCCCTTCTGCAATCATTGTCAAAAGTTATCCTCTTATGGCCAGCCGTTACCGCAAAATTCCTCTGGAAAAATGATCTTTTGGGCGCGATTTGTACCCTTCTCCAATCCCAAACACTCTGCAGAGAAAAGCATCAACTATTGCTCAAGCAGAGATAAATATAAATAAATATGGACCAAAAACAACAAAGAGATAAAATGGAGAAGAGGGCAAGAATCTCACAGGAAAAGATAGATTTTTAGGGGAGAAGAGAGTGGAACAAGATGAGAGGTGCATCTCGCCGACTGATGGAGGTGCAAACGCTGCACTATATTTATACCAGTGGAGAACGAAGAGGACTGGAGAGCTCTTCCCCGTTTACCCCGGTGGAGAGCGAACGGAGAGGGGCCGGCGTCGATATCCCCTCCTTACCCGCCGGAGGTCTGGCGGGAGTGGGGGCGTGAGCTGAGCGCGAGGGGAGCGGGCGTCGACGGCGAGGGCGCGCAGACGCGAGGAGACGAGGGAGGGTTTTACTGGAAAGTGCGTGGGTTTTCTCCTTGATTAGTTAAGGCTGTCCATCCGATGCATGATCTAAGGTAGATGATGCGACAACACGAATCACGAGGAAAATTGGTTTCCTACTGCATTGCTACTAAGTAATTGAAAATATAAGAATAAGAATGAAATATATTGTTCCACATTTCAAAAATCAAATTAATCGATGAACTGATTCCCATTCTCTTTATGAGGAGGTAAATCTTTTCTTTTTTCATTCTTGCCCTATTAGGCCAACTCAACCTAATATAAAATGAAACCCTAATTTTCATTAGCTATCGATAATCTTTATGGTGCTATCGATATCAACAGTAATTTACAGTGCCGTCCTCTTTTAAACTTGTTATGAAAAGTACAATTTCCCATTCAAGGGAAGGTGCATTAATGTTACTCTTTTCTGGTGACGATGATTCTAAAGTTGTTGACACAACTTGTATTTTGCAGAGATCTTCGTCGATAAATCAATATAATTACTGAGTACAAAATCTATCACTGCACCTGAAAATACAATCAACCTCACTAGCTCAACTAAAACCCAGAATAAAAGAAAGGGAAAGAGCACAGCAAGCGCCCCGTTATTCAGCTTCAGAAGCACATGTCCAGAACACAGCAGCAACAGATCGCTGCACAGCTGCATGCAAAGGGGCGAAAAACAAAACAAGTTAAAAAGAAACTGTTGACTAAAATTACTAATTGAATTAGTTTAGTGAGAGAATTCAGTGAAGTAATTATTAGCTGCTTCTCGCACAGTCATTTACCATCGATCCCTTCCAAAATCCATCGCCACTGCTCTGTCTCGATGGGAACTTGGCTTGGATAGCTGGGTGGAGGCGGCGCCACATACGCCGGTGGGTAGGCCTGCTCCGGCGGAGGGGCGTATGGATTGGGTGGTGGGGGATAAGCTACACGGCGCAAGTTATGCAGGAATTAATTAATTAGTTCATGAAAAGAAATTGCTTTGGATGGTGTAGGAAATCGAAGAAGAATACCTTGGGAAGGAGGAGGAGGCTGCTGCTGCTGAGCATAGAAACTCATATTTGGAGCAAAAGAGAGAGAGAGAGAATATTGAGTTGGAGTACGTGGAAGAAGGGAGTTATAATAGTAAGTAAATACGTCGAGATAGGATCGGATGATAGATGAGGAGGAGGTAATAATATTTATATAGTTATATAGTGGCAGAGGAAGCATTTGTTCGGCCATGGATTCAAGCACATTGAGGCCGGCTGGTCCTTAACGTGTGGTAGGATGGATCCAAAAGTGGTCGGAGAAATCAGGAAGCAGGAAGGCGGTAGAAGAAGAAGCCAGGCTGGGCATTGGAAATGGCAAAGAAGAATTGTCGTTCGCTCGGAACAACTATCCATAAATAAATACATTGTGTTAATAAAGATGGCAACAAGCCGTCTTAGCTCAGCTGGTAGAGCGCGTGGCTTTTAACCACGTGGTCGTGGGTTCGATTCCCACAGACGGCGTACTTTTCCTATTATTTTCATAAGTATTCCTTTTTATTATGTTTCATATAGGTAGATTATGGAAATACTTTCATGTAGGTAGATTATGGAAATACTATGGCTGAATAAAAGGATTGTCTAGACAATAAAAAGTCATTTGCGACCTACATGCAGAGTATTTTACTTTGATTTGTCACTAATTATTCAAAACAATCCAAATGTCAGGGGAGTAAATATACCTCATAGCATGGGGGTTGGGTTAAAAATGAAGTTGACTCGTCAATCCAATTAGAAAAATATCTTGAATTGAATTTAAAATTTAAGGGTTTTATTTAGATTAAATTAAATTTTATTTTAAAAATTAAAACATGTTAAGTATATTTGAATGTTAATATAACAATAATAAAGTATTAAAATAAAAATAAAAAATTATCAGAGAAAATACTCATAAATTACGAATACTAATTTGTTAAAAATCAATCAGAATGAAGCTATAGTATCAAATCGTTGGATGAAATCGAAATATCTACGAAATTTGAATCATAATTTGTATCGATTAACAAATCATTGGAATATCCAAAATTATACACTCTTGAAGAGTCATATATTCTTCTTGCTGATCAACAATGATCACAACAACCTTGTCATATATTTGATACCACCGAGATATGTTTGCGAGTTGGTGGGGCTATACGGATTCAGTTTCAGATTTAAAATTTTCAAATTGAGTTCGAATTCAAATCTGGTTCAGATTGATATTTCTTATAATATTTTATTTCGATCCAGACTTAAACCCACCCGATATATCCGGATTAACACCCCTGATAGCGTGATTCAAATACAGCATCTAATGCTACATAACGCTCTAAATATTGTTTAATGTAATCATAAAACTCATTTTATTATTCACATTAAATGCTGGAGGATTTACCAACAATACATACTCTTCAGTACACAACACCAAGAAAACCAAAAACTGAAGTGTGGTTAAATGGCAAATCCACATGGCCGCTGTGGCCGTTGAAAGTTCCCTTCATTACCGACAACGCGGTCCTGTCGAAAGTATTACCTCGTACCAACGAGCAAGAGCACTGTGTAATCCATCGTTAGACATCCAAAATGTTGTGGTCAATCGAATATGACAGTACAAATTCTGTCACGGAGATGTTATTCACATTAAATGTTAAAAGAATTACCAAGAATGCATACTCTGTTGTACAAAACATCCAAAATACCAAAAATTAAAGTTTGGTTAAATGGCAAATCCACATGGCTGCTGGGATCGTTGAAAGTTTCTTTCATGAACAGCAACGCGGTCCTGTCAAAAATATCACCTCGTACCAACGAGCAAAAGCACTGTGTAATTCATCGTCAAAGATCCAAAGTGTTGTGGTCAATAGAATACAACAGTCCAAAATCTGTCACGGGAATGTTATTCGCATGTCATCTGCAAAAAATGATAAAGTAGGACAGATTTCAACTAGACGCTGACTTTCACGGTTGGAAATTCAATCAGTAAGATAGAGTTATAGCTAAAGCAAAAAAGAAATGCCTTTTTACAATAGATTAAAAAAAACACACAATACCAGAATTTGACGCCATACGCCAAACTAAACTTTATTGTCGGTTTCGATTTATCATGCTCTTAAAGGAGAGATAGAGATCTTTGTGTTCTGCGCCAAAGATTGCTTCCGTCTTGGCCAAAGTTTCCTTCATAAGTCAAGCATGTGAAATCGTTGTGATATTGTTTCAAAAGGGAAAGAGGTCTCACTAAATCATTGGATATAACCTCGCGTGATTGTCTTTGAGCATTGAAATCTTTGACAGTGGCTAAGAATGCTGCAAATTGCTCATAGGAAAGTCGGATCCTGTGAAGGATAAACAGAAGAAGAGAAAAAAGGGAAGTTACAACTTTTTCTAGCAAAAGACTGGCCTTATAAAAAATATTTCAGGAAACGTAAAATCAGTTCATAGAGGAGGATGAGAAATAGCATACTATGACATCTTAATTAGGTCTCTTACTTGCACCCTACTGAACGACGAGATATATAAAAATGATTCTTTTGCTAGTTTTTCAGATTCAAAAAGCGTAGGCATAGCTCTTTCTGATCACATGTTGCTTATTGCTTATTAGATATATAATAAAAAAGAAAACTAACCTGGCTTGTCGGAAGAGCTCTTTCCCTTCTATACGAGGAGCACGTTCTGGAAGTATAAAGTAGAGTTTGTAAATATTGCATCAACTACTTGTCCTATGGCGACACCAGAATCTACTGACCTGGCAAAGGTTGCCTATTAGGAGGAGAACTTGGTGGAGAGGATCGCTGAATTGGAGGCGGCGATGTGCGCTGTTCAACTTGAGACTTTATTGGCGATGGTGTGCGTGACGAAACTCTAGGTGATGATCCTCCACGTAAGAGTCCTTTAGGAGAACCATTAGCTGGTGAGAAACTTGGTGTGCCGTTAGGTGACCGCCTTGGAGTAGTTTGTTGCCTGGTTGAGAATTGAGGCACATGTATTGGTTCTGTCAGGAAAAGTTACTATAATGGTTAGCAACTAAAGGCCTTGAACCATCAAATCCTTTGATATAGCTGAAGCCCAGATGTGAGTACCATCCTGAGTTGAATCCTCATTTTCAGCTGACACACTTGCTTCATCCAATTCAAAGTGGTTAAATGAAGCGTCGTCTTTTTTGACAAATTCAAACATTGGCAATGAAAGACCGAATGCATTTTATGTTTATTACAAAAAAAAACTGAAATATAATGAAATAGGAATAATGTTAACAAAAGGATTTCAGACACTAATTTACCGATCCATGAAGTGACTCTGGCAATTGGTTGCTGATACATTCCAGTATGAACTGTTTCTGATAGTTGCTAAGTGAGAAAAACTAAGAGTCATTAAACTTTCAGTGATTTCCATAAATGCTAGATCTATATTAAAAGAGGAACTAAGTGTAATGTCTGTACATTCATAGATTTAAACTTACAGATAAGTTGTTATGACTCACTGACTTCAGCAGCTGCCTCTTGAAACTCTCCAGCTATAGAAAGAACCATTTCAATATCAAGACAGATACTAAATAACATCCAATGATATCCTTGCAAAAGAACTGAAAATCAGAATGCAAAATATACAGGACCTAAAACACTGATCAAGGACACAGAATGAACTTTCATTTTTAATTTATTTGCAGCGCAGATCGAACTTTCAAGTGTTGCGCTCGTGTCAATTTTCTTTGATTTGATTGCTTTGGAAAAGTTACATTGTAAACCACATCCAAATTTTTCCTGCTTTGGAGTAAAAAAGATCCTTTACCTTAATCACAAAGAGTTAATCAATGTTTTGGTTGCCCCAAAAAGTTAATCAATGTTTGATCGCCATTCTATGTATTTCTTTGTACAATGTTGATAAATGCAATGGATTTTTTTTATATTATTTCCAGAAGAGCAAAATACACTAAAGAATCTGCCAAAACAAAATGGTTTCCTTCCATATATCTCTAGACAGAGATCGACTTTGAATGGGAGACCGAGGTAGAAAAGAAAGATCTTTAAACCACAAGAAGGAAAAATATAGCGTTACCTTGGACAAGTCTTTGGCGAGTTTCGTGGATGTCGCAGCCATAATATCCCGTTCCTTCAAAAGCTTAGCCTTTAACCAATCGAACAGAAGAAAAAAAAAAAGGGAAACAGAAACCAATTGATCAATTCCAATCCAGGAACAAGATTACGAAACCGTACTCAAACACCTAAACGCCTCACATTCTCCTTGAGCGATTCCCTGAGACGGGCATCGGACTCCTGGGCCATGCGGTCGAGGTGAGCAATCTTCTCGTGCAGCTCGTGGATGACGCGATCGCGGTCGGAGATATTCTGCCTCAGGCGCCCGGCCTCCCCCTCGAGCCGGGAAACCCGGGACGAGATCGCCAGAGAGGTGATCCGTCTCGCGATGTCGAGCTGGTCGTAAGGGTCGGTGGGGATCACCGAGAGTATCTCGTCGGGAAGGTCGAAATCAGAAGAATTACGCGACATCGCTAGGAGAAAGAATCAGCCCAAACCCTAGCTCTCAATCGCCGTCGTCGTCGTCGGAGGGGAAGAAGGAACGGCTCGGGAGTCGCTCGCCGCGAAAGGAGGGAAGAACCAAAGAGGTGCAAATGCAAACTACTCGTAAATAGCATTTAAGACCAGTGAATAAATAAATACTGATTTCTCTTATTTTGCGTAGGACCCGCGTCCGCATGACCAACCATTAATTAGTTACCAAGCTTTTCTCTCTTTTTTTTTTTCTTTGTCTAATTAGTAATGTAGCCATTAAGTTTAAACAAAAGCAAATAAATAATGTCAGCGATTTTATGTATTTAACCCTCGATCAATCTTTTTTTTTAATTAATAAGTGTGAGGCTGGTTGGATTGTAGTCGCGTAATATGCTAGTTAAAATAAAAATTATACATTTTAAAATTTGCCAAAAGGCTATGAAATAATTTTATAACAAACTTCATCCAAGAAGTTCACCAGAGCAAAGCACATACCAAACACAAAGAAATCCAACTGAACATGCGAGGAATGGATCCAATTTATAACAAAGATGAGATGTTGTTAGGTTCATTGGGTTCGATCAAAGAGTAATCCTTTTTATCAAGTAATTCTAGAATATGTTTAGTCTGACACAGTTGCTCTTCCCTGGCTTCTCTCGAATGCACAAGTTAAACAAGAAACAGATGAAAATTTAGGTGTGGAAGGCACCTAAGAACACATGAACTTTAGCTGAAGGATTGCATCCTTGGACAAGTTGATTTTGTAGTTACTACAAACCCACACCAGTGCTCCAATTGCACCCGGCTCTACGGCACACATTCTCTTTTACTCCTCCAGCTACAGCTTGAGCTTAAAACTGGTCGGGCAGGCCATAAATATTTTTGTTTGTTCAGAATGCACATGCAGATCACAGTAGCAAAACTTAATTTAATCCTTTACTGAACATGTGAATAGCCTCTAGTCCAAATCCTTGTATTCTCCTGTGGTCCTGCAAAGATTTGTTGAAGGATACATTTCTGATTAAGTTTCTTGAAGGCTCAAGCAAAAAAACTAGGGATCTGAATGAATAGAAACAAAAGGAGGCATTCATGAAGCATCTTATCATAGAACCTTAATACAAGAGAGAATACTACTGCATCGAAAAGCAACCACTCAAAAAAAAAAAGTGGAAAACATTTCCTTCTCCCTAGCATGCACTAGAGCAGATCAATTTGAATTCCACCAAAGCAAAATTTGACAGAATGGACTGAACATCCCTTGCTCAGATAGTCTCAGGTCATTCCTGACCATATTTGTCTGACCGAAGGTAGGGAGTTGGGCGACAGGAGTAATACTACAGAGTTAGGCAACAGGAGCAATACAACCCAAGTTAGGAGTAATACATCTCGTTAGTGGATTGGGCAGACATAGTCCAACCTACCCCAGACCTTGAAGCCCGACAAAAGAAAATGCTTGGTTAGTGATACGAATTATTGTCTTTAAAAGGAATGAATCAGCTTTAGCACTGTTCGATAAGTCGTTAGATTAAGGAAGAAAATCAAACAAAGAGAACTTACTAGTGCACATTTGACCAAAAGTGACATGGAATTTCCTATCATTACCGTAACCTCAAGGGTAGAACTAAATCTTTGGTTCTGGTTTGTAACTTCACAAGAACACTTGCTGAATTTGAAAACACATACTGTGGTTTATTGTTACATTTCAAGAAATAGAATTTGAAGATTTGGAAGTTTTGGAGGTATCTGATTGCTGGGACAGAAATTGAAAATTAAAAATTTCTAATTAATGAAAGAAATTTGGTGGGCCAACAGGATTTTACCTGTCATAGGAGAGAAAAGACTGGCCAATTTTTCCAATGACCTTGTTTCGCACCTTGAGTACACAAACCTAAACAAATTGTATGCATAAAAAAAGAGATATTGACAGAAAATGACCAAGGATGTGAATGAATCTCTGTAAATGAACATTTTTGAACCTGTACAGCATCAAGGGGACCAGCCTTTTCATCTCGGTTTCGATGGATCACAATTCCATTGTCACATTTATTTATAAAGTGTGCACTTCCACTAATATCATAAAGATTAGGCGGACCACCTTTCCAGTTTTGAAGCTGAAGGAAATTGTAATCTCAGAAAAAGTAGCACTTGTATGAATGTATAATTCAACTGAAACTATACCTGTCTTGGGTGGGCTACAAACCATACATGACAAGAGTAGTGCTGAGCAAAGCGTTTTATCTTAGTAAGCATCTGACTTACATACTCTGTTTCAGATCTGTTACATCGTCATGCTTATCAATAGGCCAGCTTAAAAAGTTAACACTATTTTCAACAAAAAGAAATCTCAACATAAAAATATCATTCACTCAAGAATGGAAACATTGAGTGTTGCTCTGATGTACTGCACAGGTTAAATGGCTGTGCTAAATGGTTGCTAAAAGTTCAAAGATGATAAAGAAAACATATGGAACTGTAAAATGATGAAAAAACGCACTGGCTAGAAGCCCGTTGGTGATCAAGTTCATTGTATGGATCAATGACAAGCCCACGAACACCATATCGATGAACAGCTGCTTTCGCAAGTTGAAGAACCCACTGGATAGATGGAAGGCCATCATCCTCACACCTATACATGGTCCAGAAAATAAAGCATATAAGTGACAAACATCTACAACAGTCACCGAGAACTATTTATCTGAGGAATCGAAAATATTTGAAAAGCATATGTAGATTCTATGGAATCGAGCCACAATATAAAGCAGGTTTACATGCCATCATTTATTAAAGGAAAAATATAGTGATTAAATTGACAAAGATGTATAAGATCTCGTGTCAAAATACATGAGACATATATCATATAGTATATCAAATTAATCAACTTATAATCAATATAAAAATATTTACATTTATTACTTAGAATATTATATTAATCATCCTAAGCAACCCAGAAATCCACAAAATATTTTGTATATAAATCTAAGCAACATCTATCACACAAGATCATATAGCAATGCATGCTAACCAATTGACAGAATCCATGTACAAGGAAATATGCATGTCAGACTTAATAATATCTAGAATTTCCTTCTTTATCTATTTGGAAAATTTATTAAAAGAAATAATATTAACTGGGATATGATTTGGATTTTAACAAGCTAGAAATTGGTTCAGTCAACATATTCCTAGACAACCATAAGTGGACACAACACTGTCTCTCATTGCATAGTCTATGCGGCCACATAAGCAGCTTATCTGAAGGCTTCTTAAGACGATGCTTGGAAATAACTTATCGGCTACAAATTGTTAAATATATGCCAACCATAGAGAAGGACAATAGCTTTTATATCATGCATGGAGAATGCAGAATAAAAAAAATTCATTTTCAAATTTTACAGAATATAAGTAGAACTCACCGAATCAGATAAAAGGTATCGTCTAGCCATTTTTTTCCTTTCTCAAATTCGTCAACACTCATGCGCTCAGCAGATCCACAATATCTTATCATAGTCAAGAAGCAATAGTAAGTTACAAGCAAAGTAAAAGAATCTCAAATACCAAAAGCAATATTGTGAAACTCTTTATCCATCAGATATACTCAGAGCAGCTAAAATATCATTAACCAAGAGAAGGCGAACATATAGCCAGGAAGCAAGAGTAACTTAGAAGCAAATAAAAGAACCTCAAGTACCAAAAGCAATTTGTAAAACTCTTTATCCATCAGATATATACCAGGGCAGCTAAAATATTATTAAGCAAGTCAAAAATCAAATAGGTTCTTCTATGAGATAAAGATCACATGAACACTCAGAAATTACTATATGAAACCAAATATAAAAATAATAATAAATGAAGAACCATCCACTCAGTCTGAAATAACTTTTTCTATTCTTATTTTTCACGCTGTAGAACTGTATTAGACCCAAATATATCCAACAAAGCAACTAAAGTCCAAGATATTGTTCAGAATTTCCAATAAACACAACAGCTCTATTTATCTGACTTTTGAACACTAAAGAATGAGGACATCGTGAAATTCCCGCAGCAAATTTTCATAGCCAAACATAGACTGTCAAACAATTTAATCAAAATCAACACTGCATCACCTCAATTATCAGAATAAGAGTGCTAAGAAAGTAAGTTTTCAACAAAACAAAATGACATTATAAAAAATCTATACATATGTGAAAACACATTTTTTCCATTTTTTTAATTTATTTCTCACTTCTTCTGTGACTCTGCCACAACCCCACCCTCCCTCACAAGAACCCCATCCCATGCCATCCTCCTCTCTCACAAAACCATGCTTCCTCCCTTCTAGTGATAAAACCAAGTGTATCCCCCATCCGTTCCTTGTGAAACCCCAACCCTATCCTTCTCTTCTTCACAAAGCACAACCGTTGACTCCTTGCAACCTCATCTCTGCAAGTTTTGCAGTGGAAACCCCTAATCTCACGTGACATCTCAACCTCTAAAGCCTGTCCACTTCAACTAGTGTTGAGTCCTATAAGCTTGAGCTTGGCAAAGCCATCCCTAAAACCCTAGCAACCCTTGTCATTGCCAAGCTTGTCCCTTTATATGTGTTTCTTCCTACAAGCTTTCTCTCATCCTCTCTCCTGTTTGGCAGCTTGGAGATTGAGGGACATCGTCGGCTGGGACATCTAAGGGTTAGACAAACCTCAATTAAACCACACAATGTCTCATCTTGAAAGCTATGATCAGAAAGTATGCATTTGCTAACATAATAATAATATAAGCTTACTTTTTTATTATGCTAATTTGTGGAAGAAAAATGTGAAGTTCTTGCAAATAAGCAAAAGCATGAAGCACCTTCATCGTTAACCACATGATGAACTACTGTGATTTTCAGTGAAATTTATGTATAATTACTCTAAGTTAATAAGACAAATACAACAAACATGAAATATTTAATACCTTGCATTGAAGAATGGTTTCTTAATGTGCTTTTCCAAAAGCTTTCTTGCATGTTCACGAACCTGTAGACCAAGATTTTTTTTATCAATCCTTTTGTATGATAAGATAAGAAATGTCAACAAACAAACCTTGTTTTCCATAGAGCAAAGTGCAATTTTCCACTCATAGCTTTTATTTATGTTACAAATCATGGCGTCAATCCACTCACTTTTGCCTGAATTGGGAACACCTGTTATTACAGTTAACTCACCTGGTACAACCTGCTCAAGAGAAGCAATGTTAAAAGTTCAACAAAAAAGGCACTTTGATTATTATTTGAACAAAATAGCTCATCAAATGTCTCAGGCCCAATTAATCTTATCTAGTTGGCTCAGTCTAAACAAGTCTGATTCAAACTAGTTCAACATTGGTCCAATTACAACTCATCTTGATTCGAACTCAGTTTGAACCCATAGTGAACTCAAATAAAAGCCCGCTGGTCTAACTCTTAGATAACCGATCTAACACCGTATTAAATGCAAGTTGGAAACCGAAACCACAAAAGCAGACCCTAATCATAACAATAAGATTGAAGAATCCTCTAATTTCAACAATTTCACCCTAACTAACCCTTATTAATCCTAAACATACCTCTTGAATACAACAGTATTTCTCTTCTATATGACTGTTTCAATAGCCAACTCAAAAGCCAGATACCAACTAAAAGCGATTCCTTAGTGTTTGCAAGATCCATAACGTATTCAAAAGGAATTAAAGGCCTTGTAATAGGTATTAGAGGGAAATTGTGTTTAATTCATAATTTATCATCAACACCAGTCTGATAATGCAAATATCACAAACCAAAAGATCTGATTCTTGTGTAGATGACCAGCCTAAGTCTTTCCTGGCAAGGCAAGTTAAGGTCAGTTGGCCTCTGCACAAGTCTTTGACATGTCTGCCACAGCTGGCCAAGGGAGGGACTTCACAGTTTGCACATCGTTTCAGCAACCAGAAACAAAGGCTTTCATAATTTGGAAAATATAGAAATCATAAAGTCATATCAACATAAGAAAGATTAGATATAACAAATTAACAAGAAATTCTAAATAAAATTGCTCATAATAACAAGAAATAGGATTGTGGGTTCACTAGTGCATTTTGGTAATTTATCTATTTTACCATTTCATCTCACAGCAATAAACCTTCACTATGGTTTTTGCACCTTCTCATGTGGGGAGCGATATCACCACAAGTACTTGTACATGCTGGGCACATGCCATCACATCCAAGCAGTTAACTTAAAACAAAAAAATCATAAAATAGCAGTTCAAAGGAAAACAAATTGAGTGGATCAGAGCTAGATAGTTATGGAAGCAAAGCTCATTTACAAATAGAAAATGATCTTGATGATATCTTAGTAATAAAACAGAATCAAGGTTAAATTCTTACCTTGTAGAATTCATCCACAGCTGTCCATCCGGTAGAAAGACCCAACTCATATCCAAGATGCTGGTTATAATACGCATCAATTTCTTGGAAAAAGTTACTAAATTGGAATAATCCCCTTACAGGATAGAACTCAGCATTCTCAATAACTTTCTGCAGAGCCCCTGGTCCAAGGTTCATCAGGACCTGAATAAACAAGTGAAAAAACCTCAAACTGATCCATCTACTTTCTTGTGAAGCAGATCCTAATGCTACAGTGAATGTATGTACTAGGAATGTACTTGCAATCCTCATTGTATCTGATAATCAGTGTTTTCTAAAGGTTCTGTCTGCAAAGCGCAACTAAGCAGTAAGAGATGAAATTCTATTGAATTTCATGAATCTGTTGAACTGTGAAAAAAATATGTAGATGGCACAAAGTATAAGCCAATTACTGGTTGGTGCATTGACAAGTGGTTATTATTCTGTTCACAGTAATATAATAGTCTTATTTTAGTGAGTGTAATAAGGTGTTTAAAGAATAAAGGAGTCGACTAAATAAGCAAGCAGAAAGATGTGCAAGTCTTAAAGACTATTAGAAGTAGAAAATCAATTTTAAGGCAATAAGGACGTTTGACACCTAGCTTCGATGAGGAAGCCCAACAAACAGTCCAAGACCATCTGGTACCTAAAAGAAAAAAGTTAGGATAGAATGATCAGGTCCACATTGTAGAGAACTATTAGAACGTGATTCTTCAATAAGAAGAATATAGATTTCCTATAGTCCAGGTACAGTCCCCAACTCCCCTTATTTTTCCCTTAATGTGATGCTTAATAATGGAATTTCTGCTGTAATTAAGTAAAAATAAATCATGCATTTTCACTTCATGTTAGATTTTTTTTTTAAAAAAAATTACTAACTATTTTCGTAGAATTCTGAATTAGTTGGCAGTTCATTGGGCATAACGCTGTTATACCTAAAAAGCAGACCGGACCGTTCTCTTTCTTGGCATAACATGAAATATCATGTTGAAGCTTGTACTGAACTTTGAGTCTAAAAATTTCATGGCATGCCAAACACCACGTGAAATGAGTTGTACCAAGCAACAAAGCTCAACCTATTAAGAAATAAATCGTTTTGAGTTTATGTACGACCTGGCCCAAGCACAACCCATTCACATCTAGAAGTCTTCAAGATCATACATAAAATCACTTGATCAAGTGGCCACGACAAAAGCAAAGGGACGTGCTGTTATCATTGATTCATGAAGGACAGGAAAATGATTAAATGTCAAGGCCTATGACTAAAAGATAAACTAATCACTTTGTTAACTCGCCTAAAAATGAAAAAAATAAATTATTGCCTTGCAAACCACAAGCCAATCCCTTCACTTTCAAAGACGGTGGCTTGGTTACACCAACTGGCTTGCTGACTAACCTACTGAAACAAATCCTAATGTTGAAAGGGGCAAAACTTCAACCAAGGGCAACTTACTAAGATTCTACCAAACTCAAATATCAAGAGAATCAAATAACATCTATATCTAGAAGGGATACTCAATCATAGCTCAACATGAATATCTGCTTATTCTCTTGCAGGATATCAAACCACATTAGCAGCTATTGAATAGGCAATTGGTCCGAATGGCTAAAGTGAAAGGCACGTCTCTTGATTGTTTCATTCTTTTCTTTCAGCTTATAAACACTTTCATGTAGCAAATGAAATGGTTATGGTGGAATGGTGGTGGAAAATCTGACTGTGGAGACTGGAGAACCAGCGACGTGAGAGACTGGAGAACAAGAGACATAATCTATTATTTTTTTAACCATGTAACTAAGTAGATCTCACCGTTATTTAGCAAGCCTACATACAAGTTCTGGACTGCTACAAAATGTTATTTGTGTGAAACCCTATTATAGACTTTCAAGAATAGTCAGCCATATTTGGAGCTCCTTGCTTGACAAATGGAAATTGAACTTTAGGGTCAAGGTATAAAATATTTAGTACTGGAGTTTCAGTATCTTATCAAAATGATCCAGTTGCGGTACCATATGATACCATGCCAGTCAAGTTTTGATACTTATTTGTAACTTTTAATTAACTTTTTATGATAAATATCTGTTGGTTTATTTATGATTAATTAGATTGTTACTTTATGTTTGTTCTTTTGTTGATTAATTTGATCGCCTCAATTTTTAGAATTAAAAATGTTTAAGTTTTAATTTTTAGCATTAATCGCTTATAAGGAGAAAATGAGTCTTTCCCTATTGCCTATTCCTCTATGAATTAGGAAATATTTTCCTTTTTGAATTTAACAACATTGGAGAAATTTCTGATTTGAAAGCACAAAAGACTTTCTTTGTTAAGAATGTAATATATATATATATATATATATATATATATAGACACACACACACACACACCTAGAGTCGGCCTTCTTTTCCATCAAAATAAAATCAATGTAATGAGAGAACATGAAACAAGATCCACCTAAACAAGAAACATGCTGATACAAATAACAAATAAGAAAGAAAGAACCTTGCAAAGTTCAGTAGCATATAGAGATAACAGCAGTTCAAAGTTCAAAAAACTAAACCTCATTAGCATCTTTGCAAACTTCAGTGGCATCTTTCTTTGGCCACTTAACCCTCCAACACCTATATGTTTGTCAAATTAAGAGGTATCAAGCAACTCAATTGTTTAGAAACTCAATTACACATACACTAAACACAGTTTAAAAAACCATCTAAGATACACATAAACATGATTGAGAACAACACACATACATATAAACACAATCAAAAATGACAACAAGAAACTAAACCTTTCTCTACCAAGCCGACGTGCTAGTTCTTCAGCTAAGGCTCGGCCAGGGGCATCTGCATCAGTTGCCAATATTATCCGAGATGCCTGAGAATTTTAACATTGAATGGCATAACAGATAAGCAACAAATGACCACACCAGTCAACACTGCAAGATACTGTGTAAATTTTTGAGAAACCTACCTTTTCTAGGTAATCTTTGCAGTTCCACAAGAACTGAAACTTTGTGTCCTAGCCTTACAAAGAGCATGCCAACATTAGATGCCGAAAGAGTGCAAAAGGAATCATCTTATACGTAATATACAACATAACCATCAAACACAACAAAATGATTAAAACACTAGAACAACCTATACTTCCAATATAATATGACAACCTAAAGAACATATTCATCAAATTTTCTGCAAAAATCTAGATTCTAAAAAAATGAATAATTTGACATCAATTTTGAGAAAGACATCAATAAACAAACTAGAAAAATAGCACATAGGTCCTTTGCAAAATTTAAACATGAGATTTACTTGAAACCTTAATCAAAGGCATCTACAATTTATGTACCATGCATGTTTGATAAAAAAGGCATAAGCTAGTTCGAAGGCACAATCTAGTATCATCCCAAATTTTTAGATAAAATTTGTTTGACCTGGAGGCTATAAATACAACTAGTAATTCTATTTGAATATATACAAACTATTGTAAACCTATTTTGTAAACTACAATGATGGGTAAAAAACAAAAAAGTAAATCCAGACAGCTTTGCTACACAATATTCAACCAGGCCATCTCCATCAGAAACCATGAATAACAAAGGTTGCAGATATATGACATTTACAACATACGGAGACTTAAAAATTCAAAATTGTTACAACCAATAAACAAGGTTGTCCAATTGACGTTTCAGATTCCTATCGTGAATCATATTGGTGAATATTCAAGTAGTAAATTGAATCAAATCTTGCATCATAAGGTTTGATAGAAAATTATAAAATTTAATTTAAAAACCAGTTGATATTACAACAACAACAACAACCAAGCCTTATCCCACTAAGTGGGGTCGGCTATATGGATCCTTTTACGCCATTGAGCTCTATCTCCTATTATATCATCATTTATATTTAAATAAATTTTATCTTGTTTTATTGTTGCTAACCAAGTCTTTTTTGGTCTACCTCGCCCTCGTTTGATATGCGTATTTGTCATAGTTTCACACCGCCTAACTGGAGCATTTATCGGTCGTCTAAGTACATGTCCGTACCACCTTAAATGTGTCTCACGGAGTTTTTCCTCAATAGATGCAACTCCAACTTTCTCTCTAATGCTCTCATTTCTTATTCTGTCCATCTTCGTATGTCCACACATCCATCTTAACATCCTCATCTCCGCAACTCTCATCTTTTGCTCATGTGCTCGAGTCATAGCCCAACATTCAGCGCCATATAACATGGCAGGTCTAACTGCCGTTTTATAGAACTTTCCTTTAAGTTTTAGAGGCACTTTACGATCACATAAAACACCTGATGCTCTCCTCCACTTCAACCATCCTGTTTGTATTCTATGTAAGACATCTCTTCAATCCCTCCATCAGCTTGCAAAAATGATCCTAAATATTTAAAACTCTCAGTTCCAGACAACTCATCATCTCCTATTTTAATACTTGTCTCATTACGTTCAATATTGCTAAACTTAAATTCCATATATTCTGTCTTTACTCTACTAAGCCTAAAACCTTTCTCTTCTAGTGTTTCTCGCCAAGATTCTAATTTAGCATTTACTCCCTCACGTGTCTCATCTACCAATACAATATCATCTGCAAACAACATGCACCATGGTACGGTATCTTGAATGTGTCCAGTAAGTTCATCCATGATTAGTGTAAAAAGATAAGGACTTAGAGCTGACCCTTGATGTAACCCTATCTTTATTGGAAATGCTTCAGTTAATCCGCCTGAAGTCTTCACTCTAGTCGTTACTTCCTCATACATATCCTTAATTAGGTCAATATATACTACGCTAACACCCCTCTTTTCTAGAATTCTCCATATAATTTCTCTTGGGACTCTATCATAAGCTTTTTCTAAATCAACAAATATCATATGTAGATCTTGCTTTTGCCCCCGATACTTTTCAATTAGTTGCCTGAGAAGATGTATAGCTTCTATTGTCGACCTACCAGGCATAAACCCAAATTGATTTTCGGTGACCATAGTCTCTTTCCTTAATCGTTTTTCTATTACTCTTTCCCAAAGTTTCATGGTATGACTCATTAATTTAATGCCCCTATAATTTGCACAATTTTGTACGTCCCCCTTATTCTTATATAAGGGAATTAGAGTACTTACTCTCCATTGATCTGGCATTTTCTTTGTTTTCAATATCATGTTAAATAATTTTGTAAGTCATTCAATACCTTGTTTCCCTAGGCACTTCCATACCTCTATCGGGATATCATCTGGTCCAACGGCTTTTCCATTTTTCATTCCGTTTAAAGCTTGTTCTACTTCTAAAATTTGAATTCTACGGTAAAAATTTAAATTTCTATACTCATTTGACCTGCTTAAATTACCTAAGTTAAGTTGATCACCTACACCTTCATTAAAAAGTTGATGAAAATACCTCTTCCACCGCTCTTTTATTTCTCCATCATTTACTAATACCCTATTGCATTCATCTTTAATACATCTTATTTGGCTAATATCTTTTGTCTTCCTCTCTCTCACTTTAGCTATTTTATAAATGTTTTTTTCTCCTTCTTTTGTATCCAATTTTCGATATAACTGCTCAAAAGTTGTATTTTTAGCTTCATTCACTGCTTTTTTAGCCTCTTTCTTAGCTAATGTATATTTTTTTTAAAATTTTCTTCATTCTTGCAAATATATAATTTCTTATAGGCTATTCGTTTTTCCTTCACTTTTTCCTGTACTTTCTCATTCCACCACCAAGATTCTTTACTTGGTGGTACATGCCCCTTTGACTCGCCGAGTATACTCTTGGCTATTATTTTCAACTTTGATACCATTTTATCCCATGTCGTAGTAGGGTCACCGTATACTTCACCTAATACTTGTCCTTCTACCTTCTCCTTAAATATGTTTTGTTTCTCATCCTTCAACTTCCACCACTTAATTCTAGGAGTAGTGGATATTTTCTTTTTATGGATATTATGCTTAAGACGTATATCCAATACTACTAACCTATGTTGGGTAGTTAAACTTTCTCCAGGAATGACCTTACAATCTTTACAAATCTTTCTATCCCTCTTCCTAACCATAAGAAAGTCAATTTGCGATTTATTATTCCCGCTTTTAAATGTGATCAAGTGTTCTTCTCTTTTCTTAAAAAACGTATTAGCTAGTATAAGATCATATGCTATCGCAAAATCCAGTATAGTTTTACCTTCCTCATTTCTTGTTCCAAACCCATAATCCCCATGCACCCTCTCATATTCCTCATTTTTCACTCCAACATGTCCATTTAGATCACCTCCTATTAAAATCATTTCATTTGATGGAATATTTTGTAATACTTCATCTAGGTCATCCCAAAACCTTGATTTGGTATTTTCATCTAATCCTGCTTGAGGTGCATATACACTAATTACATTTATAGTGTCTTTCTCCACTACTATTTTGAGAGTTATAATTCTATCCCCCTTTCTATTTACTCCTACAACTTCATCCTTTAACGAACTATCTACAATAACACCAACTCCATTTCTTGTTTTACTCTTCCCTGTGTACCATAACTTATAACTATCTACAAAAACCAGTTGATATTATCCAGAATAATTTTGATATTTGAAAATCATATAAAATAATACAATAAAGGGCAGCCCAGTCACGGAGCTCTGCCAATGCACGATCCCGGAGAAAAGTCTATTGTACACAACCTTATCCTACATTGCATTGCAAGAGTTTGTTTCTGCAACTCAAACCCATGACCACTAGATCACATGGTAACAAGTTTATTGTTGTGCCAAGGCTCACAATATTTCATTTAATAGCATAATTAACATAGATGGAGAAATTTGATATCAACTTGTAACAAAAAATATATAAGCTTAGATCTTTGTTTGATGGCAATGTCCAAATTACTATTTACTTATTCCATTAAAATTCAAATAAAATGAGCAATAGAAAATTTTATGGTCAAAAGTTTTTCACATACAAAATTCAGCATCATCAACTAGAACACAACTTAGACATGACTTCTACTTCAATATAGATTTTGCCCCCGTTGTCATTTCTCAACATGCCTTTAAAAAGATACAAACATCAAGTTCTAAAAGAAAGAAAAAGATAAAAGATCTGTATGACAAAAATTATATATTTAAATCAACAAAGAATTCAGAAACATAAAATAATTAATATTAAACTAGTCAAACCTTCTCCTCAACAGGTATATTTTCCGAAACTTTTGCAGGTGCACCGTCAGGTACACTAACACAATTGCAATAGCCGGCCTCCTCCATAGAGAGTTTATCTATTTCTCCCTCGACCTATTTTATAGAAGAGGAAAGATGAAAATGATTAAATGGTAGGAACATAAATAAGGCAAGCTAACCAGACAGAAAATGTAAACTAATGAGAAGAAGATGAGTTACAATTATAATTTCACTAGCATTCTTTATATCATCAAGTCCATATAAAATGCGTTCCGTGCCTAGTTCCTGTACATTGGTGAGAATGCATGTTAAATAAAAAAGAATTCTGTCTTGTTTATTCATTGAATTGCAAAAAAGGAATGATATTATATCCGTGATTATAAAAAATATAAAGGATATTGCACAGACCTGCCAAAATTTTTTGTCAAGTGTACGGTATTTGCAGCTTATAAGCTCTCCATTTCTTCTGTAAGGAAAAGCAATAGCCATCTGCATAGTATATCCAAATGTTAACAGGATCAATGAATTTTCTTCTCCAACACCTGAAGAAGAAAGTAGTGAAACTCAGCAACACCTTTGTACAAGTCTGCAAAATGCCATTTCGCCGTAGAGTTTCTGCTGATATCCTTCTCTCTTCAAAGAAATTAATAAACTGAAAATTGAACTCAAAATAAAATTTGGGCAGTCAATAAAGTTTTTTAAACCAAAGGAATATAAATACAGCAGTTAGTATCACATCCACGCCACATGAGAATCTGTGGCTAAATTTTAGTAAAATAAGTGATCCTCAATCATATGAAATTCAATGATCCCATGCCATTCAAATTGTTGAAGCAATCCAATGCTCATCAAATTATGTCATCGATATAGAAGCAACAATAGATCATTATCAAGTGTATCTTGAGGGTCAAAATCTAATGACACTGCTTGAATTTTAAAATAAATCACAACATACTATTCTAATAAAGGAAGTTAACTAAATCAAGACAACGTTTCTTGTTATTATTCTAAGAGGATGAACCATGGTTTTACAGTGAGTTTGCCTTTTGTAGCCAGAAAGATGAAGTTTCAATTCAGTAACATGTGTTCTTTGTTTGCAAAAGTATAAATTTGTTGCCCCTCTGACAATTGGAGGGAGCCTCATACAATTTTCTTTTTGTTTTCACCAAAATTTTTATCAGGGTGGAGACATAACAATGATGATGGCAATCAAATATTTACAAGTGTGTCACTGTTAGCTACCTCTCCAGACAATGGTTCCAGGTTAAGTTGACTTTCTCTGATGATTTGGCAGTCTTCGGATTTTGAAGCTTGCTTTATTTTGGCATAATCTTCCATGACTTCTCCAGTAGCTTGTTTTATTTTGGAATAACGTTCCATGTGTTCTCCAGCAGCTTGTTTGCTTTTGGTAAAATGTCCCATGACTTCTCCAGTAGCTTGTTTTATTTTGGAATAATGTTCCATGTCTTCTCCAGTAGCTTGTTTTCTTTTGGAATAACCTTCCATGACTTCTCCAGTAGCATAATGTTCCGTGACTTCTCCAGTATCCTGCATGACATAGGCCATCCATAATAAATAGAACGACTAGTTCCAACATCTAGCAGTAGCAGGAACATATATATGTTACCTGTATCTTGCCTAGCCATCCACAATTACTTTGAAGGCATTTCCATGATGCTACTGTTCTAGATGATTATGACATAACATCAAGACAAAGAAAGATATAAAAGGCCACAAGGCCCATAAACATTTAATGAGTGAAAGGGAAAAAAGAAGAGCATATCATGATTCATGTACAGAAAGCAACCCACCCAGTTTCATTGATGAAAAAAAATAAGCTCTTATCCATAGGTTGTCTGCCTGTACACTGAAATATCAAAGATAATAAGCAGAACTCATAAATTATTTAATAATGCACAATTTAGGCAACTAAATAAGGGATAACAAACTATATATTCACAAGGCAACACCTAGATAACTTCCTGATACATAAATCATACGATGCTATATACAAAGGCAAACGCAACATCTTCATCATGCACAAGCATATATTAGATGTTCTCTGTTGTGAGAAGCAGGGATAGACTTGTCTTTTCCTCTTATGATCTTAGGGTTAACTATATAAACCCTGTACATGTTTTCTTTTTGGAGTTAAGATAGTTTTAACATTCTCAAAGGTGTACACAAATAGCCAAGAACATATGCACACAGATAAGTATGTGCACTTGAACTATACCACCAATATAATTCAAGGCAATAGTGAAACCATCTAATTGGGACTAGGTTTTGTACCATATTAACCACCTATCTTTATATGCATTCACTTAGTTCATGTGCCTGGGGATAGCTTCATTGAATGTCTTATTCATCATTTCTTCTCTTTATTGTCATTTTCCTGGAACTTCTTTTCCTTTTTACTAAGAAAAAATATTGAAGATTGAGGAAGTGAAGCACACTAGCAAGACATTAGACATGTATGAGTTTTTATTAAAATTTTCACTTAAATGAAAATTATTCTAATAACTAATCTAGACATTTCAATCCTAAATCTTTACTTTGGTGAATACATTCAAAAATTTTATGCTCATGAATGTTTCTGTGATATAACGTTGGATGTGACGTTCTAAAAAGCATAATCAATGGTATACAGTCATCCCGCCGCACAGTGCATGTTTGGTACGCAGAGGCATATGTGGATAACATTTAAAATATAAAAAATATTTATATAGGAGCATACAATTCATATCACAAAAAATGTCAATCATTCATTGCAAAATGTATGAAATGCCATTTAAAATCAAACAATGATGTAACATTGATCCATATAAGGGTTTTTCTAATTACACATGCAAACCACATATGATACCTATATTCAGTTCACATAAAAAATCCACTGAAGCAGCTACATATGGAGTTAAAGTGAGGCATTTCAACCATGGTTGGGCGTCATAAGGATCCAGCATTGTGTCACTAAACTAGTTTAAAATGTAAATTGTCATTCTTCTTATTGGAGGTTCTCACCTTTATGACTAGCTACTGTTTGCCTACTCAACTATTAGCTAAACTAGTTATATTTCAGTCTAGCCCAGTGTGCTTAGACTAAATTCATATTAACATCAGGTGAGCTGGCTTAACCTAGATATAGGACTATGCAATATATTTCTAAGAAATATACCAAACAATACAAAAGTTGAAATTTCTACAGTATGGAGCAATGAATTTTCTATCCAGGTCAAAGGAAAGAAGCAAGTGGTGTTCAGGTTTCTGTATGAAAAATGTGGCAGGATCGTGATACCTGACCCCTTCAAATCGTATTCTAGTACTAGTTGTGCATTGAGGCAGATTCAAGTTTTGATTAATTGTGTAGTTGAGGGTATTAAGAAGGTACTTCATTAGGTAGTTTGGGTATAGGGAAGTCAAGGTTTAAACCCCAAAATCCAAACCCTAATCTTTAATACTCATTTTTCCCCTCTTATTATCCTGTTGATGGACCCACAACCCATTCGATCACGTTACCCCACTAATCGCATGACATGCCACTAAAGACCCCCTCTTTGGTTCCCCTCAGTCAATAACAAAGGCATCCCCCAATTCCATCTCCATCTCAATATTCATTGAACTTGTGGAGGGATCAGATAGTTATAAAATTTAGCAAGGTATTTAATGGATTGGCTACTCGTTCAATTAAACAGAGCCAGATTTGGATATTAAGCATGATCGAGCGAACCAGCCATCTGCCATCCCTATTCTAATTTAAGTTACATGGTGGTCTATGGTAACAAGTTGATAACTGAATATTGGTAAGCAAACCAGCCTTCAAAAGATAGGAAAGACACAAAACAACAAATTTGAGTCCAGATGCTTACTCAAATTCTCAAGTATTATGATTCTTCAGTGGACAACATTCTTAAGGCTTGTTAAAATGAAATACGAGAAGAGATAGTCAATAAACATTTAAAATGCAAAACTTTTCATTTGAAAGATACTTCAGATACAACAATCTATGTGAGGTGTTACTTGGCAATTTCATAATTCAAAAGCCTAGAATGTATTATCTGCTGGCTCCATTTTTTGAAATATTTTCTGAAAATCATTTCAGGCTCCAACTAATGAAGGCATCAACCAGATTTTATAGAGACGAGCTGACATGTTGATTCTCCTCGCACACTAGATGTGTTAAGTGTCAAAATCTCCGATAACTTTATCTCACTGCTACCGAGTTTGCTTTCAACATGCATGAATAGTTATTAGACAAAAGCCTTGTCTATCACTAATGACACAGTTATATCCAAGTATGTTTTATTTAAAAATAAAAACTATAATATAATGGAGGGCTACAAGACGAAAAAACAGAGCGCTCTCTAGTTTCAATGGGAGTCCAGAGAATTGTAACTATCAGAGAAACAACGGGCATTAAGGGGGCACCTTTGGGCATGGTACATACAAAGTCATCCCAAGCTTCCAATCGTCGGCCATAATTCCAACCGCCTCGGCTTTCGCCTGCAAATACTGCAGTCGCTCCGTCAAGACGTCCTCTTGTGACACCGCAACTTCGACTGCTGCAGCAAGACAACTATTAATATCCATGAGGTCATCCTAAAGATACCGTAAGCGCATAAAATAACTAAGAAGATTCCTGCTCCAAAGTGGAGAAAGATGCGATCTTTGAGATGAATACCACTGTCCGCAGCCATGTCGCGTCGAGGCTGACGGAAATAAAAAAGGCGTCGAGAATGCTTGGAACGAAGACTATAATCGAAGTAGACACTGGTACGGATGGGAAGATGAAGAAACCGACGGAGGCGGAGATGCGCAGGTGCCGCGGCGACGAAGCATCTCAACTGGAGGTACTTGGAGCCGGACATGAGAAGGGCTTGGACAGGGCGGCAGGCTACTAGGGGCATTATACTTCTGCCGCCGACAAGCCGCCTGCCTTCGTGAACAGGCGGAGAGCTGAGGACGACGGAGTGAGCAAGCGAGGCCAGAAGCGGATGCGAAAAAGATGAGGTTTATGGAACTAGGGCTTCTATATCGTGGCTGGAAATGGGGCTCGGCTTGACTTTCATGATAAAGGGAGGGACTCATCTGTAAAATTAACAAAACATGCCAACTTTAAATTCTCAAAATACGTTAAATTTTTAATTCATCTTCGCGTATGAAAGCTCGTCTCATTTTACTTCCAATCGTTGCTATTATTTTTTTATTTAACGGAATAACAAGGGATGAATTGATTTCAACTTTAGGGGACATTTAATTAGGATTCTCATTGATAACTTTGATTATCTATTTAAGATTATAATATTTGATTTAGATTATAATTGATTTTTAAATAATACAACGTCACCACTATATTAGCAAATGAATTATAATTTGAAAATATGATTATCTTGATAGTCTAAAATTTTCTACGATTTCAAAGTTATCAAAAAATTTTCTATTATCACCTTTTGATTTTAAAACTAATTTAATTGAAATACATCATAAAATCTAATTGAAATCAAGTTAATTAATTTAATAAATTTTAATTTAAATATATATAAATTTTAAAAAATAATTTATTTTAAATTTTAAAAAAATAAAATTAATGAATTATATTTATTAATTTAATCAATTATTTTATTAAATTATATAAAAAATAATTTTAAATTTTAAAAAATCAAATTAAAATCTATATTTATTAATTTAACGAATTATTTTATTAAAATAATTATTTTAAAAATTTATTTTATTAAAAATATATAAATTTATTTTAAATTTAAATAATTATAAATAAATTATATATATATATATATATATATTTATATTTATATTACCATTTTATTATCATCATTAATATTAATAGTTAATATTTACTATATTACTTTTGATTTAATTTATTTTTAGAATAAATTAAATTAAATTAATAATATTAATGAAGATAATAAATTGATAATATATACAAATATAAATATAATTTATTTATTACATTAATATTCTATTTGAATATAATAATAACGGTAGTAGTTAGGTTTGAAAGTTTTTTTGAAACTATCGTGTATATATATAAAAGTAGAGTAATTGGATTAAAATTCAACTCGCTTTTAATTTAGTATAAATATACCTTTATATATATTTTTTTTGTATCTCCCGTTCCTATTTAAAAATAGTTAATAGTTTATTTTACTTTTATGTTTATTGTAACCATCAAAGGAGCTTATCAAAAGAGACGTCGATGAAGTAGTGAGATTAAGAAAGGATCAATAAGTCTCCCTTTTCCACTGAATTTGCTCCTCCGAATTCAATGAATCGCAAGAGAGAAAGAGAAATGGTAAAAGATTGTATCTTTTTAATAAACGTCATTGACCACCACTGTACGTCATTAATCTATACTTGTTGATGTATTCCCACCAAATGATGCCACAATCCTTCTTAAACTAAAACTTGTCATATGTCGATTATGGAATCTCATACCTTGTATCAATCCCTCCCGAGTATTTGCAGTCATCATTCTTCATTTCTTAGTTATTCTTTTCCGTAGACATTTCACCTATTTTTATCTCTGTGAAGTTAAGTTTCAGGCGGTTGTCATTTCAAGCCAATGCATATTTACATAAAACATAGCAGTCAAAATTTACAAGTAAGATTTGGAAAAATTGAATCAGAAGTTAATACGATGCTTTAATGAAATAATATTTATTTGACCATGTTGCACGGTGTCATTATGAATTTGACGGTCCCGGGGCAACGGTGCAATGGTAGGATATTCAGATTGTGACCTAGGGACTCGTGGTTCGATCTCCAGCTACGGCGTATTTGTAAGAATTTTCTTTCAAATGGGAACGCAATCAAAGGATGTTGGGCATCCGGATTGACCGCCATATGCGCTTCCCGATTTATCTTAGTGGTCGGTGGAAAACTTTCGTGAGACCAAATCGATCACCCCAGAGATTGAATCCACGAGACAATATATCATTTTTTTTATTATGAATTTTACGAAGTGCAGCATCTCAGCTTCAACGAATCAAACTGTACCTCTCGAGTTTAATTAGCTCTGAATACCCGATTTTACAAAAAAAATATATGAATTATGCAGTTTGCCATTTTGTTTTTGTACGACGTTAAGCCAACGAAATGCTTAGTAGAGACGAGCAGAAAACGAGATAGAAAATTGTTCCCGTCAAGAATTTCTTCTGGGCGCGCACGTCACTTCCTCAGGGGCACTGTGCGGGGAAAAGGTTGAGATTGGTCGACGATCGCCAGAGACCTGCAACCACCGACACCGTGAGATGGTTGGCCGGCGGGACCGGCGAGACCACTCCGATGCTTAAGTCAGCGACGGCAGGAGAGTAAATGAGAGTAGAAGTGGTGAGCAAAATGGTTAGCACCTACCTGGCCCCTTCACAGGGGTCGCCTTATATAAGGAAGAGGAGATCCGTACCCTGGACACAGCAAGGGGAACCTTACTGTGCGGGTACTTTCTGTACGGAAGAGGAGTGCTGTCTTTAATGAGGAGGTACACTGTGGACAGTGTCGTACGTTGAGACGGCGCGTGGCCGTGCCTGGCGGCGTGCCTGTCAGAGAGAGTGGTCAGTTGTACAATAGAAGGAGTGGTTAGTGACAGAAGGTACGATTCGGCCTCAGCTCCCTGAATCGAGTCGGCCTGCTGCTCGGGTCGGGGAGGCTGCTCAGTCGGGCTATCTGGGAGTCGGCGAGTCGGGTATGCCACCCACTCGGATTATCTGGGAGTCGGCTCGGTAAGCTTATTCATCTCCTCGGCGGGCCCACTGGGCTGCCGGGCTTGGGTGGGGAGCCTCTGGGCTGTTACCCGGGAATCCGGATCCGGGCCTCAGTGCTTCAGCCGACTGTCCTCGGATAGTTGACTCGACTCGGCCGTGTCTCTCGGTCGGGTCCAGACCCGTATCCTCACGCCCGTAACAAAAATGAAATAGAATGAGCAAAAATATCCGTTCCATTCGTTGTAATAGTTATAATTACAACAATATTAGAATAAAAATAATTTCGAAACAAAAAAAAAATCTTATAGAAAAATAATGACATCCTTTAAAATTTTGCCCAAATGAGATAAACAAATCGTGCTCTGTAATATGAAAAAAAAAAAGTAATGTAACATTCTTCACTACAAATCAACAAACTTTGATTAGCAACGCAGCTTATTTATTACAAATAAAAGCATCAGTTGCTTGTATATGCCACAGAGATTTCCAGATATCGAAAATAAAAAGGAACTAGATTGTTATTTCTCTTCACAATCTATATTTAATTCAAAATTTGTAAACCATATCTTCTGTGTATCCCACGTCCTTGAGTATCCCTGTGAGCTGCGTAACAAAACACTAGATCAATGAAACCACATCAACCACCGATTTTAAAATTCATCTAAGCCCATTTTTTTCAAAGCGACATTGGCATACTTCCGTTGTAAACTAATGAACCCAATCCAAGTATGATACAAGGTTTCATGGTGATCATGCGGACTAAACATACCAACATAAAATCAAAGCTGGAAACTAAATGAAGATTTAGTTTTAAACAACTAATGTTCACCTGATGTTGCAGACAAATTAGCAAATTAGAAAGAGTAAAATAGAATAGCAAAGTAGGACAATTTTATAATCGGTACCTCGCCTTGTGATCTATCCTTTGCCTTGTCTCCAGATATATGCTTCATCAAACCTGGGGGACCACATACCTGCAACAAGTATTTTATTTACTAGAAAACGCTTCTAGCAAGATCAGGGTTTTCTTACTGATTGTTCTTGTAATAGGAGATAAGTGGTTATTTGTTTGAATATGCTGTAGTTGTTATATTTTTTTTAAAAAAAAGATTAGCCTAAGCTCAGGAAGATAGAGCAGGATGGATGTATTCATGAATACGGGGGAGGTAGAAAACGAGATGATAATAAGTAGTTTTACAAGGAAATGATGTGTGATAAACAATTACTAGATGATTGAGATCTAGAATAAAAGAGATTGCACTTGGATTAAATTTGACAGGGAATTTGGTTGTGAAAACTTCTAGAGCTGGTGAGATATGTCAATTAACACAAAGGAGCACTTGATGCATCTTAGTTGAAATTATCACAAATGGTCTAGATAAAGATAGCAAGGAATGCAAATTATACCAAATTTCGAAGTTTTCTCTGCAGATAAACATTATTTTTGGCATGTTTCCAACAAAAACTTATTTCTGTTTTTTTAAACCTAGGGTGTACGTCTTCATCATCAAGTCCTGATTTCCCAACTTATCTTCCAGTAATATTCAAGTAAATTATTTTTACAACATCAATTAAAATTTTCTGTGTTCTTTCTATATCTTACACCTTTCGCTCTTAAATTCTTCTAATTATAAACCCAATTAGTTTTGAACATGTTGACACCATCTCATTCAATTTTCTATTATTTTAGTTATGTATTAAAGCAAACACCAAATTGCTCCAGGATATAGTATTTACTTTTAGTAATGTGACACATCCATCTTAACACAATATCATTTACTTTTGTGTTAGACATGCCTGTGAAATGTATAGGACTTAGAAAGATAGATTCAAAACCAAAACCACCATTGACGTTGTTGAAATAAAGCACCAAATGTAGAGTCAAAAAGGAATTTGTAATTGATTAAAAACTATAATAATAATAAAAAAAGTGTACTCACAAGTATCAATGTGTCTTCCCCTGGACTGGGTAAGCCTTTCAAGACCATGTCCTTCGATACATATCCTATACCTCCTCGCCAATTTCTGTTAGGTTTATCCACAGTGTAAAATACCTGCAAAGTCACCCACAAAATGATCAATCACATTGAAGGGTTGATATCAGTTTATAGCTAAAAGATTCATCGTAGATCTACCTTAAAATTTGCATAGCTAGCAGATAGTCTGTCAAGTTCATTTTTCAGTAGAATATCATCTGGCGATATGTTGGCATAGATTAAGGATACCTGATTCACCAAGGAGCAATCAAAAGAACCTGAATTAAACTAAATAACAACCTGTAGATTATTTGAATTTCCAGTGTAGTAAGCAGCTAGCAAACATTCGGTGGAATGACATTTCACAAGGAGTTTCATGTAAATTCATATAAACTAAGATTTGAGGGGAAAAATAGTTTTTCATCACCAAGATGTATGATTGTCAAATATTTGAGTTCAATTAAAAGAATCTCAAAACTACATCACTATTATTATACAATTCTCAAAAATTATTTTAAATTATAATTTTCTATAATATCTTTTTATGCCATTACCCCTTGCACCTTCAATTCAAAGGATTCAGTTGCCTTTGAACATATTCGTACAATCTCTCTCATATTATCACTAAAAAAACAATTTTTCCATAAATATTCCCAATACATTGCTAGCTGCACAGCACTATAGCAAATGACAGGTTTAAAAGAAAACTATGATGGCACGTTTGGTTCCCTGAAATATTTATTCCATTCCCTATGAATTCAAATGGAATATGTATTTCTGTGTTTTGTGTTTAGTGACAAATTTGAATAAATACCTATTCTGTGTCAGAATGTTAATTCCTTGACAACTAAGAATAAGTCAGGATGAATCCTTGCTTGTACTCCCAGAACAAATATTCCAAAACACATGGAATCCCCTCCATAGTACTTCATTCAACTTGGACTCCAAAAAACTTTGTGTCACCCTTGTACTCCGAAAGCCTCATGGACTTGCCGCTGACTCATTGCTCCTCTATTGCTGTCGTCAAGTAGCTCCTCATTGCCACATGCCACACTCTCTCCTTAGATGATCAGATAGGCACTTAACTAATGTAACCCTTTCCCTGCCCTTCTTTTTAGCCCCAGTATTCTATCAGTTTTGTCGCTTTCCTCTCTTCCCTTCTTGTTCGGGTTTATATATTCTCCTCTTATTAGGTTGAGTATGATCAATGACATTATTGATGCAATGGTATCATTTGGTATATACAGTCTTGCCTATGCTTAAACATGTTAAAAGAATGACTACATTCACTTAAAAAGTGACATAAAAATATGTTTGCACTTGACCAAGCCAAGATAAATTCATGGCAACGCTTTGCCAAGCAAGAAGACAGTCTCATTAGGTCCAATATTGCCAGACCATTTCTCAAGCCTATTAATAAGTAAAACATGCCCATCCCAGAAATAGGCATCCAGCTAGCCTAAGATCATAATTAAGTTGACTAGCCTCACATCCAACTAGCACATAAGTTTGTTGGATTTGATTTAATCTTGGACCTGTAATTTTAGATAGTATTGCATATTTGGTTCACACCAAAGTTCATTTGGCCGAGTCACAAAACAGCTGGAAATTTAACCCTATGCCTGCCACAGCCTATCAACGTGTCAATCTGAAACATTAGCCCAGTCATGAGCTTGTTTCATGCCTGCTAGCTTATGAACAAATTGATTTCAAATAAATGATATGTAGACTTATGACAAGGAGAAGATCAATTAAGATACATGCAAGGGAATCATTTGAATGAAAGAAACCATCAAAATCAAATAGAAAATTGCGGACTTATAATATGATCAATGGACAAAAAGGGAAAATAAAAGCACCTGGGTGTTGTCATCAGGATTCTTCAAAATAGCATTTACAACCTGTAGCATTGGTGTGATACCAGTGCCCCCTGCAATCTAAGAAGGAAATAGATGCACAGACTTAAACTCACAGGTCATACACTGTGAAAAATTCCAACATTGTATGCAATAAGATATGAGCCTGAAAAATGAAAATAAACTCAAAAACACAAATAATGACAAACAAACGGCGAGTCCTGACTATTTGGAATCCATTGGCTGCATGGATTAGTTTAATATTCATTAATTTCCATCATGGCATAGATTTTTAGGAGGTACTGAACTTCATTAGTAAAAGAGAACACCAAAAGAGAATTTTTTATTTGTAGTGATAAATAATGTGGATTCAAGATTACATGGGCTTCAGAAGGAAAGAACCTCAAACATTCACCCCCAAACATCACCTAATAAGCTAAAATAAAAGTAAAACAAAGACATTAGTTGATGCATCACCTCAGAAATCAAGAGGTAACAATTGAACACAAAAACAGCATAAAGTAGAGAAGACATCCTCAACTAAATCAATTATGACTATTAAACACCACGTAATAATTATTAATTGTATCTTTTATTCTCATATATGTAATTTTCAGCCCCAGCAAAATTTCATAGAAGAAATTCGGAACTAATTACTGGTGACTTACCATTCCAATGTTCCTTTTCATATTGGGGCTATATCTGAGCTTCTCGATTGGCCTAGACAAACAAAGAAAAAGAAGCTCAATTGGTAGAATACTTTTACATATGAATAGTTAATGATCACTTATCTAATTACCCTTTAACTTCAATGATATCTCCTGGCGTTAAGCTTGCAAAATGTTGACTCATTTTCCCCTCAGGATACACCTGCAAATACAGGAAGTAAATCCAGAACATCAAGAAGTATAAACAAGATTGATGGTGTATTGCAGAGAGATCATTTTACCTTGATTAATAAATCAAAGTAGCCTCTTGAGTCAGGATCTGATATGGGAGTATACCTGAGACATAAACCAACACATTCTGAGAGAATGACTGCACAATCATCAGTTCAATATGATAATGATCCTTAGAAAATCTGAACATATTAACAGCAGCAAAAATCTAGGAGATAGATATCTCTACTTCGCTTTTACACACAAATCAGCAGTAAGCAACAATTTTATAATAAGCTTCTTATGAGATATGATATAAACAGCATAATAACAGAAGATAAAAATAGAAGAACTATGCCAATCTAATTATTTTCAGGTTCAAACTGTCACAGCACCAAGCCAAAAAACAAGAAAAAAGGAAAATTATACCCGCGATAGAAAATTCATATCTATTGCAAACATTATAGTATGGATTATGTTTGGGAGAGGTTCATAGTCTAAACTTAACTATGAACATTTTAAAAACAACATAAGTATATTCTTGTTGCTAACAGATGTTTAATTCCCCAACAGGAAAACAGAAACCTAAATATGAACACTTACGGACGAATGACATATTTTCTCCGCCCATCTGATTCTTCTCCAATTGGAGCCCTGTGATTGGCAATCCAAAGATGGTTAGTAACAACATATTGAAATCATTCTAAAGTTAATCATGACAAAATAAAAGACAGAAAATCACAAACATTAGGAGCCATAAAAAGAAGCAAATCAATTTGAATATGATGCTCCTTCCTAAAAACTTTCACCTCAGTTCTTTTCCAAAACCAAATGCCTACTGTGGTAGCAAGATCCATTCAAGCACTTATAGCATTGATTCATATTGAAAACAGTTTGTGTATGCATATGTAACATATAGTTTGTGTGTGATTCAAGTAATTGCAGCTTTTGAGAACCTTCATTGTCATTCCAAGATTTGGTTGTCCACTGGAAGTTGTGAGCTAATTAAGGGGTTTAGAAGACTTAGATGAGTCTACTTCCGTTATCTTAGACTAAAGAATTTTGGAATAGTGATTCGATCCTACCAAGTAGGATAATTTTTTAATTTAGGTGGTGCTGTGACATGTAAGCCTAACAAAGATTATATTGGCTACCAAGCATCCCAACACAATTGTCATCCCTTTCCATGTTGCCCAATGATTGCAAAACTTCAAATGAAACCAATAAGTACAATCCTTTTGATCTAGTAGTAGCACTAATAAAATGATCATGTCAATCTTTTCAGGTCGAAATTTAGCAGTTGTTCTATAATTGGCTTTAGATATGATCCGGAATGTAAGTACATGTTCACTGATGTATAACTATGAACATGTATGTGATGACCCTTCGTTACATTAGCACTAAGAGATGGAGGATCAGGAAACACACCGTGTAAGAATGCAAGAAGCAACATCAAGACCTAATTTGGCAGTAGGATCAAATGAGAACCTGAAAAACAAAAAATGAGTAGAACTTCCTTATGACAAAAAATTGAACCCCTTTGGGAAAATTTGGATGCAAAGAAAACCAACAGTATGAAGTACCTGAACAATTGACTATTATGACTGACCCTTGCAGTTTCTTGAAGCTTGAATTCCAACCATTTTTCAGGGTTCAATGCTGTTAAAAGAAAGAAATAAGACTACAGTAAGCACAACCAAATTGATCATTCCTGCAACCAACTAAGATGTCTCTCAAAAGGAAAAAAAATAATTGGAGATAATATAGTCATGACTCATGAACTCAATTTTCACCAAGTATGTTGCAGTTTCTAATAGCCAATAATTCTTTTACAATAAAGGAAATTGAAATACTCAAATAATAGTCAGGCACCTAGAAATTAAGTCGCAATTCATAGCATATCACCCAGCCCCTTATCAAGGTCAGCCACATCTACTGAAAGAAAATAAGCAACTAGAGACACATGACATTATGCATTTGAGTATTGGAACTTAAACATAGATGTAGGAAAGTGACATAATATAGCATTTCAGAGTGGCACTCACGCTCCTTAGTTCATACTCTTTGCCGACATAGTATGTGGACAGAATCCAACATAACACATAGAAAGCATAAAAGAAACAGTGTGCATAATACAAAAATCTTTCAAATGAATTCAAATGTTCAACAGAAAAAGGTTGACAAGAACTTACCAATAGCAGATTCATCACTATTGATGTCAAGTTGAACCTATGAGAACAAACAATCAGAACTAAAGATAATTTAATATTAAGCATCTGTACTACTGATAAAAAACTGATCATACACAATTTCTCAAAGTGAAACTCTCATTGGCATGTCAGAGAAAGAAGTTTCGACAGAAGATGGGGTTAGATGGATTCCACAGAATTGCAAAGAGACCCAGTTTAGCATTCATTGACAAGCTCAGGATTTATAAAGTTCCTTTGTATAAGAATTTCTTTTCCAAGTAAATCGTCACTTCGAAGGAATAAAAGCTTCAGTAAGAAAGATGCTTGATTTGACTAATCAATTCAACGCATTTCATCAGACTAATGGGCATCGATTGAGTGCAGAAGCTACACGTAAATCCAAATAGGGGGCATCAGAATTGCTGGCACATACCGAATCCAAAACCTACGAAGGCAAGCGCAAATCGGACGCCTTTCAGTTAACCAAATCAAATCACAATGTTGGGCAGCAAAACTAGAAGAATCGATCAAAAACGCCTCTCAGAAAAACCCAAACGAATCACACTATCAGAAACCAAAACCAGAATAGCCCACCAAATACGCCTCTCAAATAACAAAAGCGGATCGCACTGTCGATCGAACAGCACATGTGACAAAGTGACCAATTTTTCCGAAGGCAGCACGGATCCTTACGAAGGCAGGAGATGAAGAGTAACAATAGACGGCGGCGCCACCAAAGATGGCAGCGGCTGCAGCGAACGGGAAGCGACGATGCAAATTAGACGATTCTTTGGAGGCGCCAAGAAAAGCGGCGAGTGATGGAGAAGGAAGGTTGGACGAAAGGAGTCGCCTGAAAAGAGCCATCAGGCAAATCGAAGCGGAAAGAGGCAAAGCAGCGTCACCGGCCCGCCTACCCAACAGAGAAACAAGGGTTTTGAAGATCTGGGAACGACGTGACCGGAAGGGAGGGCCATTATAATAATTTTTAATAAAATTGAATTTGATAAAGTTGAAATAAATTTAATCAAATTAATCTATTTCGAAGTAATTTTGTTAAAAAGAAAGAACATATAAAACGTTTTAGAGCTTTTTTAATGATAATTACACATTTATGCCGAGAGAGAGAGAGAGAGAGAGAGAGAGAGAGAGTGGCCGTAGTGGAACCCCTTGTTTCCGTTGGCTGCGGTACAGAATGCTAACCGTGTCCAATGGCATCGGACCTCTTGCCTCGTTGTTTGGCCATGGAGTCCAACGCCATGCTCTGGTTCCGGAAGGGGCTGCGAATCCACGACAACCCTGCTCTGGACTACGCACGCCGGGGATCCAGCAACCTCTTTCCCGTATTTGTGATCGACCCTCGTTACCTCCATCCTGATTCCTCTGCCTTCTCCCTTGGTTCTTCCCGGGCCGGTATCAACCGCATTCGCTTCCTTCTCGAGTGTCTCTCCGACCTCGACTCTAGCCTCCGCCGGCTCGGTTCCCGTCTCCTTGTTCTCAGGGGAGACTCTGATCCAGCCTCGGCCATTTGCAGAATCGTTAAGGAAGTGAGTTAGCTCCGAAAACAATGTTTTTTTCTCTTTTAAATCACGAGTAATTGAGTTCAGTTTTGTTCCTCGTTGTTGTAGTGGAAGATCCGGAAACTCTGTTTTGAATATGACACGGAACCATATGGTCAAGAGCTGGACAGAAAAGTTAAGGTCATTTAGTTTGACTCTTGTCCTTCTTATTTCCTGTTTCATTTTCTAATGTTCGTGGTGTTCCAGAACTGAAAATGCAATTATTGTTCGTATTGCTATGAGTTTCGATTGTTATCGATTGACTATTTATAAGATTATGATAGTTAGCCTCGGATTCTTGAAGGATTTTGCCTCAAAACACGGAATCGAAGTGTTCTCCCCAGTTAGCCATACCCTTTTCAATCCAGCGGATGTGATTGGGAAGGTACTTCGCTGAAAACTTGTGAAGTTGCTAGCACATGGCATACTTAATTTCCATGTTTGTTTTCCTGGACAGTCACTATATGCATATTCCTGTACTGTTTACTCATTTTGTTCTACTTTCGTATTATGTCTCTTGCTGTGAAGAATGGAGGAAAACCCCCTTTGACATATCAATCATTTATAGCACTCGCGGGAAAACCTGAGGGCCCACTTGAAGTGACATACTCTGAGCTTCCTCCCGTGGGAAATGTTGGAGAATCTGAATTGCTTGCTGTTCCAACAATTGAGGAACTTGGCTACAAGGAAATGATAGAGGTTTGCTACTTTGAGCATTGTTGTTGATTGATGCGACAGAAGTAGGTTATAACTTTTAACTAGAGGTTTCTGGTTGGTATCTTTTGAAGAGTTATTGTTTTTCCCCCTCTAAAATTTCTATTCATTTCATATCTTTTTGTTGGAAAACGAAGAAAAAGTGATAAACTTACGATTCTGGTACTGTATGCTGCCTTTCTAGGAAGAGTTTCCTCCATTTCGAGGCGGTGAATCAGAGGCTCTTCGGAGACTTAAGGAAGTTCTTAATGACAAGGTGTTAAACCCTCTTAACCGTTATGATTATACTTTCTTTACTTCCAATGAAGTCTTTAGTCAGGTGCATTCTAATAGTTGCTTGTTCCGGTTGTTTCTCTACATGTATTTTAATGTAAATATAAGGTTCAGCCTGTCTATTCACTCTTTAGATTGAAGGAGAATGGTGGAAAAGGAGTTCTAGTTTAAAACGAGTAAATGATGGTTTCTTCCCAATTTTGCACCAGTATTATGCGAGAATTTGAGAATTAAACCTTCCTTTTTTTCTTTTCCTCAGTAATGGGTAATTTATGTTAGCTAAGGGTGCTTGCATTTGACCTAGTTACTCTAAACTGATCTTGCTGTCAAGGAACCTCTTACGCTTGGCTGTTCTTATTAGCTTTACTTCCTTGAGAATCAAAGTAATTTTTAAAATATTCTAGATTCTTAAAAAAATTTAGCAAAACAGAAAAAATATAAAATAAAATAATAAAGGGAAAATGAGTTGCTGGAGGTTATGAATTTGTAGATTCCACAGAAAGGAGCACAATTAGGTTTTTTGCATACAGCCATACTGCATTTTCTTTTTCCATCTCTATTTTTAGACCATGATTACAGTGAAAAACAAATAATCCTCAATTGTTTCAACCTCTCTTGGATGATCTAGCCAATAGTCTTTTCAAGTTTTATTTCTTCAATTTACAAGCCTTTCCCGTTTATCTTTCTTCTTTTTGAAAATTTGTGTATCTTTCTTAACTTATGAATTTTGCAGGAATGGGTAGCAAATTTTGAGAAACCAAAGGGTGATCCATCTGCCTTTCTGAAGCCAGCAACCACTGTTTTGTCCCCGTATCTGAAAGTAAAATTAAATTATACATGAGGTTTGCTAGGCATCTTTAACTCTGTATGGTGATTTTGCTTTAATAATTGGAATTTGGCAGTTTGGTTGTCTTTCTTCAAGGTACTTTTATCAACGCCTTCACGATATCTACCAAATTGTTGGAAAGCACACATCCCCTCCAGTTTCACTTTTTGGTCAGGTTAGCTATTAACAAGCACTTTATCTTCGAGTGTACTTTATGAAAATAACTAAAGAAGCTAATCTCATTTAGACAATTTCCTACAGTTACTGTGGCGTGAATTTTTCTACACAGTGGCCTTTGGAACTCCAAATTTTGATCAGATGATTGGAAATAGGATATGCAAACAAGTAAGTTAACATCTCCATCCCATGTTTTTTGCAATTCCTATCCTGAAAGGAATTTAGGGATCAGTCTATGTGGACACAGTGAAACTGTTATTGTACTTTGTATTCAGAGCATTTGCACATATTTGTCCTTTATTCTGTACTCAGAGCATTTGCACATGATTTTTGCAACTCTTATCCTGAAAGGAATTTAGGGATCTGTTAATGTGGACACTGTAAAACTGTTACCACACCTTGTACTTAGAGCATTTGCATTTGCACATATTTGTGCTTGTTCTACCCTATATTGCATTTGTTGAATTAAAGATCTCACTGTTAAATGGAAGATTCCTTGGAGACAAGATGAAGCTTTGCTTGTAGCTTGGAGAGAGGGCAGGACCGGATATCCCTGGATCGATGCCATTATGATACAGGTACACTCACCTAATTGTTCAGTAAGTTTATAATGTGTCTTAGCCAAACTAGATGTTTTACTTGCATATGCCGTAAGTTCTGAAGATATTCATGATTTACCACTAGCTTAAGAAGTGGGGATGGATGCACCATCTGGCGCGGCATTCTGTTGCATGTTTCCTAACACGTGGTGATCTGGTATTATCTTAAATTAACTATTCTTCATTGTCTATTGACTCTCTTGCTTTCAGTGATCTTTCAATCAGCATTTGAACAGATTGACAGAACTTAGTTGTTTCACAAATTAAATATAAAAGGTAACAAGAATAATCCTCATATTCTTTCATGAATGGGAAGGTTTGTAAATCCACAATCAGGTATCTTTAAAATTCAATGCTTCTTAGTTAGAAAAGCAAACTGTCAAAGGTAATGTTAAGTTCGAGACAAAATAAAACTATTGAAGCAGCATATCCCATTTCGTTTTTTTTTTGGTAAATCAGTATTTCTGCAAGTTGAGGACATTTATGCTTTCACGTTGTGTCAATAGGTCAGCAGAGTTTGCAGGCTAATATGTTGGGCTAGTTGTTCAACATTGTAATCTACAAAATGATATAGATGATCATAAAGCATCATTGATTAAAAAATAAATAAATAAAAGCATCTAATAAAATTAAATAAAAATATGATTATTTTTTCCCCAAATTAAAGGCACCTATAAATTAAACAAAGGGACTGTGCTAGACATCTATTGTAACTAAATAAAAGCGCTTGCATTCTATTTATTTTTATTTTTGAAGAAGACACCTAAAAGAGTGCTCCTGCATTGTAGTTAATTTTTTTTCATGCCCCTGCTACAATTAAATAAAAAAAGACACCTACTATAACCAAATAAAACACTTCTATAGTTAAACATTTTGGTGTACTTGTTATAACTATATGACCACACTTACTACAATTAAACGAAAAACATCTACTATAAATAAATGAACTTAATATAACTATATGCGTGCATTTTTTTGTTTTTTGCCAAACTGTTATAATTAAACAAATGCACCTACTACAACTAATAAAATGTTTAATATTGGTGCTGTAAACATTTGTGTGGTTCCGAGCATCCTTAACGTGGATGACATGTAACTTTTTACCTAAATGATATTGGAGATTCCTTTTCTGTTCATGATAAGATATTTGAGATGAGATGCAGTTTATCCACTGGGAAAAAGGACGTGATGTTTTTGAGAGATTACTTCTTGATTCTGATTGGGCAATTAACAATGGTAATTGGTTATGGCTTTCTAGTTCAGCCTTTTTTAACCAGGTAAGACTAATGCTTTTCCCTAACACCATAATCAACTTATTTTTACTGTCATCTGCAATAGATGGTTTCTGCTTTGGTAATTTTATCCACCTTCTCTTGCTTATTGTTAGTATTACCGTATCTACTCTCCAATATCTTTTGGGAAGAAGTACGATCCTGATGGAAAATTTATTCGACATTTTATCCCTGTGCTAAAAGGTACTAAACTTGTTACAAACCAAGTTAATCACTGTGATGATCAATCGGCCATGTTGCTTTCACTTGATTTGTTGCAGATATGCCAAATGAATATGTTTATGAGCCTTGGACAGCTCCTCTGTGCGTCCAAAGGAAAGCAAACTGCATAATTGGAAAAGACTATCCAAGGCCAGGTCAGGCACTTATAATTCTCTTTTGGTTTTCGCATTGAAACTGCCAATCTGTATTAATATTGCAGCATGTTTTGCGGAATAGGTTAATTCAATCGTTCTCTTTTATTATTAAAAGCTACTTTAGGCTATTTTTTTATCAAGGTTAGCCATGGATTCATGCTGCCGAAATCTCGACGGTGATCGGGCCTGCAAATTTTTAAGAATATTTATATTGTCAACCTACTCTGATTAAAGTTCTACCTTCTCAAATTTCTATTGCGCGCACTATGTCAACTGGTGCCAGAATGAAGAATCCTCACCGAGATGTTCAGCGAATTGGTTTCTTCTCTTTGTCGTATTATAATCTTCTTAAGATTCCCAAGAAAATGACAAAACCACATTCATAGAGTCATTAGCTCATCTATCCTTTTACACTAAAGACCTAAAGATATTGCTTGTATTGTTGTTGTTTAATTTTTTTTCTTTATTTGTTTTGATTGTTTATAAAAAATATATTTTAACCTTCACTGACCTCATCCTGTCAAGTGAGACGGTTGTGAAGAGCAAGCAATATATATACCTGATATTGTCGTCCTCTTCTTGACCAAATTTAATCTTTGGAGAGGTCACTAATTAATGATGATGATACACTTGAAAGCATTATTATTATTGCAATCAAGTTGTGTTCATCTTTATTATTGAATTAGCTAATAACTTCTTTGCTCTGACTGTTTATCTTTTGTATGTTCTACTCTAATAGATTTAATTTTTCTCTATAAAATCTATCGTCTTTAAATATAGAAGCCTAGAAGATTTGATGGTAAGTTATAAGACAGAATGTGAAGCTGTACAGAATAAAAGCAACTACTTGATTCAGTCCAATCATAGAGAGAGGGTGACACTGGTGACTATATTCATATCCTTGATGCTCATATAAATGATATGTTTGGAATCCAAGATTTTTAATGCAACTTGACACTTTTTCCGCCAGTAATGTCACTTTGTGTGCCCAAACATGTGTTAGTTTCCTTATCATTGTGTTGTTTTACATATTTGAAATTAAAAATGAGTTTGCATTCTTTATTTTTCCTGATCAAAGATTATTTCTCTTTGGGAATGCTTGCAGTGGTCTCCCATGATACTGCGAGCAAGGAATGCAAGAAAAAGATGGGGGAAGTGTACGCCAAGGACCGGTCTATGAAAAGAGACAACAAAGCATCTTCTAAATCTGCAACGATGCGGAAAAGAAAAAAATAATAACTAACGCTATAGTGATAATGTTGATATTTATGGTTTTCCAAGTGTTCTATTTTTCACAAATTCAAAAGGTGTAGAATCATTGAGTTAGATAGAGCATCTATTGATGAACAAGGATAATATATAGCAACTGTCAGAGTCCATATCTTTTTGTTGCAACATATTCAGTTCTCACAAAGTAAGTTTCGGTCATTTAATAGCCTAGAAATGTTGTGACCTATCTTCAGGCCTCATTTGTTTGTTTACTATTTCTCACGCAGTTGTTTTTATATCAACTACGGAATGCAATTGGACTTGGCAATCTTGGTGTCGCGAGCCTTCAAGCTTTAATACAAAATTGATTTTCCATATTAAAGAAACATGATGATATATATATTTTTTTAAAGTGCACTTAATCTTTCACTTTTTAAATCACTCTTCTATTGTATAAATACTTAATTTTCCTGCATGTTTATTTTATATTTTTTTGTTTATTTTCCAAATTAAAATTGTCAATTCAACTCAACATAAATTGCGAGTTAAACAGATCCATATACGAATTTATTAAATAATAATAATAAATATAAAAAATAATAATTGTTTTAAATTTGAATTATAGATTAGTCAACTCACCACTTCATTTGAGTTTTTTATTTTAATTTTAAAATTTTTAAAAAAAAAGAATTGTATGAGTTTTAATTTTAATTTTAAAATTTGAATTATAGATTAGTCTCTCTCTCTATATATATATATAGCTTCACCAGTATGACTGTAAAATGCCTAAACTCAAGTGGCAAATGTTGTATTAGTTGCCAAACAGAATGACAGATTATGAACGTACTGTTAGTTAGTTCCTTAATTTCATTGTTCACATACACTTAAGGGTATAAGATCCAGCGAGATCTCATCATTAGAATTCTCCTCTTTTGTCCCGATACACAATTGCGAGTCTGAAAACTTACTATCAACAGCTGCCAATCGCAGAGTAGAATCGCCGCCCGTTTCTCCATTGGCAGCCTCGCATGATAACGTGTTCATCTGTAAACATTATTCTTAGTGAGTCTTTTATTTATGTATGTATGTATGTATTTATATACCTTGCGGTAAATGGTTCCATCCTCCTCAACGTGCCACCCTGCCTCCTGGCACAATGCTTTGAGCACATCGTTTTGGTCTGCATGCTTGGGCAGTTGGTAGTTGCCGTGAGCCCTCAGCCCCGCGTATATGTTCGCAGCCACCCTCCGCCGCCGCTGCTCCCGACGGCGGTTATTCTCCCTTTCCCGTGGACTTGGCCACCGGTCCGACGTTTTCACCGCCCCATCTCGCCCTCTCCGCCGCACCGTCCATGGCCGTGCTGTCTCCTTTATGCATCCCTTCTTAAGCGTCGCCATACTTTCCTCTCCGTGACCTTCATTGATCGAGCTCGGATCCATGTGCCTCTCTTCTAGACAGAATAATTAGCAAATGGGAGCATATAAGAGACCGGGATTCATGTACAAGAGCTAGGTATGAATGATCAGCTAGGGTCACGCAAAGAACAGGGCAAGGGGAGATCGATGGAACACAAACATAAATTGGTGCTGAATAACGTGCATGGATTCCGTCCTTGCAGTACTGGTGTTTATGTCTGTCTCTCTCAAGCTTAGTACGTACCAACAGTGGCCTCAATAATTAGATGCTCTTATCCTATTAATGATTTATATCATGGTTCGTTAGAATAATTAGAAGTGGTACCTCCCTACATGTACTCATGCCTTGTACGTGAATTGGATGAACCAGAAATTTTTTCCCTCCTCCCTTTCCTCGTGATGAATTGATCTTGTGTGGAGAATATCGTCATGATTTATTTACTTGAATCTCCGATAAGTAAGAAAGCCGTGCCATGGATCATGCGCTTTTGCAATCGAATGCACTAGAGTAAAATATAATAACATTAAAATGGACAGTTAGTAGTTATACTAAATTGCTAGAACGATAACACTTATTTAGTACTGTTAGTTATAAAGAATCATGATGTTTGTTTATATCAAATGATGATACATAGTTATACATTTATCAATCATAACAATCTTACTTACACTAACCTATAGCAGCTCATATATAGTAATAAACTATCATACTCGGTTATAGATTGAGTACCTTCCGAGTCGAAGAAGTACGTAGGAGACTCCCTTCTTGAGTTGGATGATAAGGAATGAGTGTTTCTGTCAGATCTAGAGGGAGCATCCAATAAATTATTTAAAAGCTCTATTTATAAACGTTAAATTCAGTGATAATACAAAAAATAATTTGTAAACAAATATAAATGAGTTTTTATTGATTCGACTTTTAAATTTTGTTTAAGAATAATTTATTTATTTACAGCGGCGGCTCACGTTGAGTAAAAAAATTCAAACCATAATATTAGCTGAGAGTTCACAGCGCTGGAGATGAATTGACCATTGATTTCACAGCCATTGATGTAGTGTCACATCCTTGTCCAAGCGACAAAAGGGCCTTCTTGGTCCTTATAATTACGCGATAAGAGGGGCCCACATCTACTGGGCATGTCGGCAGTGTTCGGACGCTATTTTGACGGCGCAAACCGAGACATGCCACGTGCACCACGGTCGAAGATACGTGATTGGTTTGGTTTGGATCTCTCGATCCTGTGGCGGGCGGCGAGAGACAAGTAACACGTTGGAAATTGAAGGTAGGGGAAGAAGAGGCGTCGACCGGCGATTCATTGAAGAAAGCTGGAAGGAAGGGATAAGGATGACACGTGGGAGGCGAAAAGGTATCAGCCAAGCACCTGTCTTTCTTTCTCATCTTCTTCCCCCTTTCTTCACGGTTTTATATATATATATATATACACACCACAACCTCACCAATTTAATTATCTCAATCCTTTGCCAGGCACCAGATCTTGAGACTTGGGCAGCTAGCTCGCGATGGCATCAGTCGATTCAAGCTACTGCCGCTCGTCGTCGACGTTGAAGGAGTGCGGGCTCCAGCGGCGGTTCCTCAAGATGGTGAAGCAACAGAGGACGCGTCTGTACATCCTGCAGCGGTGCGTCTCGATGCTCCTCTGTTGGCAAGACTGATCGACGGCAGCGCGGGAAAAAGAGATCCTTTGGATCAGTTTCTCAAAAGCAAGGTCAGGCGGCGATGTCGAGATCCAACCTGCTGCGACCTGGTCGACGACATATGTATAAATTATCACTAGGGCTTCTTGTTTGATTGGTTGAGGAGACGATAGCTGTGCTTCGAGAAGGTTGTCTGATGCATCGGTGAGCAGAAATTGTATATTTGTAATTGGAAAAAGGAAAGGAAGTGAGAGCCCGCTTAATGTCTGAGAAAGGGAAGTGATGAAAGGCTTGAACAGTTGTAGAGAAATTTATGAGTAGTATTACTTTTCCTTCTATCGTTTGTGTTCTTAATTAGTTTTTTATTTCCTAATTAAGCTAGAAATCCGTGCATCGATCACATTAAATCATTAAACCATCAACCAACAGTTCCAAAAGTAGAGTACATAATTATCCTCTAGAAAAGAAAATTTTGTCATATGGTGCCTCTTTTAATTTCAAGCATGAGACATTTGCAAAATAATAATAATTTGTAGATTTTGATAATTGCTTTAATTTGGAGCCTAAAAGAAAATTAGAGGTTTATCGATGAATGTCAATGGCTCCATTAATTTATTGATGGCTAAGAAAAATGGCAAGTCACTATCTCAAGCTCATGTTATTTGAGACCGAGCACACCCAAACCATCACTTGGTCAAGCTTTTAAAGCTTCCCCTAAAAATTAATTGAAAATATTTTGTTAAAATAAAAGTACGTCAGTGCTTTCAGGGTCCCACGTATCTTTGTTATTATAATTAAATATACTTATAGTGAACATAACATCTATATGATAACATATACAAAAGTCAATTTATTTAAAATCTATGTGCTGGGTGAGAAATAATATAACAAATAATGAAAAGGGGAAAAGCATATTAGGAAAAAAAGATATCAACTAATTATTTAGTCTTTAACGGAAAGCTTTAAAATGGAATAGAAAGTTATCATTTGGTGACAAATTGATTTTTTTTGTTGACATTTTAATATTTATAATTCATTATATAGTTATCAAAATCTTGATAGTGAATGTTGAGAAATCAAGCATGAGACAGCTAGGCTTTGTAGTTTGTGCCTTTGTTAAATATTCTTATAACTAATATTGTTATACAAATAACAGTATTCAAAAAGAAAATTACTTTTGAGACTTTATATTTCCCAATATGTTTTTTGACTACAAATTCACATGAACACATTTGAGTGAGACTTGATGATGATGAAGAGGACCTCGAGGAAGAAAGAGTGTGTTTGGGCGGCGATGAGAATGTTAAGAAAGAGAAGATCGGAGCCATAAACAAAAAATGAGCGTTCTTACGATGATTGATACTATAAAATAAAATTGCAATTATGATTCTTGCCTTGCAGAATCTTTATTAGATTTTTTGCTCTTAAAATTACTCATTGGATTCTATATACAGAGAATCTTACACACGCAAAACAAAAAAACAGAGTAAAACTGGAACGCGCAAATCTGCTTCGTTTCTTCAAAAAAGGTTACTTTTCTTCTAGAGCTTCACACAACAACAGCTGGCCTGCACGTGGCCGGCGTAGTCATCCGGCACCGGCACCCTCCTCCACGGCGTCGCCACCTTCGCCCCCTCTCTCATCTCCGCAACGTACACTGCGTGGGTCCCGCCGTGCTTATCCGACCCCATGACCATCAGGCTTTCGTCCCACACCACCAGATGCGGCGCCACCCGCACGTCCTCCGGTACCTCCGCCACCTTTCGCCACGCGCAGCCGCTCTCCTGCGTCAGCCCCGCCCCCATCACGTTCCCTTCGGGTCGACACGCATACAGCTGCCCGTCGTCGCCTATCGCACATGCCCGCGGGCACACTCCCGCTTCCAACTTGCCGTCCTCCACAGCACCCCATCGCCAGGCGCCGACGTCGAACGCCTCCATGTTCCGCGAGAAACATCCTTGCGCTTCCGTCGGGTAGCCTCCGACGACGAGGAAGACGCCTCTGCCTCGCACGAAGACCCCCCGGCACTCGTCCCGCTCCTGCGCCATATCCGGCATCTGCGTCCACGCGTCCGCCGCAACGTCGTACGTCATCGCCGACCGCAGCGCGTTCTTCCCCTCGTCATGTCCTCCAGCAACGAACACCGTCCGGAGCTCCACCGATGCGGCGCAGGCGAAGAAGGACCGCCTCGGACCGGGCATCGGCGCACCTTGTCGCCACGAGCCGATCGCAAAGTCATAGACGTGCACGCCGCAGGAGGCAGCCCACGTTTCAGGGTCCCACCCGCCGAGCAACACCAGCTCCCGTCCCACGGAGGCGATTTGGCAGAACAGGGGAAGGCCGCGGGGGAGGGATGGGATGGGGGGGAGGTGCCTCCAGGCGCCGGAGCAGGGGTCGAAGAGGACGAGGCGGTAGGTGGCGGAGGCGGCCGCGTACTTGGAGGCGGGGCCAGAGGAAGCCAGCGCGAGCGGTGGCTCGGCCTGGGCGAGGGCGACGACCGACTGGGCGAGGCCGGCGGCATGCCTCAGCCGGTGGAAGAGGGGGAGCGGACCTCGAGCTTCCAGCGGCGGCAGATGGAACCGAGTGCGGGAAAAGCATGGAAAGGGACGCGGATAAGGCACTCCCGCGCTATCTCGTCGGGAAGCCCCGGAATGAGCTCGGAGTCCATTAAAGAAAATGCAAGCAACGAAAATGCCACTTTTCTTCTTCTTCTGCAGAAGTGAATCGGATTGGGAACTGGGATCAGAGGAAGCTTATATAGTTGGATTTGGGAATCGGATTGGATTGAAAGCATAGCGTTGCGTTCGGGCAGGGGAGGAGACTGCGGCGCGTGGGAGAAGTCCACAGCAAAGGAGGCGACCAGGAGAGATCCGTGGCTGTGCCGTTGGTTCAATCAACCGAGGGGTGGGAGCCCTGGTGTATACGTTGACATTGACGTTGACGTTGACGTTGGCTAATGGTTAGCCATCTGTTTGCGGGTGAGCTTCCCATGGTTGGAGACTGGATTTAGAGTAGGACAAGGGCTTGCTCGAATGCGAGAGGATAATATCGCAGCTCAGCTGATGTGACTTTAAGATGATGTGAGAGGCTTCTTATCTTGTCTCAGGACCTTTTAATCCACGCCGCCGTCCGTTTCATTCAGCCGCCATACTTGAAAAGAGAACAAAGTAATTTACATACGACAAACATTCTTCCCTAATGGCACACCATTCCCAGTCGATCCAGTTGCGGGCAGATACAAATAGATAGCTCATTAACTGACATATTTGGACATGATCGAACAAAGATGGACTAAGTTTGATACTTCATGATACTGGAAATAAGTCATCGTTCACATAACAACCCTCATGGGAAAAGATGTAAATTGTCCCTACTTTAAGTTTTGGGGCCGTGTAGGCTTGTCCCAGTGCTGTTAGCTACCAAATAAATGGTCTGGGCTTCATGCAATGCCCATTGATTGCTTTTTTAGAATCCATTTACTGTTCACTTTGCCTCGTGAAAATAATAATAATGATAAAAAAAACCACATGAAAATTAGCTTCTACGACCTGACCGGATCAGTCATAGTTAAAACGAGGTGGCTTGAACCAAGCCTAGCTAGAATTAGTCAAAAGAAGACAAGAAGTCTTGAGCCCACTTAATCGGGGTCACGTTGCTTGCTCCTGTGCGATGCTCTACGCGAAGAAAACAGAGGCAAGACTCTCAAGGCCCGGCGTGACGACGCAGAGCTCGACATTATTTAACTGCAACTGCGTGTGGGACGGCACGGTAAACGACGAGGCGATTCGGACACCAACAGCATACTGCGCACTGCACCATGCACAGTGCGCAGGCACAGCACGCGCGCGCGCGTCCACAGGCTCGTACAACTTTTTTTTCTCCGGATTCTCGCCGTGCCATGTAACATTGGATTCCCTTCCCCCTCTTCTCGCCATAGATACGTAGGCTTCCTTCCGAGGGAGGAATTTGCCTAAAAAAGCTACGAATTTCTGCTCCATTCTCTTATTGAAGTTTGTTGGCATGATCATTTTTTTACCAAAACAGGTTCTTTCTAATGTTTTTTTTAACAAAAAAATATGATTGGGATCATAGATAACTGAATTTTAAACTTGATTATTTGAGATAAATATCTTGTCTTCTACTTATCGCACCGTACCATGCATGGGGATTAGATGTTAAATAACCTCGAATAAATAGATTGAGAACTTTGCATTCAGGTCTCTGTATTGGAGGTACATTTTGTTAAATATTCTGCACTGCAACTCATTAATCAACGCCTGCAATCACTGCACTTGACGTGTGGCACACTGAAGCAGATCATGAGCTCATCTCGTTGCTTTTCTGCCTCCGTATCAGAGCCCGAGAATAAATAAACTGAAAGAGAGAGAAGCAGCAGAAAAAATGAAAGATAAAGTTTTTAGTTTAGATATACTGAATTACTTGGCTGTGGAGCTAAATGAAGCTAATGATATAATTCATTCTTTATATTTGATTGGTTCTTTATCTGATAGTTGGGAGACTTCTTGATGTTTCTCTTGTTAATTGAGTTCCAGTTGAAAATTCCACTTAAAGATGGCGAGGAAAAAAGACCAAAAGTTAACCATACTAAGTCGGGTACTTGTTACTGAAAAGCGAGGTAAAAGCAAAAGTAGAACCCTGAAGAACTGCGAGAGTGATGATAAGACATGAGAAAAATCTAAGTCGATGATGACCATAAAAGATTTCAATCGGTAGCACTTATGTCAATCTTAATTAGATATCAGGAGATTGGGTTGTAGACTTTAATGCTTTGGGATATCGCAATCAGGGCCGGCCCTGGCCCAGGGCAGCCAGGGTGACCGCCCAGGGCCCCCAAATTAACAGGGCCCTAAAAACCTGAACGCCCATGAACTTTGGAAAGGTGGCGGAGCGTGCCGTGGGGATTGGCACGGGCAAAGTGATGGATGTTTCCGATGAAGGGAAGCTTAGGAGGGCCAGGCGGAAGAGGTGTCACCTTTTGTGCCACCTTTGAAGGCTTCCTTAGCTTCTGCAGAGGAAGCTAGAAGAGAGCGATGAAGAGGAAGAAGACTAGAAGAGGAAGAGAGCGATGAAGAAGGGAGAAAAGGGAAAAGTAGTGATGTGATGGGCACTAGAAGAGGAAGAGAGTAATTAAGAAGGGAGAAAAGGGAAAAGTAGTGATGTGATGGGCTTCCATTGTAGTAGCTGATATGATTCTGCACTAATCAACTGATGAAACTAAGTGATTAATTAATGTTTGTGGATTGATGATCTATTACTCTTTTTTCCTGTATTTATAGATAATTTTTCAGGAGTAATTAGAGCTATTTGCTCAGTCCATCGACGTCTTCGTCCTCTAGAAAAAAAAATCTTGCCGTTCCCTTTTTTTCGATATTTTTCAAGTCAATTATTTTAAGCTTGAATCCAAAATAAAGTCAGAAAAGATAAACAACCATGAAATTAGAGTTTGGTTGGAACGATAAGTCAAGTAAATCCAACTTTTAGAAAAATTTTAAAGAGCATTTGATCTAGCTAATCAATAAAAAATAGAAAATATTGAAGGTCATTGAAATTGTTCATAGAATTGCAGTTCTTTGTTTTCAATTTTTTTTTTCAATACCATTTTTGCATGTTTTTTAGCATCGTTGTTTGATTTTTTAAAGGATCAAAGTATTTTTATGTCAAATAAAAATTTGTTATAATAGAATGGTTTTAAAAATGATAATTAAATTTTTAAAAATTGATAATTTAAACATAACAACAACTAATTAAAAATTAATTGAATTTTATTGTGCTGGCTAGTACATTAAAGCTATGTATTTAGTTTCCCATTCTCACATAAAATATATAAAAAAAATTACTCTGTTCTAGAATAATTAGATAATGTTTTAGCATGTTAACAATCAGTTGAATTTGTAGGAATTGATAATGACAAAAATACCAATATGGCATTAGTATTGTTATCGTTTTAAATAGAAAAAATTATTATTATTTATTTAAATATTATTTAAAGTATAGTTATAATTTCATAACTATAATATTATTTATTTAAATATTATTTGAAACATATTATTTCATATAATTTTTTTTATTTTAGAACTCTTATTAATTGAAAATTATAATTTATTAAACTCAAAAAATTAAATAGGTTATTGTATTAGGGCCCAAAAATTTTAATTTCGCCCAGGGCCTTTCTACCAGCAGGACCGGCTCTGATCGCAATCAAAAGAATGTCGATTTACCCTGATGGCCAGTAGAAAACTTCTGTAAGTATGCCAAACAGAGTTGGATGAGAGATCTAAGTTTGACAGCAAGATAAAACAATGCATCTTATTAGGTATGATCATAAATACAAATTTCATTACAAAGCTGGAGAAGGGCAGAGAGAAAAAAGAGAGAGTGAAATTTTTAAGAATTAAAGATTTAATAGGGAATTATCTTTATTTTTTATTAAATTTTAGTATATTATTGGTGGTAATCTAAGCTAAGTTTTTACTGATCTAGAGTATTACGAAGACCAGTAGTTTGTTTCAACGCAGGAGTGAAACTACAGTTCCTTAATTCCCTGTGATTTCACACCTCCAAACAGGTTAATGAGCTTTCAAAATTACTAATCCAGACAAACCACGAGGGATCAAATGCTGCCATCAAATTGAGATCGACATCATGGAAAAAAAAGACGAAAAAAAGAAGAAGAAAAATAGGACAGGCAAGTGGCTTCCAAGTCAAAGCGATGTGATCTATCTCAAGACCAGAACCAATCAAATAATCAATGAACATGATAGTTGCTTCATTCACTAGTCCTTTCAATTGAATATTGTAAGACAGTGAACATCAAATGATGCGAATAAGCAACCACTTGTTTTGTTTTGTTTTTCTGCATCAATAATGATAGAAGCCCATCTCATCTCAAACCTTGTTGCATCCATGAATGATTTCAAACATTAGTTCTTCAATGTAGCATCATCAAATGAGAAAAATGTGACAGAACGCAAAGCCATTTGGCTTCTGTAAGCTTCATGATTTGATGGATAACCCACCGCAACGTAAATTAGGTTACAACAATGATTGATTGGATGCCACTTAAATCAGAGTCTGCACCAGAAGACAAACTAGACCTCACTACCTGAAATGTTTTTGTTATAAACTTCATATACTGATTGAATTTGAATGAAATTACCAGGAAAACTGAGTTGAAGTAAGATTCATATCTATAATTGCATTTTATGGAATGTGATCCATTGTTCTTGAGGGACAGTTGACAAACAAACAATGCTTTGCTCACATATATTCGTTCGAGATCTGAATTGGTTGTACATCAATTCAGCTAACAGGGAAGCTGCAAAAAAATGGCGAGACATCATACTCTTGTCTCGCACCTTTTGTGATAGAAATTATTACAGAAGACCGTTCTTCAGAAAGAGGGTAACTTGCCTACTGTTTCTCATGCATCATACGCTGAGATCGAATCAGCAAACAAATGAATGTACATGGTGATCGCCCATGGCTGCTAAAGATTCACATGTACAGCTCTTGATAGACAAATGATCACAGACTGTTTACCATAGCAATCTCAGCGTCGTTGATTGAGTGCGAGTTACAAATTGAAAATCAACTGGCCCATTTGGCCATGGTTGTGCCTTCCAAAAACATCTCCTCGTGGAAGGAAGAACCCGTAGGAAAATATGAAGCGATAGTAGCCTTTTCCGACTCTTCATCGTTCAAAATTTCCTTTTCACGGCAATCACTGCTGCAGAAAGCTCTATCACCCCTGCAACATATACACTGAAGAATTTAGAAGGTTTGAATACTTCTTAGAGCATGAATGCCGAAATAATAGTTATTCGAACAATTGTAGGACTGACCTGTACATGTAAATATCTTTCCCCTCTTCCAGCTTCTCCTTGCAATGGAAACAGAAGCTTAGAAAGTCATTGGAAGAGCAGGCTAAAGAATGTTCAGAGGGCTTCAAAATCCAAGCACAACGTTCTTGGTCTTTACCATTCTTATTCTTAAAATTATCCGAAGGAAAGCTGGGGCTTTCAATAATACAATCTCCAAAAATGTGAGTTGTTTTGGGATTTGGGCCATGAGATATAATGCAAGTGTAGTCTTCGGATTCCTCCATTTCGCTCGTAGAAAGGGACGTTATGACTCCAGAAAATGAGCTGATCGACAGAGGGATGGACCTAGAACATTTGTCAAAATTTATATTCTCCATTGTGCTCTTTGAATCTAAAGGAAATACTTCAGAATTGGACAGCGGAGAGGATGATCCACTAATTTCTGCAGAGCAAGACCTCAGCAATCCAAAACCTCTGCATTCTGATTCAGCTCCTTTGGAGTCGCTGCTCATCCTTGAGCTCCTACGGAGTTCGGTTGATTTATTGTAAAACTGTGAGTAAATCCCGTAGTCCTTTGGCAAAGATTTGGGGGTTTCACCAGATGAGTTGGTGTGAGATTTGGAGCATGAAATGTTAACTCTCATCTGTGGACCAAACAGGATGTTCCCGCTTGCTGGCAGTCCCATGACCTCCCCCGAAGACTTGGTCTCATCACTCAGAACGTCCACTAGACTCAGGCCTACCTTGTTGCTGCCCCAGCACTTGGGCTTGCAATCAAGGCTGGTTGATTTAGGGAAGCCAAGAAAAGTGTTGCCGAGGTTGGAGCAGTTCTTGAAGTCCAAGGGGGAAGTGGGGCTCTTGACTGATTCACAATCTGATAGGCCTTTGGAGTTGAACCCAACAAAGAGGCCAGGGACACTGAAGAGGGAGGTGTTCCTGGCCTTCTGCATCAGGCAATGAGAGGAGAAGCGAAAGTCTGGGAATGAATCAGATGATAGCTGCCCTGTGCTTTGATCTTTATGGACCTTGTTCATTACCCTCAGCATGACTTGAAGCCTCTTCTCTCTTACTCTTCCCAGCTCTGCTTTCAAGACAATGATCCTGAACACAAATGAACCAGCGAACTAATCAGTGAGCCATTCAAGAGGGCAAGAAGAAAAGATACAATTTTTCAGAGAATATGTAAAAGAAACATCCTCCTCCTTTATCTTTCTTTTCTCGGCCAGTGAAAGTTGAATTTTTCTTAAAAAAAAAAAAAAAAAAAAGAAATTGATGCTCAATGAAGGGCAACCTGCAATCTTCCGCATCAACAAAGATCATTGAAATTTAGCCAAAATCTTTCGACGTAGTAAAAAATGAACAAAGATCACGGATCGCCCCCACAGAGTGGGGAAAACAGAATATCAATCAGAGAGGAAAAGAAGAAAAGAAGCCCTTGATCAGATTAGCAAGATCATGCCTATTTAGAGTTTCATTTTGACTGCAAAAAAAGAAGAAGAAGAAAGAAGGAAAAAAAATCCCATCTTTAAAAACCAAACATCAGACACGAGATCATTCCGGAGAGGTTTAGAGAGAACATAAACGTCAAATCGATAAACAAGAAACAAATCCCCAAATTAATAGTTGAAGCAGAAGAAACCAGCCCATCTTCCCAAAATGCAACAAAAGAAGTTGCCAAAAAATAAATCCCAGGCAAAATCTACTGATGTCGAATGCCCCGAGTTTACCCCGGCGCTTCAATAAACGCGCCGATTGAAATGCGCGAGGCCAAATCAAAGAGCAGGGGGAACATCCCACCTTTGCTTCCTTCCACCCTGTGCTTCCTCACACAGAGTGGTCTCTTCTGCGTCTCTTCTGTATGCAAGAGACTCCTCAGACGGACACGGTGATGGAGTGGGAAGAAATGAGAACGCAATAAAAATAGGCAGGAAGCAAAGGCATCAATGCTAGCTTCCACTGTACACCTCTTCTCTCTCTCGTCCGGATTTGTCTGCATGCATCTAATCGAAGCAGGGGAGCTGTGCTTCCGGCATACTCATCCCATTCACCCACTGTTACAAAATACGCATTTGCCTACGCTTCGTGGCGTATAACCATGCAAAATTGCTGCCACCGACGTAGAATACTCCGATCAGTAACATGTATCAGCTTGCTCAATTCTCACAAACAACTTTCAAGAACTAACACAAATGATACAATCTAAAAAAATTACAATAAATTTGCTGTCAGGCCTGAGTGGATTCACTGCTTTTTGTAGGTCCTTCCAGAGTAGAAAAAGCAAGCGCAGTAAATACAAATAAAGGACGTTTACAAGCAATTAATCATTAAAATAGCAGCTTTGCTCGTTTTAATCGTACTGATGCTTGTAAATGGGACGATTCCATTCACCTTAACCAAAAGATACTTTGACACTTTACTAGGTAAAGAAAACAATGATGAGCTATCCACGTCATGAGCGTTCTGTACTATTGAGACATCGTAACAAAGCATGAAGATTTCAAAGTTACCGTCCAAATTAATTAATACTAGGCTTTACATCAGAGGCATTTAACCAGTCAAATACCCCTTTTCATGCACTTCCCAAATGACAAAGTAGTAGAATTATACAAGTTAAGAAATACTCGGATTAACAATTTAATTTGTTTTTTCAAATGATAAAAGGAAGAGAGAGAAGTGGCACAATCATATGGAAGGACGGACTTTGGTATGAGCTTTAATCATGTCTTCCCACGGACATGTGACTTCTCAGTCTTTACTCTTTAGTCCATCAGCACCTTGTTTCTATTAATTTTTTCCTTTTTACCTTTTTTTCTGATTTTTTAAAAAATATTTTTTATTTTATTTTCAAGTTTTGATTTCTGCTTTTGTCGCTTTCCGTGACTCGGAGCCTTCATGATTTCAGTTTCTCGCCCAGCAGAGGAGGACAACCGACAGGGACCCCAATCACGAGGCGAATCCAACGTCTTCCGTCGTAGATTCCCTGTACGTTTACCGGCACCTGGACGGCTAGGATCTGCGGATTCAGAAGGCGGTATAACTGGGCCAGGGGCTGTCGGGCCCAACCCGCAACCGGCTGATCGTGGTCTGCGTTGAAGCAATTAAATGGACGGCCTTGATCATCCAATAATTTTCTCTTTTATATTTTATTTTATTGAAAAAAAGAGAGTGATAGATAATTATGCGCGGTGCCCCGCTTCACGGGAAACGAGATATTCCAACGTATTTAAAGGCGTATTCATTTTGCTATAATTAGATTGAAACGTAGACGGTAGAAGAAAGTGAAGGGCTTGTTTAAGATTTTAATTTGGATCATTATTACTAAGTGCCTTTTAAAGAATAAAAAAAAAATTTAATTGCAACGCCATTTGAACCACCATAAGGATCGCCCTTAAGTAAAATATAAGATCTTCAGATCATTTTGGAATTCTACTGCATCGTTTAGCCTTACTGTTGCATTCTTTGACTGGCACTTGCTGCATGGAACGTCAACAACGGGCTCGTGCAGTCCCGTCAATGAAGTTACTTGCAGACCAAGGCTGGCGATGGCAAGCTCCACCAGCAGGTTTGCATTGAAAGATTAGGTTTTTGTTCCCGGGGAAAAGATGCAGACAAGTTCTGCAGGCTGACCTCAGGATGACGTGCAAATTCCTTGAAGGTGTACAGTACAACGCATAAAAGCATAGAATCTACACAGACAAAACTCCAGAATGTGGAAGTCGAATGCCTTTGTTTAGGTTGATAATAGATCAGGTAGTAATTAAACTGATCGGATACATCGTGAGAAACATGTAGCAAGATCGATACTCGATCTTCGATTACAACCAAGGAGAATCGTGAAGTGGTGTGACAACGGATTTAACGCGGAGATATTTGTCAATCGAATGCATCCCCAGGTCCTTCCCAAATCCACTCATTTTGAAGCCGCCAAAAGGACAGTCATTGTCAAATGCAAAGTAGCAGTTGATCCAGATGCTGCCTGCGTGAATTGATCTCGCCATCCTGTTTGCTATGTCCAAGTTCTTCGTCACAACCCCAGCAGCCAATCCGTATCTTGTATTATTGGCTTTCTCGATCGCCTCCTCCATCGTCCTAGTACAACAAATTCATAAAACGCGTAAATATGATAAGAACGTAACGGCTTGTTCATCTGTCGATTGAAACTCCAAAAGAGTGTTAATTGTTAAAGTAGGTTTAACTTAACGTGAGCAGATAGAATCATTAAACATGGCGATCGACTTACTTGAACTTCATGAGGGACATGACTGGTCCAAATATTTCCTCCTTGGCTATCAACATGTCCTCCTGTTGACGATGTTTCATGATACTAAACTTAATTAGGCACTGTTTCATTATAAGGAAAGGATGATGTACACTAGATGACAGAAGAAGCTAATTAAGAGAGTTTTACCTTGACATCTACAAAGATCGTGGGTTCAATGTAGTAACCATTTTCACCACAGGGCTTGCCTCCGGCAACAATGGTAGCTCCTTCTCTTTTTCCATGCTCGATATATCTGAGGACCTTCTCGAATTGCTCCTTGTCCACCTTCACAGTGGGACACATCCGGTTAACGCAACTTGAAATAGAAGAAAAAACATTTCAGACATGATCGAAGACTACTTGAGGCCCCTGATGAACATGTGGATCGAAAGGGTCACCGACAATCCAGTCTCCAACAGTCTCCGCCGCTTTCTTCACGAAGTCGTCGTAAATTCCTTCCTGTACATAGATTCGCGATGCGGCCACGCATACTTCTCCCTGGGTTCATCGAAACACCACCACTTCACATGTGGTATCATGCATTGAAGACGCAGATTACGAACGAGAATATAATTGAAAATAGGAGCTTTTGCCTTGTTGAAGAACACTGCCCTTTGAGCGAGTTTGACGGCCATGTTAATATCTGCATCATCAAAGATGATTAATGGCGATTTCCCACCCAATTCAAGTGATACGGGCTTCAAGTTGCTTCTGGCAGCTGCCTCCATGATCAAACGTCCTACTTCAGTGGATCCTGTGAAGCTAACCTGAAATAAACAAGAATTAGCCAAGTATATATATTCACATTAAAACCATGCTATTGTGATCGTATTTGATTTTAACGTTCCTAGTTATGTCGCAGAATTACTTGGTTGATGTCCATGTGAGAAGCAATGGCAGCTCCAGCGGTTGGGCCAAAACCAGACACAACATTTAGAACACCATCTGGAACACCTGCCTGTGGATGCAAAATTTGATAAATGGGCATTTTGTTTGAAAACGGATAAACGAATCTGATCATATGATAAAATTCCACCATCAAGCAATAATCATCAACCTGCTTAGCCAGGAAAGCATAATAAAGTGCAGACAGCGAGCTCTGCTCAGCCGGCTTGACAACCATGGTGCAGCCCGCAGCCAAAGCAGGGGAGACCTTGAAGAAGAACATGCCTGTCGGGAAATTCCAAGGTATTATATGCCCGACCACCCCAATGGGCTCCTTGAGCGTGTATCCATGGAATGGTCCGCCCATCTTTAGCGTTTCGCCATGGATCTTATCGGCGGCGCCGGCAAAGTAACGGAGCATGCGGCTAGCCGAGGGGACGTCAATCAGCTTGTTGTGGGAGAACAGCTTCCCCACTTCTAAGCTGTCGAGTGTGGCTAATTCCTCGATGTGTTGACTGATCAAGTCTGCGAACTTGATCATAATCTGTCCTCTTTGCTGCAATTTTTGTTTGTTTGTTTGTTTAAAGTTACAGAAACGAAAATTTGGTCAGTTGATCAAATTGATCAGAAGAAATGATTGAAGGCAAAGCGGCGGGCATACAAATCCAGACATGCGAGGCCATTGGCCATGGTCAAAAGCTTCTCTTGCTGCCTTCACTGCTAAATCCACGTCCTCTTTGTCGCCTTCTGCCACCATCGTAATCACCACCCCTGTGCGCGGATCTGTCGTCGCAAATGTCTTCCCTGACGGATTCAGTCAACACACCACACATGAATCTCACTATGAATCTCAGAAAATTCCATATTAATTAATAGTTACAGACAAATTCGATGCCTTATTATTATTATTATTACCTGAGACGGCGTCGACGAAGCTGCCGTTAATGAAGAGCTTAGTGAACTTGATTTCCGGCATCTTGAATCCACAGGCCATTGAATTCGCTGCGTACAGAGCTGTGTGGAAGAGCGATTATTTGAAGGAGAGACTAACTGACAAAGTCAAAGGGGGTTGAGAAAGGGTGTGCGCTTAATGTAGCCTTTCTTTCATTGGTTGAGCCCCTGTCTTTTGGGTGGTGGAAGGTGGGTGAGAGAGCGAGAACATGAGTGTCTTGAGCACTCTTTATTTTGGTTGGAATTTTCAATTTTTTAAAGAAAATTTATTTTGCCTAAAGTTTATTTACTTTATTTTGGTTAAAATATTTCATTTTACCTTTTTATAATATAAAATATAAATAAACTATCTCAAATAGTTTATTCTATTATCATATGATTTAATTGTTTCATTTTTTTATTGTATATTCCATTAACTATCTCAACAAAAGAATCTCATAGTTGTTGGATGAGAGAAAAATATCAAAAGATAATTGTTTTAGACACATTTTGAATGTATTGTTCAGAGTGCAAATTTGGATTTTTGAAGGGTAATTGTCGGACAAAATGAACATTTATTGGGAAAACAGATTGCATTCAGACTTTAAAGTTTTTAATTACCAAATGACAATCTAAGAAAACAAATCGATTTGTACATTAGAGTTTGACCATCATTAATCAAAACAAATAATTCACAAATACAGTAGCAATCAGTATCTGTTTGCAATATCCTGAGTTGACTAGCAAATGATCATTATTTGACTTGTGTCCCGAGCCTTTGCTCCATAATGAACATTGACATTTACAGTATAACACAGTTGCATTTATCACCGCCATGTCCAAAGTCATCATCTGATAAATCACCTTCGCTGCAATATTCGACCAACAATAGAAAATGTGAAATCTTGGAAGAACAAAGAAGAGATCGCAAAAGGGAGCTCAAACTCAGCATAAAATTGTGCACGTCAATGTGGAGCTTTTATTTGCTTAATGGAATATCAATCGATTGAGCAAACATCAACTGAAGAAATATATTTGAATCATCTTTCACCTTAATTGGATCAACTGATATAGCATCATACCTGAGTTGGAACTCCTTAATTTCAAAAAGTTCCTTCCCACATGCATCGGTCCACTGCACTCTCCTTGCTTTGGCAAATCCAGCGGTGCTGCTTGGTGATTCTATCGACAAATTAACTGTGTTGTCTTTTACCGCAGGAATAAAACAATCTGCAAGTGGTTTCTTCATACTGCTCTCGATACATATCTCTTGTTCAGCTTCATGGACTACATCATCTGCAACAGATTCCTTGCCGCTGTCAGTAGTGGAAGTTTCTGAGGAAGTTTCAGAATCGTCTAGCAGAGCTGCATCTGGAGGTGATGTTGCATTTTCTACTGTGGATGCACAGTTGAAGTAAGTGAAGGAAGTACATCCACATGAGACTTGTTCTTTTGGGGAAGCCAGCTGAATTTGAGAACTAGTTTCGTGTTTTACCAACTGATATTGGTTTGAAGGTGAAACTCTCATGGGTTCTGTTACTACAGTGAGATACTCTGAAGCCAAATAAGGCACCCCGTTCTATCATCAAGGCAACAAGTTGATCGTATTTCGAGTTTGTTCAAATCTTAGCTGTCTCTTTTCGATATCATTGAGTAGCTTCTCACAGAAACTATCACCTCAGGCTGCAGAAATCACAAAAAAATGTTTACAGTGCAAAATTGATAATGGATATTGGACATCAAATAGTATCAATGACTAAATTGACATGGACAGAGTTCCGATGATTCCAGATGGTCACAAAAGCTGAATAGGTGGCCGATTGCCACAGGGAATCTGAAGTTTGTGAATATTGCCAATAGCGCATGGCAAGATTTCATAGATTCATTGAAAGTGAAAAATTGAAAATTTCTAACAGATTAATATCCATGTGTAAGCTTACCAATTGCAAAAAATTTCTTCCTTGGACTAACAGTAAGAACAATATCCTGAAGAATTGCGTCTAAGGCACCTTCACCTTGGTAAAAAAAATTCGTTTTTTTTTTCAACACACACACACACACAAATTTCAGCTATGCGAACAAAGAAAAGATCTTAAAACTTCAAATCAAAGTAGAGGTTGTGACATTGAAGTTCCAGTATAGTCACTCACATCTATTCCTATCCCCAAAACTAACAATCACATTTTTCCGGTGTCTCACTCCCAGGGACGAATTTGTGCTTCCAGTTTTGCCCCAAAAAAAAAACAAAAGAATTTTTACAAGAAAGAAATTACAACAAAGAAGAAAAAGAAAGAGGTGGAATTGTAAGAGACGAGACCTGGAAGTTGCTCTTGTAAATCCTTAGGAACAAACTCTAAGGACTTGGGCGATCCGGAGGCCTCAGCGTCGGGAACTTTAGATTAGGGCGAAGGCGAACAGAGACGCCAGGAGCGGGAGACACCCGACGTCTTAGCACCGGCGTCTCACCCCACTTCCGTCGCATCAAGGATCGTGCCTTTCATGATCGATGAAAAAGGACGGATCCTGATCAGGTAGAGGTCACTATTGACGGTCCAGATCAGTTACTGAGAGCGGAAGCGGATGATGATTAGGAAGCGGGTCCACGGTGGAGAGTGGGAACTTTCCATGGCGGCCCCCGCCAAAATCAATCAATTCAACGTGTCTTGTCGCTGTGTGTTAGCATAATTGCAGTTTTTTGTTCTTCAATAACAATATACCATAATGGTCCACATAATTGTCGCTGTGTGTGCACGAATTTGATGAAAAATTTATATTGGATTATCCCTATGCAAAAAAATTAAGAATTTATCTTCGTAAATAAAGTATTCACTTCGGTATTGAAATAGGATGTAGTCATGGCGAAGACCGTGAAGATCGATCTATCAATATATTACTATGAATATTTTTGGATGTATCCGATAGACTAAAGACTAGTAACTCAAATTTATAACTCTTGGTTACCAATAAAAAATGCAATAAACTCTAGTCACTCAATTTTTTTTTTCAAAAAGAAGAACAGAATGATACAATGTTTTATTTTGTGAAAAAAAAAGATTGCCTGCTGAACCAAAGTAACACCAATAATCTGAGGAAACAACCACTTGGATGATAAAATATATGTTCCATCCATTAGCAACTGTGTTAGAGACTGCACAATTATGGAGACTGATACGCCCTCAACAGGAAATAGGACAGCCTAATTCGTTGGCAGCAGAGTGAAGGAAAGCCAGAGTCAAACCAGTTGCAAGCCTGCTACGAGCCTCCCATTTCAAGCATTTCTTGATGTCCGCAAGCCAGTTAACAGTTCGTAGATTCAAGCACCGGTAAGTTGGGCCAGAGAAGCCTTGTCTGTCTTCATGAATACAATCGCTTGGCTTGATTTTGCTGATTTGGATGATATCCCGAAGAACTGATGTACTTAGAGCTCGTACAAGGGCGCTTGGGTGTGAAAGGCAGCAGATTGTGGTCGGCAAGCGAGACTGAATGCGTATGCTTGGTTAGTCATAACATATAATTGGAAGGCATTTGTAGAATCGCGAAGCTAAATGTTAATAATTGAGGGTGGAATGAGATGATTACCTTCAACAGATTTGTGAGGCCATCTGCAACTGTAAGGCCTGACTCCCCTCGTTGGATGACAAGTCCAACTGCTCTCGCTGTTACTTCCAGGAGCTGCTCGTAGATAGATATGGAAAGCAAAATATGAGAAGAAAAAAGTATGTTAAGTAATCTGATCTCTAAAAACTAGATTGAAACAAAATTGAAAATACTGCAATATGATCATCAGATATCAAACTGTAAAGGTTTTATAATGCAGTAACTCTGAGTACTGACAGAAATAGATAAACTTATTCTCTTCGTAGTAGTAGTTATCTAACATTACCTCCAATTGTGGTAAGGTGCATGCTTCTCCATCAATCAACATTCCATCTGTGGCACGTAGCAGAATATCTGAGGCTCCTGCCAGAATCATCAATGCCTCGGGTCTGTCATGATTCCTCATAAGTTCTACAATCAATTTGGTAATTCGCTGGTTGATTCTCCACATTCTCTGTCCACGTTCGTCATCTCTTGCAATCCAAGGCTGCAAATCCTTTTCAGCCTGTGCACCAAGTAACACGACAGATTAAAAATTGGCACTGGGGTCAAACTGTATCCATGCAGCTAATTAGTTATTGGTAACCTTGTTTTCGAAAAAGAAATTATTGGTGTATCTTAATTGACTGAGTTATGAACCTGTAGAACAATTGCTGTTACTGCTTTGACTGGTGAGGCTGAGACAACATCACATATTGCATCAACCACCTATTTAAAAGGGTAATTGTGTCAAATGCATTGCAAGCAGAATGTAATAGATCAATCTAAGAATGTATATACCTATGTCTGAACTTAAATATTTTAAATTCTGTCTTTTTCCATTGAGAAAAAATATTTAAATTCTATGCCTTTTGCCCTTGAGTAACTGAAAATAAAAATTCAAATCAACCAAATGTCTTACCTGCCTCCAACCTTGCTGAGCAGATGTACTTTCTGCATCCATTTTTGTTTCAGGAGCAGCAATTAATTTGTGCCACAACAATGAAACAACAGAGAAACATAGTTCCTGTTTCTCTGCAAGCACAGACCTTAGAAAAGCTTGTGCACTCCAGTTGTTACCAACATTCCTATCCAATGTAAGAAAAGTTGCCAAAGCTGGAGCATCCAAGATTGTGATATTTTTTTGTGATGACCATACCACAGAATCATCTTTTGAAGTTACATCTTCCGGCCTGGAGAAAGTTTCTAACGCATGGGTGCTAGATTCTGGGCTTGAACTGTGCTTATTACCATTTCTACTGTTTTTCCTTCCACTAGAAGAAGCTTTATCATCCTTCCATATCAATTGTGCTTCAAGGGGCTCAGCCTTGTGAACAATAGAGGCAACAATTTTATCATGCATGTCAATGAGCTGATAAAGAGAGGATGCCCTGGTAGAAATTTCTGCATCCCACTTGCATCTCATCAGAACAGACAATGCATTCATGCAAGCCTTTGACCTTCCAAATAACTCAGCAACATGAGCAGCAACCATAGCAGCAGCTATTATCTCATTTGAACTGTAGCTCCATGATGTACCAATAGATGAAGGCTTCAAAGAGAAAAGAGCTTCAAGAATATAAAGTATTCGATGTGTGTGACATACAGCAGAAGCAATACTCTTATCAAACTCATGCGAAGCTCTACTGGTCTTAGCAACTTTTGCCATTCTTGTGGAATCTTGAGATTCAGAGCATGCATGATTTTTTGAAATCAAGGGAAACAACTGAAGCTCATAAGCCAATGCACAAACAGCTGCTAGAACATAAGAATCAAATGTTGCAACTGGCCCCTTTTTTCTTCCATTCTTATATCTTGTAGCTGCTTTTCCATTTAGTGTATGTGGCTCCTCAATCTCATCTGCTAAATCTCTACCATAACCTGTTGGTCTTTTGCTCCCATTAGGCAAAGCATCATGACTTACACAAACAGTTAGCATGACAAATAACAAGCGTGAAGCAAGTTCCATCGATGCACAAGATTCCAGAAAGAGAGAATGTATCATTGTGTGAAGTTCAGCAACAGCTAAGTTCTTAGTGGCAGACCACATACTGCTATGAGCTCTTGCTTTTTTGGATTTCTCAGAATTTTCTGGAGGAAAGGTTCTCCGGAGCACTGCCTCCACAGTGGCCACAAAGATTCTCACAAGGCATGCTTCAGATGGACTTCCTCGAGGAAGATACTCTAAGACATTGATTAATGGCAAAAACAAGTTCCATGACAGAGGAGGAGGTTGCAAAGGGGTTGCAACTACTATTTCAGGTAAATCAACAACTGAGGAACTCAGTGGAAGCAAGCCATAGGCAACTTCCCAAATAGTACAGATTCGCCATTCAACATCAGGGCCATGTGTGCATAACATTGATGCAATTCCTTGAGCAGTTGCCTCAATTGTAGAAACGGAAATAGTATCTACTACCTAGTTAAATTTAAATTCAAAGAAATGTGTAAAAAATACAGAAAGAGCAAAGTTGGATAACTACACTTTCCTAAAAAAGACAGTAACTAAAAGAATAAATTGGACAGATGGATTGCCTTCAGAATCAACATTAAAACATTCATGGGACTGAATTGCTAGAAGATTGATAGCTTGTGACTTGTAACATGTGAACCTTCACGGATTTGACTAGTGAAAATATTTTGAACTACCTGGCTCTTATATGGTGGGGATACAGAGACATCGAGAAGTTCATTCTGGACTTTGATTCCATCAGCATGTCTCAGTGGGGGAAAGAGCAACGCAGGCTGAGAAAATATGCGGAAAAGCAAAGCAGCTGCTGCATCTGCAGCTATGCCAACTCTCATGGACATTGCTATGCCGATTGCACGTAGGAAGTGCAAATGCATCCAGTTTCTTGGAAGCTATGGAAGAATTACAAGAAAGTTAGCAATTGCATTCTTAAAAAGAGATTCCATATAATTATCCTAATTAAATCATTATGTGAAAATGTTTGGCACAGAAAATTCAATCAAAGTCTCTGAGTTGATTTGGTAGTGATCAAAAGGTACGATGATTTGCAACCCAATAAAAACATGCATCCAAAGGATGCACCAAAGTAACATTTTATGTAATACAGCTCAATTAGGTGGACGTAGTCAATAAGAAATCTTAGTCCCTATAACAGATTTCTCCTATAATAAACATAAAGTCATGCTAATCATTGACTATGGTGGATTCACATGCTATTTTTTTATGTTTCTTTCTCAAACCATACAATTACCATTATAAAGAGCAAATTTTGCATCAGGAGAAGAGAATGAACAATTTCATGCAGGGGATTTATGTAAAAGTTGCTATGATCCTGAATATCCATTCTTTTTGTATTGTAGCTGTTTCTTTTTGGCATGGCAACATTAAAAGGCATACAATTTAAAGTTAAGCACGATGTAGCATACAGCAAAATTGTTCAGCATACTTCTTTCCTATGTAATACAAACAGAAAATATGGCTTAATGTAGATCAACTATTTCGTCCTATTTCATTATGTTATAACATAAAGCAAGAAGTAAACTCTTTTTTATCACTCACTGGGTAATTAAGAACAGTAAGAGAATGGTTTCGTGCAATGATCATTTCTTTGAATATGAATAATGTATTTGAATAGACAAATTATTAATCACTTATTTTACAATTTTGGCTTGGTTTATTTTTCATAAATCTTCACACGTTACTTCTGGAAAGCATAAAACTGGATCTAATGCACAATATGCAAGATATCCACATTTCCAAAGAATAACATTTGCATTTTGCAACAGCTATAGTGATAGAAAGAAAACATAATGAGTTAGATTTGGAAAATTGAATGCGTCACAATAGTAACTTAACAATTGGCTATAGGATCTAACAAGTTGACTCTGTGGAGGTGATAGCAAAAATAATAATGATAATAATAATTTAATCTAATCAAATCGTACCCTCACGCCAGATGCATACTCCTCAGCCGCCCTCAGGAGTTCAACTAGTTGTACTGCAGCATCAAGTGCATCAGGTGCCCATGATGGTGGAGCTTCAAGAAGTCCAAGCAGCAGCCTTTGGGTCGCACTAGGCGTAGCAATGGCATAGTACCTGATTAATAATACAAAGTCAAAATAGTGTACCATATGGCATATGTAAAATCTAGCCAATGTAAGCATCCACCTATGGAACAACCGAGCATAAGGCTCAAGAGCAGGTAGTGTGGCAACAAGATGCTCATCCAAGGCATTTTTAGGGGGAGGAAGCAAAAGTGCAGGAACAGCAGCTGCTGTCAAATTTGCAGTCTCATAGCGAGCTACTTCCTCATCACATACACTCAGTATAACTCCAGCTCCATTGGCAACCGCCCATCTAGGAGTGGATGGCATAAGTTGAGGATGCTTTCCAGCTCCACGAGAACAAGCTGTGTAATAATACTTGTTAGGCCTTTCAAGCAGATTACAAGTTAAAAATGCGATATGTAAAGTATATAAAAAACAAATTTTCCAACACTGAAAGAGTAAAAGACAATGGTATTTGACCTTGTGGATGAAATTGAAAAATATATAATATAATATAAAACTTGAAAAACATCTTCCAGAAGCAGGGGCAACCACAAGCATCAATCAGACATCTTCCAAAAGTAAAAAATTGAACACATGAAAAATACCGTAGTATGAGCACAATGAAGAACTAATCTTGCATTAGTTTTTGTTCAAATTCACATAGATTAATGTATTTCCTGCCTTTTGGCTTTTACATCTCGTAAAAATTAGATGATAAATAAGATCTGCTTCAGTGATTATAAGATGAAAAACTTTAAGCATACAATTGAACAAGATGTAAGCAATCAGATACCTGTCGTCGGAGGCTTCAAGTCACCGCCTGCAGCATATTTTCCCATGATCCCAGCACACCTAGTTGCAAAGATGCAGAATAGCTTCAAAGAATAGCAAAATAATTTCGACAAAGAAAGTACCAGCTGGAGAACTAATTAATGAAAAAAAAAGGTTAAATGATTGACTAAAAGGGATCAATACTGAGTTCAATACTATTTTAGAACTGCACTGGATACCTTCAGTTTATAGATTTTAAGAGATCTCCATTCGTGACAAAAAAATTCATTCCTAGTTAGATGTTTTCTTTTCCACATTACAGCTTTGAAGCACTTATATTCATTATAATGGAATGAAAGTTTATAGGAATTATCAAAATGATGAACATGCATAAAAAGTGGCTTTGAAATAATGAAAATGAAATTGAAACCCCAACAAAGGCTTACAAGGAATGAAAACATAACCTCTCCTAACATAGGAAGGAAATCAAGTTATGATTCCCAAACATTTTTATGATTTATTGGAGACAAATTTTTAAAAGGGAAACTATATTTTTTACCATCTAAAATAATCACTTCTAATTCCCAATGGTGCAGCAAGCAAAATATCTGTAATCCAAGCTGATAATGGACGCAATTGTTTCCTATCTTCCTGTTGTAGAGTATGATTGGCTTCTGTCTTGCTTATCTTGCTTGTACTTGCATGGTTGCCACTGTTGCTCCTTTCAATTTGTGAATTACAGTGCTCAACCTTGTGAATTGGCCTATTGTAGTGGGTCAAAACCCGCAAAATTTCTCCACATGCTAAAGCCCACTGTTCTGAATATTCTTTCTGCAAAAGTTATAGTTGGTATTCTACTTCAGTATTCAGAAGAAAATTATTGAACAATAACATTTGTCATAAAAAATTCATAATTTCAGAATCCAAACCTCAGAGTTATGGCTGAATAGATAGATGAAGGATAAAAATGGAGAAGCATTCCTGTTGTACACTAGTGTCCCATCAATTATAAGTGAAAGAATAGGATGAATAACAGCATGGCCATGTTCGGGATGGTGCAAAACAAATGTAGCTGGAATACAACTAATTAGAAGTTAGCAACTTCTTCTGTCTAGGTTTATCTAGAAAATAGATTACAATGAGGACAAAGTATAGAATTGGAAGGAGTATAGATTGTCATACCCAAAACTTCATCCAAAAGTTGCTCATTTTTCGAAGGATAATGACTTGCAATTAGCTGCACATGCGAAGATCCAAGTAACAGAACAAGTAAAATATAAGTTCCCTTATCTAGAGTTAAATATGATACAATAACCTTTACCAGAATGAACAATTATCATACCTGGCCTATATCTTCTGGAAATTCCTCAGAGGTGAACTGGGCAAAATATTCAACATAGGCCGCAACTTGTTCCTTTGAGAAAGTTAGAAGTGTATTAGTACTGAAGGAAAAAAGAAAACATAACAAGACAGACATGAAAGATAAATTACAAATTTACATTCAAGCAAAGGTCTGAATCACTAGTTATGATTGTTCCATCGCAGCAATCTAATTAATAACTTTGCAAAATAAAATTTGTGGTGTAGTAAGTTTCATTCATTATACAGGATAAACATTTCATGCAAAGAATAAATTAGAATTGCCAAAGGTATTCAGTGCTACAAACTTTTACTACAGTACATAGAGACATTTTGATTCTATGCATAAAAGAAGCCATGAGTAAAATTCAAATGAGCAGATCATTACTATGGTCAATCAAGTTATACAACAAAGAATCAATGTGGTCCTACCATAAGGTATAGAGTAATTTCCCTTGAAACAAGGATAATCAAGTGGAAGGAACAGAAGCAGTACTTGACAATTTACATAATATCAAGTTATCAACAACCTAGAATCAGAATATGAAGATCTAAGGTTAGTTGTAGCAATTGTTGTTTGCTGACTTGCACAAGAGAGATCAGTGTGACATAAAATGTCATAAGCACGTCAATCAACAAAACAAGGTTTTTAGCCATCCCGGAAAGGCATTGGGACATAAAATATCTGTTTATTCATCTAAAGTACAACCAAACAGGAAAAGTTTAGGACAGAATTATAAAATATTGATGCATGAACTCTGATCGTTTACCTTCCTTTGCTGTTCATCATGCGGTGGAGGCCAGAACAGGGACGAGAACCGTAGTCCGTCGGTCCACTTCTCTGGAGAGGCAGACATTCGATGCCCCTACCCTGTTTGCCTTTTCTCAAACCTCACAACGCAACCAAACGAAAGCCGAAATCCGGAACTTCCCTACCAAGAATCAGATCACAGATCACTAGTATAGTCTTCGATCACCAGCCAGATTATCTAGAGAACCCAACGAAACCTAATAGACGCATTAAGTTGGTGACCAAAAGCGAACCCGATCTCAGGCACCAACAGAATCCATTTTACTCAACTTTTAAAAACTGGACTATTCAATTTGCCCTTAAACTTTTTCGAGGTTGTTCCACTCCCCCAAAAAAATCTAGCAAATATCTGGAACAATCTTAAAATTCACCACACACGTCCAAATATCTGCAGAAAAAAATAAAGCATGCTCAATCATCTGTTTTTTTTCATTTATTCGTTGCATTATTCTCCATTCAATCATCGGAAGAAAACAGCAAACACGGCGAGAAAAAGAAATTTTAGCTAGAAAAATTAAAAGGCGCGCAGAAAAATTCAGTAAAAGTAAGCAGTTGAACCTAGCAAATTTTTTCCAGCATCTCAAACCCCCCCCCCCCCCCCCCCCCCCCCCCCCCCCCCCTGTTCCTTCCAACCAACGGGAAAGAACTGAATTTCCCATGGAATCAAACAACATATATCTAACAAAAACTAACATAACAAGAACTCAATTTTCCAGCATCCCCCACCCACCCACACAAATCTAGATTAGCAACCGGAAAGAGAATAACTAAATTTCTCATGGAATCAAGCAACATATATCTAACAAAAACTAATAATCCAAATAGCAAAAAAGAAAAGAAAAGAAATTGCATGAACAAAAAAATCCCAAAAAGATAAAAGCTTGGATCTAGCTCTACCGATTGCACGAGGAGAGACGGAGGAAATTGCTTGGCGAAGAGGATAATACTGATACGGAGGCTGGAATTTTCTAAAGGATTTCCAGATTTCCGGATTTCCTTCTTCTATTTGAAGTGGCGAGTGAAAGAAGAGGAAAGATAGTTATAAGCGAGCGACGGGAAGAGAGGAAAAGATACTTTGGGCTTGTGGAGGAGAGGCCAGGCTTCGCCCTCCTGATATCCACCGTGACGTGGCCTTGATATTTTGAGGCATGCGGCATGCCTGGCCACGGTGCCCATGGGCATGGCCACCATGCCCTCATGGACATAACCATCAACCATCCATGCCGTTTATTTTTATTCTCACGGTGCAAAAAAATTGTCAGGTCCAATTTTCAATCTGAACCGTTCATTTAAATACATGTTCAACCCAAAAATTGAAGAAAACAATTTGAACGGCTGCTTCACCGTCCAAGTTAACGCCGCGCCCATCACTAGCTCACCAGCTACGTGGCCTCGTCCTCCACCATTCAACCCATGCCATATTGATCGACCGCTGCCCGAACCTTTAAAGGGCATGGTTCAGCCAATGGGCTGCTCGGCCGGGGCAGAGGAACTGCCCCGCGTCCAGGCGCGTGTCGGTAGATGAACGGTCGAAGGGCAGGTCGGACAGCGAAGGAAGGGCCCGTGGGCTGCTCGGCCGGGGCAGAGGAACTGCCCGGCGTCGTGTCGCGTGTCGGTAGAGGGCCGGTCGAAGGGCAGGTCGGACAGCGAAGTAGGACACGAGGCGGTTAGTGGGAGGCCAGCCAATGGAAGGAGGCGTAAAGATGCGTTCAGATCTTTCTTCGAAGACGGAGGAAAGAGACGTGATCAAATTGTTGGACCACTTGGCACTAGGCATCATGCCATGCATGATCCATGAATGAATGACACGATCATGTATAACTTTAATTTATCAAAAAAAAAAACATAACTCAAGACCAAAAGGCAACAAATTATTTTTAAAAAAAAAGATCTAACTTTCCTGGAAAAACAAACTATTGTTCAATCTCTCGGGTCTTCTCGAGTATGAAACCTGAAAAAAAAACCTGATATAACTAGAAACAGTTTACAAAGAGATGACCTCTCTGATCTGCTCACGATGAGAATTGGATGATAATCCATAAGCTCTCGGCATGCTAGCTGCTGTGAGTTCATCATCTTGCAGTGTAGCTAGGAGTCGAGGGGGAAGAGAAGGGAAGACGAAAGATATTTCAGTGTTGGAAGATATTTGTATTAATTTGGTTCGGTGGGATCGATCAAGTTGGCAGTGCCCAGTTAGAAATTGACTGCTCACTCCCTTCTTGTCTTGCTTCGATCCGGAAGCCTCGTTAGGTTTTATATTTGAGCCACGAGGCAGAATTACCACATCGAGCTTACGAGTTAGAGGTTAGGTACTGGATATTTTGATTGCCCGATCCAGTGTTAGATAGTTACTTTTATTATTCGTTACAGAAGAAAAACTTAGTCTTCTGCAGATTAGTTCAACGTTGTCGATCGATATTTTCTTCAAGGGCATGTAAACTAATTAGTCATGAATCTTAATTTATACAGGAGAAACTGAGCGATATATTTAAAAATGGAATGATTATTCAAAGTTTAATCGCACACTGAGATATTTAAGGCAGTGCATTACAGATCCATATCAGTCACGCGCGCACAAGCTTATGTGAGTAGTAATTAATTAACGACGACGACGGCCGACTTTAGTTGAGCAGCTACCAAAAGAGAGTGACTTTGGACGGAGCTTGTGAATCCTCCTCGTCGTGCGACGGAGAATGCACGTGTCGCCCTTCGTATGTCGTGATCACCATCCGAGGGTCCTCCGCCAGCCGTTCGATCCGCTTCTTCACCCGGCAGTTCTCCTGGGTGCATCTATAGTAGCTCCTGTTTATTCAATACGACCATGGATTAATTAAAGACTCTGTGATCAAATAACATCAACACAGTGTTAATCAAGAAGAAGAACACGAAGAAGACGACGACTGAATCCGGTCGGATTTCAGATGTTTAGTCGTTTGAAAGGGCACAACATTCAGGCATGCCACCATGCACAGAAAAAAAAGGGAATGATTGTAATCTCAATCATCACTCTTTTTCTCATGTAGTACTGGTAGTAGTGCAAGCTGAGACAGAGAGAGAGAGAGAGAGAGCCAATTGGGGCTCAGTGGGAATCATGAAATAGCAGTCTGCGATCAGAAAATGACTATTTGCTGGGAGCAAACCAGACACAAGTGCTTGCTTCTCGCTATCTACATACTGTTAAGACAGTCTAGCTATACTTTGATCCACCATCTACTATATGACATAAAATCTAGTGCACCTTTAATCAATCTTTAATTATGCATGAGTATCGTCAACCTTAATTAATTATAATCCACCTTTTTAAGTCTTACTGGGGTACTTTTAATCCAAAATGGCAAAGCATTTACAGAGAGATCTTATTGGTACTGAAGCATAGCATTAGAAGGCCACAGTATCAATCATGTGAGACTACAATTTTTTTGTTTGTATTATTCATTTGATGGATTATTGTCACAGATTTCGTGTGAAACTCCAAGGAGAGTTCAGCTCAACCATGAAACTCCCATGCTACTTAAACATATCTAAGGTCTCAGTCAACTGTTTGGGACTACAAGAAAGCGATGTTGTCAAAAAAAGAAAAAAGAAAGCGATGTTATCTTTAATTTGAGCTAAAACACTTTTCAAAAAGCGTAGGAAAATCTATCTGAAGCACTTGAAATAACGAATTAAAAATATCTAGAGAAGAGGAGAGGCTGAGGCTAAAAAGTATATATCTCTAGATTAATCTTTATAAAGCAATCATAAATAAGGGATTTACATGGGCATAGAAATCTATAACATTTCTGCACATCAGAAAAGGCTTAAATATTCTTCATGATTATAAATAAGGGATTCGCATGCATCTATATATTAAGAGTAATGCCTTAACTATTCTTCAAGATTTAGTTACTTTTATCTCCTACTCAATAGAAGGAAGCTAATTTTTTTTTGTAAAAGCTTTAGGTATGTGAAAAATGTTTACTGATCTACAAAGTCCTTCAAAAAACATCAATCTTCCAGGAGTTAGTACTAACCCAAATATGAAAATTCTGCAAGAACACTGTTTTTCTTTTAATTCCTATCCGACCTATATGTTTGGTTTTGAATAATTAATCGATTAATCCAAGTACATTTGTTGGATGTCCTATTGTATTTAATTAAATATTCTTCCGGAATCTAATCATTTACCTTTGTTGCGTGCTGTTTTGTCGCATCACACTCCTCAAACTCAACAAATATATATGACAAAACAAGTTTGACCTGATAAACTCTCAATAGATGAGAAATTGATAGAAAATAGCTAGATTGAGTTGGTAAGGACATACTACATAGACGATAGTGTGATATGCGAGGATGGTGCAAGGAGTAGATAAGAGAATGGAAAGAAAGTATGATCATTGTAAATTAATCTAGTTTCATTGGTCATGGAAATAGAATCCCTACGATACATACATGTAGTCTGTAGACCTTGAATGAAACACCAAAAATGATATGCTAATCTTTTTCCTTGCACGTAGATCAAAATAGAGAGGTAATTAAATGATGGTGTTTTCACTCTAGATCTGACTGTGGGTCTCCAATCCTCATCATTTCTCATGATCTTGCCCAATCCAAAGAGGGCCCTACCACCCAGCTTTTTTCGCTTGCAATGATCAAAACACTTGAAGCCTTAGCTTTCCGAAACCTGAACTCGTCTCCATTATAACATCCTGATAGATCATTTTGCTTTCATCCCTGCCCTCTACGCACCAATTAACATTTACTTTTCCCTTTCTGTATGTCATATGTGATTGCTTAATTATTCATCTACAGCACCGCCCTTGAAATGAGATGATAGTTCCCGGGAAATTGCTGACATATAATTAATGTTCTTTCTACCTCGCAGTTATAGGATTATCGGCATGCAATTTGCTTGTGGATCTTGTGGCTTATAACTATTTTAGAAAAATGAATAGATTAGTTTAAATATTACAAAGCATCAGGATTAAAGAACAATGATCTCTAATTTAAAGTCCTATTAATTTATGTAGATGCTGAGAGATCCACTTCAATTAATTTCCTAAAGGAAATGTTCATGTATAAGTTTTACTCAGGCCTAGGTTCTACGATAAGTATTTGTTTTTATTCAGTTTTTGCTCTTTATATTAAAATGTTACAATATGAGTTGGAGAAGTTGGGTCTGGTTATACAGTAGATATTTCTGTACATATCATGGTTCAATACAAATAACTGCATGTGTTTAATTCATTCATGTTATATGTTAATTAACATAAAGGGATATAAAACAGCAGTTCATCCTAAAACATATCCAGGAAAATTCCCTGGCTAAATATGCATGTGAAGCTTAATTTGGTTCGTGAACAGTAATAAAAATACAACTTAAAGTTAGATAGGAAGTTAGTTATCTATCTGAGGGAACTCTGATATGTTCACTCTTAATTATCAATTTCTAAAATATATATATGCATATATACACAGGAAGATAGGCAGATAAGTTAATATAATCTGCATTTACTTAATTATTTATAAATGTCATGGTCAAGTGTATAACTAGTTTTTGTTTTTGCAGTATATATTGCTAATAATTATTTGCTATATCTATCTATCTATCTATATATATATATATATATATATATAAATTTGTATTTGACACAAGCTGACTGTTTAGTTGTCTTGCTATCAGGATGATATATAAATGTGCCTTTGACTAAACTTATGTCTTTACTGTCTCCTTCTTTCCATTCATCTCTTGACTACTCTTTTTGTCTAGTTATAGTTCAATATTCGCTACAATACTCTGCTCGAAATTAAACCTATAGTTCTTGTTCACGTACATATACCAATAATTCAGAGATTCAATACATAACTTTAACTTGGCATGCGTATAGAGAAAAACATGAGATTTTGAGCATAAAATAATTAAGCAATTATACAAATTCAATATAATTAATTTAATTAATTACCTTGGATGTTGTGTGTTCTTGACAACCTTCTGGCCATATTTCCTCCATTTGTAGCCATCATCTAACACATCTACCTCGCTCATCGTCTTGAAGCAAAACCTCGGCTCCCTCATCTTCCTCCTCTCTCCCTTGCCCTTCTTCTTCATCATCGTCCTCATCGACATCGAACTGAACCCCAACCCACTATTAGGTTTAGCATTCTTGCTACTGATCATGGTACCATGATTGATCTGTACAGCTCCAACTTCTGATGATCCCAGCCTGTCGTCCTTCGATGCTCTATCTTGTGACCTAATTGTTATTAATCACAAATCAAGCAAGCCTTGATTAATTGGTGTATATAAGGAAATATATGATATTTTGTAGGGCAAGGGAGGAAATGAATATGAACTATATAGACAGATATATATACAGTCTGATAGAACAAAAGGAAAACTGATTTACCATAAATCTATATTGCTTGATGGCCTAATAAAGTGATGACCATCGTCGTCTCCATGTGTGGGAACAAGATCTCCTCCTCCTCCTCCTCCTCCTCCAACCACAGCGTAGGGAGAAGAGCTTAAAGGAAGAAGTGAAGGTTGGAAATTGAAGCTGCTGATCATAGGGTTTTCCACCAAACCTATTTGCTGGTTCATCTTCACTGCAGTACTGGAAGTGGAAGGAAACATCGATCGATCTCTCCCTTAGCTTATTAATCACACTCAGCTTGATCCTTCACCTATCTCTTTCTTGTGTTTCTCAAATTAACGACAGGAATTTGGTGAAAGGTACCTCAAGACCCAAGTCAATTATCAGAAAAGGAAGTTATATAGCGAAGCGATCACCCAATAGTTTGGTACCAATAGTTGCCATTAGTCCTTATCTTCTTTATGCTTTTAACCACTGTGGTGCCTGGCTATATCACAGTCGGTACTTGGATACTGTATGATATATATATAAACAGTTTTTTGCAAATAATTATTCAAAGCATTTATCAATGACTATTATTTTTGGAAAACATAGTGGTACTCTTCCAGTGTAAAGATCAGATTATAATTAATAATAACAAGTTTCTCATTAAAAACAAGCAAACCTTAACTTACATACAAGGCAGGAAGAAGTGTCTACCTTTTGTGGAAATTAAAAGACGGCTTTTTCACAACGAAAAGAAAAGTCAATCACTTTTTACCACAATATTAATTGCTATTTTTTTGTTGAAATCATTCATCGATCATTCGAGTAGATTTTCATGATTTTCTTAGAAAATTTTTTTTTCTCGATATCTGCATTTGAAGCAATTAGTGATTCCGCGTGCATCCTCTGGATGTGGAATATTTAATCATTGGCAATTGTTATCAATATATATCAATAATATGATTTTTCAAGAACTTTTCTAGCAAAATAATTCACACAAGATAGTCCTTTGATTCATCGACGAAAAAATAATTTATTAATATAGAGATAAACAGTTAGCAAATCAGATCTTATGAGAATCTATTAACAGTTTTGCATGTCGAATATTTGCGATCGTAGTTATTTATTCACACAAATCTAATCCTGTTGGCGATCGAACACATATCCACGAATTAATTAATATTTAGCTTAGTACTTATTGTTTTCATCTTTTTCACGCGCATGAATGCAATGCGTGCTTACACATGAGATCATAATTAATCGAGAGGATTGACGTACGTTGCCAATTAATCATGGCATGCATGCACAATAAATATTATTCTGATGCACTGATCTTAATTACATTAATTATTAAAACATTTATATTCTAATAAATCTATTTAGCATGCATTGGGAAAGGTAACATGAATATGAATTATTTCTCTGAAATGTTTCAATTAACTCCCAGAGTATAATGGCCATGGCCATCAAACAGTAGACCCTCAGACAGCACTCCCAAACTCATCTCTGAGCATCTAAAGAGTAATTTTCACTTCCTAGAAAAACGAGAAGAAAGGTTGTGAGTAGGGTCAATCATGTTCTCCTGCCACCTATAATGATAACAACTCCACCATCTCATTCAATTCATTCATTCATTCTCCCTCCATCTTTTCAGTCTTCCATGTTGCTCAGATCGAACAGTGGCTCTGCCTTCCTCATCATGAATTTGTTTGTGATTAATATTTTAGTGCAGTAATAATTAAGAGCATGTCTCAATTAAATTCGTTTATTTGGATATATTTATCCAGTATTACTGATTAGCTAGCTTGTGTCTGTGTATATTTTCTTTCTCTTGACTGAACAATAGCAGCAATTATATATATAGTATGATAGCAGTGGTCCGGATTAATAAATATACATGCATGCACAGCTTAATTTAAATGCATATATATATATTGACAATATATAAACGTGTTTCTTCGCCTCATCTTTTAATTAATTTACTATGTTTTCAGTTTTTGCAATACCGTACTTTTAAGAACTAAAATGATAAAAAAAAAACCTCAAGGTATATTTCATAAAATTAAAATCTAGGGAGGCTGTTGAAAATGAAGATACATATTTAAACAGAGAAATCTGACTTTTACTAATATTCAAATCATTCATATTTATTAAATCATACATTTATTTTTTTAAACACCTCTTCTTCTCTTCTGTACACGCGCTTATTTATACACTTGAAGCTTTGAAAGTACATTAAAAAAAATAGATCATGAGTTTTAAAAGTACTATTTCTTTCTCTTGAAAAAATTAAAAAATTTTTAAGATTGAAGGGTGTGATGATCATACTTCTCATAGATAATTCATGAATAAATTTTAGCAAAAACTGACTTAAAAATTAGAATCAATGCATTTCTTGGAGCCTCTTGAATTTCACCATTCACTCAAATCTTAATTTTATAGCCTAGATAGTAAACTTTGAATTTTTTAAATTTAGACAATTAAATATAATTTTGACACAATTCATTAGTAGACTTAAGTCTATCATATTCATTCAATGACAATATCAATGTATTTTAGGATTCTCCTAATTCTAACAATATCTAAAATTTTAAAATATAGACATTGTATAACTATTAGTGGGTTTTGGTTAATACTCTCTAATGACCTTAGGCATATTAAAATTAATCCAAAACATGACTAATGATTTCTAGAAGTCTATTGAGTCATTCAAAATTTTAGATTTTGAAGTTTATATGAATATCAATGAATTTTGATTAAAATTTACTGAGTGGTCATATAATATTCAAATTTAAATATGATCAGAATTAAGAGAATTTTAGAAGTATATGGGTATTATTATTGAATAAATATACTATATCTAACTCTAATTGTAAATTTATATGAAAATTTTATAAAATCGTTTAAATTTTAAAAATATAAGACATGCTCTAAATGGCACAATGTAATGGTGAAATTACGTGAGGTAATTGGTAAAGGCGCGGAATATAATAGTTTTTTTTAAATTTCTTATAAATAGTTTTACCAAGCAGGATCACGCGTCGTAGAATTGTGATCCTACGGATAAAATTTGTCCAAGGCAAAACAAACAAGGCGTTCCGCAAACCCTAGTCGCAGATTCACCGGTTGGCCACTCTACCGCCTTTCCAGCTTCAGTCCGATCGTTTGTATCGCCGCCCCGCCGCCTCCGCTCTCTTCTTCCATCCTGTGTTGCCGCCGCTTCCTACGTTCCTTCGATCCTGTTTGTTGACCCCCTTCGATTATCATATTGTTCGTGTCGCTATATTGCACACGCGCTTGCGACGTCGATCTACCGTTTTGTCGCCCTCTCCTTCTCGTTCGTTCACTCGGAGAACGAGCACGCGTTGGCGACTCTTTCATAAAGCGAGAACAATGACTGATGGACAACTATATTCGAACATCCTCCTCGGAGGCCGTGGTGGAACTGTAAGAATCAAATTTCCCTACTTCCCGATATATGTATATGTATATTCAATTTAGTCTTTTTTTGCTATGGATTTTTGGCGTGGTTCTTGTCTGACTTTCGAGTGTTTATCTAGCTGAGTTTCATTTGCTAAACAAGTAAAGAAATTTGGTCGACATTTATGTGAAATACGTTAATGTTGTGTTGTTTGAATCTAGTTTTTTTTTTTTTGTGTACGCGCGAATATGATCTAAGAGAGTTTGATAGAGAGAGATTTGTTACTTGCGTTATTTGTTTGGTCAGATTGTCTTTTGACACTTTTTTACATCTAGCAAAAATTTGGTATGTTAGTTTATGAGTTATTGTTCCTTCTCTGCTTCTTGCTCTTATCCTTATAATTTGCTTGGGTCTGGGTGGATTTTTCACAGGTACTACCAAAGCCTTGGCCTAGGACCTCCCTTTATTGATTTTCGCAAAGGCTAATATTCGCTAGGATTTTATATCTAGATTAGATTAAGTTCTCAAAGACCAATAGGATTCCTAGGATAGATTATTTTGTTGCTGTGAAACCTAATCACGCGTTTTTTCTTTCAATTTCGCTGTACTTTTGTTTTCTATGAAGTTTTAGTTTGGTGCTGGGCGTATTTTTGAACAGCTATTCTGATGCATTTCACATTGGCATGTTTTGACTGCAGAATCCAGGGCAATTGAAAGTGCATCCAGGTGGTATTGCTTGGAGAAAGCAAGGTGGTGGAAAGATCATTGAGATTGAGAAAGCAGATATTTCTCGTGTCACTTGGATGAAAGTTCCTAGGGCGTTCCAACTTGGTGTTAGACTTAAAGATGGATTGTTTTACAAGTTCATTGGATTTCGGGAACAGGTTTAGTTGTTTCCTTAGATGAGAAGTTTGCCATCCGTGAACATATGGCAGACTTATTTCTTTTTAAGCTAACTTATTTTTTACTTGTCTGTTTCTTCAAATCTTCAAATGAGTCATCTTTTTTCTTTTCTTTTTTGTGCTTCAGTGAACTTGATCATCTGGTTTTGGTTTTCACACTGAAAATTAGTAGTCAATTTCTGCTCTTGAAGGCGTAAGAATGCGATCAAAACTAAGCTGGTCGTAAAGCCTAATCCTTTTCCAAAGCGTTGATGAGATGACAATGAGTTAATGCAAGTTTCCTAGTATTCAAATGAATGAGCAATGGTTACATCAGTTAAGTGCACCAAATATTGAGCCAAGCCTTGGTGTTTAGAGGTTCAAGTCCCTACTTCATGAGTTGTGGAAACAATACTCTTTTAACTTTTGTGTGTTAGTGGTCAAAGTGCTTTCAATATGGAAGTTGTAACCATACATCACTACATTGCTTAAGTGAGAATGGAAATTTAGATTACAGCTTAGAGCCTATATATATAACTATATGAGGAGTTGTAAGGAACATGTGCACTGGTATTTTGTCATTTATTTTATTTTCCTGAAAACAATCTTTATACTTAATTGGATAATATTTTATATAATAGGTGAGAAGAAAGTTGAAAAATGGAATTAATTGTAAATTATTTAATTATTTTTTGCTTTTGCAGTGAACCATTTTTGAACCCTTTATTAAGAAGTTCTAATAAATTAAATGTCCTTCTGATAATTAATTTCTGTCTTATCATTCCCTTCAGGATGTCAGCAACTTGACAAACTACATACAGAAGAACATTGGTGTAGCAGCAGAGGAGAAGCAACTCTCCACCAACGGTCATAATTGGGGAGAAATTGATATAAATGGTTAGTTCCCTTCTTTTTGTCCCTGAATTATTCCAGTAGTCCGGGTCATTATGCTTCACTATAACATGAAACCTTTTTTGGCACACTTGTACTTCCAGTAACCAATCCTTTCCCTCCTTCCCTCCTGTAATGATACCTTTTTTGTGGAGGGTAAGATGGAGTTCTTTCCAAAGTTTAGAGACCCATTAGCTACTTCACTTATCATGCAGTTCGCTGTCTTCCAACAGATTTAAGGGTTCCATATCTAAAAATTTTTCATGCTATCTTTGTCTGACTCACTGTATGTTACTTGGGCTCAAGTACGAGTATGGTGTGGATCCAATTGTCCAACATGACTATTTCTAAATGTTTTTGCCACATGATCAATAGAAACATCAAGCATCCACTTGGAGTGCCACTTTCTGAATGTTGGTAGCTGATGTGGATATTAAGACATAAACAAAGAGTCCAAGTATTAGAGGTCTCAATTGTGATGCAGGTGGCTGGTTGACCTCCTCATCCTTTCTTCTTTTAGACATCACATTTTTAACATTCTCACTTAATTTCCTTTTCTTCTATACTTGTTTTTTGTTAGTTGTTTTTGGATTTAGTGGCTGTTCAATAATATTACCTTGGTATTACCTTGTTAAGCAGATTTTATTTAAATATAAATGAATAATGTTACCTTGTGAAGCAGATTTCAATAATGTTACCTTGTTAAGCAGATCAACTTTGCTTGTTTTACACTTGCTGTTGTCAACTTTTCTCAATTATTTTGATGGTGTTTTGCATGCAAAAAGTTCTCATATTTACTTAGTGGTTCATTAGTTCCTAAGAAAAATCGGCTTTTGTTTTCATCTCAGGAAACATGCTTACGTTTTTAGTTGGTTCAAAGCAAGCATTTGAGGTATCTCTAGCAGATGTTGCACAAACCCAGCTTCAAGGAAAAACTGATGTCTATATGGAGTTCCATGTGGATGATACTACTGGAGCAACAGAGGTGGTCATCTATACTTGCAGCTAGTCTATGATTTTTAAAGAAAGTTTCATTCTTGAACTTGTTGATGATAATAGTATATAAGTATTGTTGCAAGCTCAAGTTAGTCTAATTTGTTTTGACAATGTTCTATGAACTTTGTTTCTTGAAAAATCTAATGATTATGATTATTAGTTTCTTTTGATATTCAGAAAGATTCTCTGATGGATATAAGTTTTCATATACCTACATCAAATACACAGTTTATTGGTGATGAAAACCGCCCTCCAGCTCAGGTAAAATTTGTTTGTGTTTTTGTGATATCCTGTCCTCTTATTGTTATTGTTGTACTAATTGAATGATTACGTTTTGATTTAGGTTTTCCTAGACAAGATTATGTCACTGACTGATGTTGGTTCATCTGAAGAAGCTGTTGTCACATTTGAGGGAATTGCAATCCTCACACCCAGGTATAGAACTAACTAGCGAATTCACCCAGCATGGCTGTAGGTTCTCTGCTAGCGCTTTCATTTGGTCTGTAGATTCATTATTGATCTTATCATACTTTTATATAAATTTTGGTGCAATATGTGTGTTCCAGAGGGAGATACAGCGTGGAACTCCATTTCTCATTCTTGCGGCTTCAGGGACTGGCGACTGATTTTAAAATCCAATATAGCAGTGTTGTCAGACTTTTCCTATTACCAAAGGTGGTGTTTCTTTTACCATCTTATTGTGTTTTTCTTTCAATTTCATGGTGTCTCCTGTTAGACAAAAGAAAGAAAATTATACTTTCAATTTCTGAACATAATTTTAGTTGTCTTTTTTTTCTCTTTGCAGTCCAACCAGCATACCTTTGTTATAATTACCCTTGATCCACCAATCAGGAAAGGACAAACATTGTACCCACATATAGTCATTCAGGTATTTGCATCATCTTATCATAATTGTGATTTGTCACCAACATTATTTTTAATTCAATTTACTGATGCCTTTCTTTCTTCTTAAAAAGTTTGAAGCAGATAATGTAGTGGATAGAGACCTGGCCTTATCTGAGGAACTTTTGACTACCAGATACAAGGACAAGTTAGAATCTTCATACAAGGTAACTCCCTTTTTGTTAACACTCAGTTGGTGGTATGTTTATTTTTTTTCTTTTATTTTACTAATAAGCCAACGGCGAAGGCTTAAATTTTTTTGGTGAATTTTAGTAGGTAAACATGTGTGTACTCATGTTGTTGTTGTTGTTGTTTTTTCTTCCAGTGCATGATGCAAACTGTAGAACTGTGTATTCTAATTCTAGTTCCGCTCCTTTCTTTTTTAACTAAGTGGTACCTATTTCCTTTTTTGAAGTTACCAACTGTATAATGTATCATAGTATATGGTAATGTTCCAATGCACTTATTATTTCATCTTTTGTTAACTTTCAGAACTTGCTAAACTCTTTATCTGACCCCATATCTTCAGGGCTTAATTCATGAGGTTTTCACCAAGGTCTTGCGTGGTCTATCTGGAGCCAAGGTAACCAGGCCAGGCTCTTTCCGAAGTTGTCAGGATGGATATGCTGTTAAATCATCACTTAAAGCTGAAGATGGATTACTTTATCCACTTGAAAAAGGATTCTTCTTTCTCCCAAAACCTCCGACACTCATTCTTCATGATGAGGTAAATATTGTCTTTTTGTTTAACTGATGTCATCATCATAATCAAACTGTATTTATCTCAACAACTTGAAGTTGATTACGTGGATCAAATCCTCTACTGTGTTTTATTCAAAGGTTCTATCACTAATGATAGTCAAATCAATTTAATCATTTTTTATTAAATTAACTAAAATGTTTCTTTTTTCCCTTTCCACATTCCATTCTAATTGATTCTAGTGCTTCTAATTATAGAATTTATTTGCGCCGTTGAATATATCCATGTCATCTTAACCTTTTTTTTTCTCATTTTAATCATCTAATAGAGCTATGCCAAATTGCATCTGGAAAGTAACTTTATTTATTTGTTTTAAATTATTTTTTAGTTACCCCACACATCTATTTTATTATTCGCAGTCTATTTTGTACTTTCTTTACCTGATGTAGTTGGCAAAAATTCTTCATCACCATTTTTTCCTTTTCATTTTGTACTTGTTGGCAGTAAATTGTTGCTTTTATTTTCCTTTTTTTCCTGCTGCTTCTCCACCAATCCAACCATGTTTATTCTCTTCCTATGTTTGACTTTCCTTTTCTTCCGCATATTTATTTTTTTATGGAAAAAAGAAAGAGTGGTTTTCGTTTGGGAGAATAGGTTGTAATCATTACTTTGGTGGTCTTTTGTTCCTTATGCCCGTGGCTTATATCTGAATTTTCATATCATGCAGATTGATTTTGTCGAATTTGAGAGGCATGGTACAGGTGGTTCAAGCGTGGCATCCCACTATTTTGATCTCCTCGTTAAGCTTAAAAATGATCAAGAACACCTCTTCAGAAATATCCAAAGGAATGAATATAATCACCTCATTGAGTTTATTAAGTAGGTCTTCATTCATTACTTCCACTACGATATATGGCTATGTTTTCTGTCTCCTTAACTCCTAACTCTTATTTTTTTTCATCTAGGGCAAAGGGTATGAAAATATTGAATCTCACGGATGCTCAAACAACCAATGGAGTTGCAGCTGCTCTTCAGGATGATGATGATGCTGTAGATCCACATCTTGAACGGATAAAGAATGCTGCGGGTGATGAAAGCGATGAAGAGGTGCCACAAGTTTTGTTGCATATATATTTGTTGGGTACCAATTTACCTTGTGATGGTTGCTTATGTTTTAGTTTGCTTGTAGGATGAAGATTTTGTGGCTGAAAAAGATGATAGTGGGTCTCCTACAGATGATTCTGGGAATGAGGAGTCCGATGCTAGTGAAAGTGGGGGAGAAAAAGTAGGTTTGAGGGGGTATTGTTGCTTTATTTTTCAATACTTTTGCTGACGAAGTTTACATTTTCACTTTACATCAAGTGGATGCTGAGGAACTTGTCATATAATCTACTGAGTTCTATTTGATTGCTAAACCATATGTTATTCATTTAATCTAGAAACCATCCACCAAAGAGTCAAAAAAGGAAGCTGCTGGTGTGAAGGCACCATCTGCCAAGGGGAAAACCAGGGATGCTGATGAAGAAAGTTCAAAAAAGAGAAAACCAAAGAAAAAGAAGGATCCTAATGCCCCCAAAAGGGCAATGTCTGGTTTTATGTTTTTCTCAAATGCTGAAAGAGATGTAAGTTGCATTTACTAAGTGAATCTTTTAATTTTTAGTGAATTAGTTAGTTGGAGCTTTTGCTGTTGGTTTATTTTGCAGTTAACTTTAACCAAGTATGATGTAATTTTCACATAATTCACTCATTTACTTATTGTTAATTTTCCACTGTTTATGAAAGGGTTTTTTGCTTAAGCTGTTCTTTTTCTTTTTATTCCTGTTTTGTTTATAGATGACTGACTGATTCTCCTTTACAGAATCTAAAGAAGGGTAATCCAGGGATGTCATTTACAGATGTTGGAAGGGCCCTTGGTGAGAGATGGAAAAAAATGACTGGTGAGGCTTTGCTTGGGAAACTCTCAACTCTTTTTGGCGTTTTTATTTTTCACTCGATGCTTGTGCAATGTTCATAGTGCTGCCTCTAGATACATCAATTGCTTGTCCAAGAAATTACTATTTATAGAATTACTTAGTTTGATTTTGCCAAATTCATATTTGTTATTTTTTTATTCCAAAAATCCAACACGATACCTTTATAGGGAAAAGTGAAAAAACCTTGACGTTGACATATTAAGGTTGGGTCAGGGCTGGATTTCCAATGTTTATGGTTTTAAGATTGGTGCATTTTTACACGATCCTGAATGACTTCTAAGTTCAAATTTTCAGTTTGAATTAGTTGGGCATATTAGATCAAATAGGTTGGCCTTTTCTTTGGAGCATATTAGTAGGGCTGGAAATATTTTTGTTTAGTATATAAATTTAATCACGTTTTGATTTAGTATTATTTACCTGTTTGGAAACTATACCGTGTACACAAAATGTAACTAAATCCTGACACAAACAGTTTGAAGTTTGTGGTTTTGTTGTGTTGTACTGGTTTTAATTGTCGGGACCTAATCTTTACCTCACTTAGCTTAGAAAGAGCGACTGATTTCTTATATTGGTTCGTGACTTTGGTTGTGCAGCTGAAGAGAAGGAACCTTATGAGTCAATGGCCAAGGCTGATACTAAACGGTACAGGGAAGCAATGGCCGACTATAAGAGTAGCGCTCCTATGGACATCGACCCTGGCAATGATTCTGATTGATGAAATTCAGAGTGGAAAACCGTGTGAAACATGCGCTAACACCGGCAGACACTGAACGCCTTATGATCAGTAAGCGAGGCATTGGCTTTTGGGATACTAGCTTTGCCAATAACGCAGTAGCAAGGTCAACCCAATGGCTCGGTAAATATTTTCCGATCGTGTTAAAAATACTAAAGTTGCATAGACAACCATCTTGTGTTCTGTGACAGCTCATACCTTTTATCGCTTTTAATTAATTGCATAGACCTGGTGGTGCCTTTGCCATGTTCATTTGTTTTCCTTTTTTTTTTTTTGCGGATTGCTTTAATAATCACGTGATAAATTTGTGAACATATTTTTTTACACGGGAAAGAAAGTGGCATTTAGATACAAATTGAAATTTGCGTTGGGTTAAAACTACGATTTCTGTCGACTTAAAATAAGTGTGTGTGTTCGAGCTGATTGCCTACCCGTGAATTTTCTTCTTTCGACTTCGAAGCTATTCTAAAAATAACTGCTTTCTATTTGTATTGCTTCGATCTTTAACATTACTGGAAAAGGCTCTCTGTAGTGGCGCCCTAATTAATCTTCTCAAATAATGGCTGTAACTTATCTTTGTACACCCTCCAACGAACTCTGTCTTCTCATCTGGCCAACGAACTCTTTAATTTAAACACCTCTCCCCTCATATATATAAACACATCCTCCACCCTCTCAATCGATCAACACAACAAGCTTCAACCACCGTTGAGATCGAGGCATAAGCCACAGAGTTCCACAGAGATTCGAAGCACAGAAAAAAGAGTTGATTAACTTGGTAGATCTCAAGTTAATATATACAAAATGGAGCTTCGTCTTAAATTCTTGTCTTTCTCTCTGTTTTTCCTCGCCTCTGCTACTCTGCCCTACGGCCACATCGCCTTCTTCGACGACTACTGGCAGAATCGCGCGGCTGAGGCTCGCAACAACACGTTGAATGCCTACGTCTCCGATCCGGAGACGGTCGTTAACAGCTTCAATGCGGCCGCAGCCAGTTTGTGAGTAACTGCAAATTACTAATTTAGTTAAACAGAGGCTTACAAGTAACCAAATTGTTACGTTAAACTTGCAGTCCGAGTAGTAACAGAACAAGGAGAAGCCTCCAGGGTAAAGGCAAGAGAGGTGGCCTGTGCTTCGCGACGAATCCCATCGACCAATGCTGGCGGTGCCGCGCGGATTGGGCGAGCGATCGCAAAAGTTTGGCGCGGTGCGCGAAGGGGTTCGGCGGCACCGCCTTGGGCGGCGTCCGCGGGCGGATGTTCGTGGTGACCGACCCCTCCGACGACAACCTCATGGACCCCCGCCCCGGTACGCTCCGGTACGGCGTCACCCGCGCCGCGCCGCTGTGGATCGTCTTCGCCCGCGACATGCTCATCCGCCTGCAGCAGGAGCTGATGATCAACAGCTACAAGACGATCGACGGGCGGGGCGCCGACGTGCACATCGCCTACGGCGCGGGGCTCACCATCCAGTTCGTGCAGCACGTGATCGTCCACAATTTGCACATCCACGACATCAAACCCGGCTCCGGCGGCAACATCCGCGACTCCGAGCACCACTGGGGCATGCGCACCCTCAGCGACGGCGACGGCATCAGCATCTTCGGCGCCTCCAACATCTGGATCGACCACATCTCCATGTTCAACTGCGCCGACGGTCTCATCGACGCCATCGAGGCCTCCACCGCCATCACCATCTCCAACTGCCACCTTACCCGCCACAATGACGTGATCAACATTTAACTCGATACAGTTAAAAGAAGAATACAAATCAATTTTGCCAACAAATAACTAATTTGTGTGTCGAAATTTTAGGTGATCTTGTTGGGCGCCAGCGACTCGAATTCAGCGGATGCTAAGATGCAGGTGACGATCGCGTACAACCACTTTGGGCACGGCCTTGTGCAGAGGATGCCAAGGTGAGGAATTAGCTGAAATCCTTCAATTTTTCAGAGATTTTTTGTTTTTTGTTTTGCACTGTTGATCAACTGATTAATTTCAGGTGCCGATGGGGATTCATACACGTGGTCAACAACGACTACACGCATTGGCTGATGTACGCCGTCGGCGGCAGCATGCACCCCACCATCATCTGCCAAGGCAACCGATTTCTCGGCCCACCAAATCAAGCCGCCAAAGAGGTGATTAATTGATGCCTTGCGATAACTAATCTATGACATGATTAATAGCATATATGTTGATTTGGCAGGTGACGCACAGGGAGTGTGCGGCTGAATCCGAGTGGAAGAATTGGAACTGGCGGTCGGAGGACGACCTGTACATGAACGGAGCCTTCTTCGTGCAGTCGGGCCTCGATACGGCTGGTGGCATTCCCAGGCACCAACTCATCAAGGCGAAGCCGGGGACGGAGGTCGAACGCCTCACTCGCTTCGCCGGCGTTCTCGACTGCCGCCCTAATCGCCCCTGCTGATCCACGTCGCGGCCTGCGTCGACGGAGAGTGTGTGATGATGGAGGAGGAAGAGCGATCGATAGATGGATTTTCTTTTATTAAATATCGTCTTTTGTATATGCATGTCAAAATTTTTCTTACACGCAAAAACGGTTATGCCCAATAAAAAACCAGGAGCCACGTCGCTTACAATTGCCATGTAACACGTCGCTTCGACCAATGAAGTCTCACGCTTCGTGTTCTACCCAATGACATACATCCACGTGGAATATCTGACGTTGCTCCCCTCCCCTCAGCCTTCGTCCCGGGTTATGAGCATGACGGTCTCCACCAACGCAATGGGATCTACCTCTTTCCCTTCACTTTTCCGTCTCTCTCTCGGGCTCGAGCTCGAACCTTCCTTTCCTCATCTATCGCAAGCGTGCTCACGGAGGTGATCTTCCGCCGGGAGATGGAATTCCACGGCGCCGCTGCTGGCTTTGAGCGCATCTTCTTGCTCGCCTTCTGCGTCTCTGGCATATGGTCCGCCTACATCTACCAGGGTGTCCTACAAGAAACTGTGTGAGCACTGACCCTTCATCCTGGTTCCCCTTCCGTTTTTTCTTTTGTCTGCCCCGTATTTTCCATACCATCCCAAATTGATCCTTCATCTTTCGAACGGACATTTGGATCTGCTATTAGGGTTTTGACAGACGAGTCTTTGTTCCTTTTTTTCCTATGTCTCAGATCGACCAAGCTGTTTGGTCCGGACGGGAAGCGGTTCGAGCACCTCTCCTTTTTAAACTTGGCGCAGAACGTGGTTTGCCTCGTGTGGTCGTTTATCAGTATGTTCATTGCTGAATTTTGTGCGTTCTTGTTAATTTGGAGTGATGTGAAATTGTTTATGGGTTCATTTTGTTTCGGGTAATGATTAATTGGACAGTGATAAAATTGTGGTCGAAGAGTTCGTCTGGGGGAGCTCCATTACGGAGCTACTGGAGCCCGAGCATCACTAATACCATCGGTCCAGCTATGGGAATTGAAGCCTTGAAGTATATTAGTTATCCCGCACAAGTAAGTTTAGATTGTCCAACTCTTGCTGTTTTCCCCTCTGTTTGCTAGCTTCTAATTTATATAGTTATTATCATGTCTGTTGGTTTGGGGCATTATAGTCTAATTAGTTCAACTATGAATTTAGCAATTACAAGTTAGTATCTTAGCAGTGATAACTCGTGTGTAATACTCAGGAAAAAAGTGTAGCCTTTTTCAACAAATTGTATACTAGTCAGAGGTGCTCTTTATGATACTTTAAAAATGTTAATAAGTCAATTTAGTATGGTTGATGAATTGTGATCCCTAGCTTTCCTATCGTTCCACTCCCTAGTCAATATAGAGAAATAGGAGTTATTAGATATCTAATAAGGTAGATTTCTGGTTGCTCCAATCTAGTCCTATGGTATTGTTTGGAAGACTTACAGTGATGTTTAAAGTCGTTGTTTGAATTGTGGAAGTGAACAAATTATCAAGGACCTTTAACAACAAATTACACATTGATTTTTAACATGCTTGTATGATTAAATGAAAGACGAACAATTTGTGTGTTTGACAATAAAGACAAGATCCACATCATTGCAAGCATTAAATCCTTTAAACTTAGAGACAAAGAAAAGAAATAAAAAGAAAATGCTCTTATAGATCAAGCAAGGGTGTGAGAAAATGAATTACTATAAGGCATTATTTTTTCACATTGGATCCATGAATGAGAGAAAACTCAAAGTCCGGTGAGACCTTAGAACCCTCCAAGAGAAAATTTACAATGTAGGTGAAAAAACCATCTTCACAAGGAGCATATGCTAATATTTATAAATAAGTAATGACGATTGTTCCTTTTTTTTTTTTAAAAAAAAATCTAATGTGTGAATCAAGGAGATAGTTAAAGCTATATCTTGACTTCTTGGAGACATTTAAGGATAATTGCTAAGCATGCTTGAAAATACTGGAAAAAAGCTAAGAGGAAACATATAAAATGAAATGAGGTAATCAAGATGTGCCTAATCCAGATACACTGAGTTCATAATATTGGTGCCAAATTCAGCTTCTTTGGCTTGAGTTGATTGTTGCCGCCCCATGCCTCAGGTAGGAGTCTAGGGTTGGATGAACTTAGTCAGGCTTGTGCGTTGTGTAGGGTTGGAGTTGTGAGTCAGTTGAACTTGAGGTTTGTTGGCATTGTCCGCGTGGTCAGGGTTCAAGTCAGATTAGCCCCTCATTGTTTCTCTAACAGACTAACCCATTCAATAACAAAGTAGTTGATATTTGAACTGTAAACTATCCTGAGTGTGAATTTGTGGAAACATGTTCCTTTTATCTTATCTTTGTGATTGGGCATAACCAGCAATGAGTAACTGCATAATTGACATGGTCTACTCATTTGCTTAATTGTGTAATGTGACATAAAATCACCTCATTTTTTCTTTTTCTTTTTAAATTCACTTCTCAAGTATTTTTTATTCCCTTGTTCGTATCATGAATGGATCATGTATTATACTTCTGAAATTTTTTTATTGGCTTTACTGTTTAATGCCACTTGATTATAGACTGCTAAGAGTATTGAGTTTGTTTATAACAGGTGTTGGCAAAGTCTACAAAGATGATTCCTGGTGAGTAGAGTGCTTACTTAACCTTTTAGATAATTACCATTTTTTCCTAATTAAGGATGTTCTCAAAATGATCACTGAACAAGTAACTATGCTTTCATGTCATAGTTATGCTGATGGGAGCCCTTGTATACGGGATCAAATATACTATTCCAGAATACATTTGCACTTTCCTTGTTGCTGGAGGGGTATCTTCATTTGCACTTTTGAAGGTTAGACAAATTCTCTTAAATCTCTTTAGCATTGATTTTTATTTATTTTATTTTCTCCATACTTGGGGATTAATCCCTCACGTTGGGATACACATTTGAATGCCTAACCGCAATGGATAACAAGTAGTGGATATATCAAAAAAATTTTAATACATTTGACATGTTTTGTTTATGAATTCACACCTCTTTCTTTCTGATGACGGATTGCTCATGAGTGGCGGTGCAAGATATTTTGTCTTCAATGTTCTAGGCTTTTCTGAGTATCTTCTGAGCTACCACCAACATTAGAAACTGTGATGTAGATTCACATGGCTGCATTTGGATTCTTGAACTGTTCATGCACTTCAATTACCAAATGTATTCACAATAACTTTGCCACTGAATTGCTTGATTCAATTGATTACAGACTAGCTCAAAAACCATAAAGAAGCTTGCTCACCCAAATGCTCCACTTGGCTATGGGCTTTGCTTCCTGAATTTAGCATTTGACGGTTTCACAAATGCCACTCAGGATTCTATAAAAGCAAGGTACTTAATATTTCTTGATGATATGCAACAAAATAACTAGTAGTGCATCTAAAATTTGTCTTAGCTATTTGTATACAAAGTTCACCATAACTTATAACTACATCAATATTTTTTTAGGTTCCCAAAGACATCTGCTTGGGAGATCATGCTTGGAATGAACTTCTGGGGAACCATTTACAATGTTATTTACATGTTTGGCTGGCCTAATGGAAGTGGTTATGAGGCAGTGAGGTTCTGCCAGGAGCACCCGGAGGCAGCTTGGGACATCCTTATGTTTTGTCTCTGTGGCGCAGTGGGACAAAACTTTATCTTCTTGACCATAAGTCAATTTGGTTCCCTTGCCAACACAACCATCACCACCACCCGGAAGTTTGTTAGCATTGTTGTATCGTCATTGATAAGTGGCAACCCCTTGTCACCCAAGCAGTGGACGAGTGTGGTAATGGTCTTCTCAGGACTTTCTTTCCAGATATTCCTCAAGTGGAGGAACCTCCAGAGAAGAAAGGAGAAGAAGGCTACGTGAAGACATTTTTCATTCCTTTTCCAGGATTCCTGGTGCCTTTTATTGTCTGTCTTATTGGCACTAAAGATGGGGAGAGCTTTATGGAATTTAGATAGATTCAGACTTGGTGAGCAATCCAATGTACTAATTATATCTATGCCTTGCTTCGAATTGCAATATAGGCACGATTTGTCATTTTGTCGGGAAATCTCTGATAACAAAATGTATCTTATAAATTTCATGTTTCTTTATAAAAAAATAGCGATATATACCATGTTTAATAACTCTGGAAATCTAACGTTGTAGCAACATTCCTTAATTAACCTCTACATTGTTCCAATTGCTCATTTATTCGTTTGCCAAACTTACATATACATTTAAAAATATAACTATCCTGACTTTGGTTGACATTATTATCCTTTAATTTTCTTTAAATATCATAGGAAGTTTTTGAATTTGGTTACCTTATTAATGTCATTTTATTGTATATAATTTGTCTGATATTTTTGAATTGCATATAATATTTTTGAATTGCAGAACAGAAAAAGTTTATCAAAGTAAAATTGAATGTCCAAACCGATTCGAACCGTTTGTTGTTGGGACAAAACGAAAACGGGTACCGAAACCCGGATTTGCGAACACTGGATCACGTTCGCAAAACTGAACGAAGCGAACGTCGCAAAAGCATCCTGTTCACAGGAACCGACTGCAGCGGCCGCAGCTCCAATCTCCGCCGACGCGGTGGTGTGTTCTTGCCCGCCGCGCGTCCAAAGCGATGCATTCACCGTCTTCTTCTCGCGCTATCCATATTTATTGCGCTTCCCCTTCTCCCTTCCGCTCCTCGTCTGCTTCCCTCATAGGCAGTACACTCTGCGCTCCCAGAACCCTAGCCCTTGGGGTCGCGAATAACTATCGACGGAAATATCTATCCGTTCGTGGCCGCCGCTCCGATTTCTCAGATCAGCACCGCCTGACTGGTCGCCCTCCTTCACCGCCTCCTGAGGAACCTACGTCTTTCTCCCGGAAGCCTCCTGGAGGTGCCCATCGGCTCCTCGCTTCGGGCTGCTAACTTTGTCGCCGTTGGAAAAAACTTAATCTTGTTTGTTTCGGCTTTCCGCTTTTCAGCGTTGAATTCGAAGGTCTTCGTCGGTTATTCCATTTACAAAGGGAAGGCGGCACTCACCGTGGAACCGCGAGCGCCTGAGTTCGCTCCTCTTGACGTGAGTTTCTTAGTTTGTAGTCAGAGCTCGTCAAATTTTGGTTTTTGTATTTTGTAGTGAGATTGGTAGTTCTAAGTCATATTGTTGCAGTCGGGAGCTTATAAGGTCTCTAAGGAAGGATTTATTCTCCTCCAATTTGCTCCTGCTGTGGGAAATCGGCAATACGATTGGAGCAGAAAGCAAGTATGCAAATTTTCCACCTTTTTTCCTTCTCCGTGTAGGATTATAATGTCATCACACTATGATAATCGTATTTCTTCGCCTCTTGCCACAAGTTGTGCGACAGATAAAATGATGCCAGTTTATATCATCTAGTTTGTCAAAATGATGCGTCTGTGATCCTCACCTTGGGAGCCAAAAACTATCCAAATATAGGGGCCAAGAATTTATGCTCATGAAAAAATTGCAAACCAAGTTTATGCTCATGAAAAATTTGCAAACCATGATTATACATTTTCTTCATTCTATATGTGATAAGAAAAATTAAGTAAACAAAAAGTGAACAACAGTATGTTGGAATAAATTTGGGCAAAAACCTTGAAAAAAACCTTTTTATTCAGAAAGCCTCATGAAGGCCCTGGTTTTCCATGATGTCCATAAAATCCTTTTTCAATTTGGCCCTAATATTACTCTCTAAAATTTGCCACTTGCAGCCAGATGATCGCCTTTGTAGGCTTTGAAACTCTCGAATCTTCTTCAGAGCTGGCATTGCTTCCTTTTAGTTGCCATCTAACATTACATATTTAAACGAAGAACATCTCTTTCCTTTGACAGGAGCACCACTCCTTTTAGTTGTCCTTTCTTTTCCTTGCCCTTCCAAATTGAGTCATTCTGTTGATTCAATTAAGGTGAAATTAAGCAGACAGGAAGGCCAGATTAGAGCAGAAATTCAAGATCACAATAGCCAAGCATGCCATAGACGAGGTATCCTCCAGCCAGTTCAAGTCAGAAAGAACAAGAACTCAGAGTGCTGGCCGGCGTAGTTTAACTTCCACCCTAATACTTGGATAAATAATGAATATTTGTTTTTTGATAAGGTAAAAATGAAAAAGAGTAGGGTCTGTGAAGAAAGCTGGGAGAGCCATGATACACACTACGAAATTTAGCTATTTGGGTGAAAACGACCCTCTGACAATTGCCCTTTTTCAAAAGCCTTTGGTAATTCTATAAGAATACTCAGATTCCATCCCTTCACAAGGGAGAACTCCTCCAGGCACCAAGACGAACAACAATTTAGGTTCCATCCACTATCCCATCTAGGGATACATGTGCCCGTAGGAGACTCTCGAGTAAAGGCTTAAGTGACAGGCTCTAAAGTAAGGGAGAGGGAGAGTCCTTAAGGAGGGCTCAACTGACAAAGTGGAAAGAGTTCATGATTTTATTATATGCGCCTAGAATGATGACTGATTTCATTCCTTAAGACTCTATTCACAATTTAAAGGGTTGGAAAGAAGTTAACGTTCAGGACAAATGCCATTAAACTAGGGAATTGAAGCGACTTAACACTAACCCATTGGGACAAGAACTGTAGAAGAGTCAAGAGTTGCTCGAGCTCTGGTGGAGTTGCACTTGAGTTAATTACTTGCAGCCAAATAGTCTTGCTTAGGTTGACCTATGGTGGGTTTTTGGTATCTTAATACATATAAAGGACCATATGTATATAACATATTTTTATGCAGAACCAGCCCTTGTTAGAAAATGTTTATGTACACAAGGACGGGCATGTAAGCACTATGATTCATGTTATTCTAAACTTTTGGCAGCTGCAAGTGGTTGAATTCCATTGAGGCTTAATGGCTGATGAGATTCCTGCCGATGACCAGAGTCTAGTGATGTGGTAAGGATATTTTTATAAGGAAAATTTGCAAAGGGCCTTTTATAGAGTATTGTGCAAAATGAGACCTTTACAATGAGTCTTTTTAACTACAAAGGAGCCTTATTAGGACTTTTGCCCATAAAAGTTTTAAGGTGAGTAGGGTTTCAGGGAAAAAAAGTTGCCCTTTTTGATACTAATTTAACCTTTGGTGAAGTTTAGTTGAATGGTCTGGGAGATGTGATCCTTCACCATTGAGTTAATTTATGAAATCGAGTATGCATGCAGCAAACAACATGCCTAATTAGTACAACTTATTGGCTCCTTAATTCCAAATATGTTTCTGTTCCTTCTGCTGATACTCTCTATTGGCATCTATCTTTGCTTTCTTGTGGTATTTTATACAAACACATGTGAACTTTGATATCCATTTTGGTTAATTGATGCAGGTATTTTCTTTATCCATACCTGAAATTGGTCATCTGATGAGTCTCGGAGCAAAGGATTCTTGTGAATTTTTTCATGATCCATTCAAGGGAAGAGAGTAATATTCTAGAATCTTGATAAGAAATTTGTTGTATGTATCCAAATCATCAGTGTAGTTTACTTGAACAGGGATGGGATAACAGTTCTAAAATCCTTTTTCTTTTATGTCTAGTTACTTCTTGTTAGGTCTATGATTTTTGTCAACACACAGCTTTATTAGATCAATGAGAGCAGCCATAAGCGTTGAGACACTTTGAATCATTGTAAAGGCAGTCGGAATGTGTTACAAAGTCAGACTTTATATGATTAGAGAAGCATTCAAAATGCATTCACAATTAGAAAGTTGATTAATGTGATCTTCCATCATGTGAATACAAATAGAAATTTTATGTTGAGATGATATTGTTTTCCTATCCAAGCTCATGAATGACTGCCAAGAGAGATATCCTAGCAGTAGATACATTCTCAATCTCCGTTATTACTGGTAGAAGTAACCTTAAATAATGCTTAAAATTGATAAACAAGGTTTCTTGGCTTGAATAATTATGCTAGTTTACATATCTTCATATTCATGTATTTCACATTTCCATTAATTGGTTTCCTGATATATATTTTTTTATGTCCAAGTTAACATCATAATTCATGAGAATCTACAAGGCTACAAGTGTAACTCATTCAGTGTCTTTGCTGAAGTGTAACCTTTATTTTCTGTTGCAGTGAGGAAGGCAAGATAAGAAAGGTTTTAAAGGTTGAACCTCTTCCAGATGGCACCGGATATTTCTTTAATCTCAGTAATTCCCCCACATTTTTAATGTAAATAATACTTTTACCATATAATACAATCTGCCAGGCCATATGTAAATAATCCTTTGTTCATACCAAAAATGTCCATCCAAATCTTGTAAATCCTATATGCAGTCAATTTGTGCTATACAAGCTTACAGCCCATAATTGTTCTTTGGTTTTGTGCCCTTGACTCCTCAAACTAGTAGCTAGTCTTTTGTGTACTCAAACATCCACAAAGCCTGCATAAATCGGTTTTGCTAGTTTTAGTTTTAGTATTTTTTTTGTCCTGATTCTTGTCATTTATTTGAAATGATTCTTAATTTTTGATAGTTATGTTATGGTTAATCCTACTGAAAGATTCCCCATTTGCTCATATTGTTTCTTTCCCTTTCTGCTGTTCTGGTTGATACTCGTTGGTATTTATACATGGTTTTTATACCATTGGCTTCCGGAAGGTTTGGTATGGTAAATTACTCTGTATTCTCTCTTTTGTAGGTGTTCAAAATCGCCTGTTGAATATGGATGATAGCATATACATACCAATCAGCAAACCAGAATTCACCATTCTTAACTCTGCTTTAAATGTATGACATCTCTCCTCTCTTTGTATTGCTCCAATATGTTATTTTCTGACTTTTATCAATCGTGAATATCTCTCAAAAATGAATTTTATTGTTTTGTTATCTAAGGATCTAAAAATTGTGCAGTTTATCGTCCCGTATCTTCTGGGTTGGCATGCTTTTGCTAATGCTATAAAACCGGAGAATTCCTTCCGTTTAAACAATGCAAGATTCGGAGCTGATTTTGAATGGGGTAGATGAAGGACAAATCTCAAAAGAAAGAAGCTCTGAGTTTGTGGATGCGAATTCTGGGCATTTGCCATGCCGTGGCTGTTTTACTCTCATAGTTTTTCATTTTTTTTTAAAGTGTATTTTGCTGTTCGAACCAAGTTAGTAGCTTAGATCAATATCTATTTGGTTCACGCAAATTGATGAAAACAGAGGTTTATTCGAGGGTTGTTTCTCAGCTTGTTCGTGTGACTAAGAAGAGTGCAATTTTTTCCCTGATGTACAAGACACCTCGATATATTTTCTAGACTTCAGTGCTAACATTAATGTAGAAAATTGATTTTTTTTTTTTAAAAATAAAACCCCTCACTGCTACTACCCCACAAAGAAAAACTTTCTCCATAAAGGAAAGTGTAGTTTGGGCTCATACGACCTTCATTCACACCTTTCAATCAATATCTCTTATCCTTAACATTCTCGCTAGCTAATAAACAAATTATTATACTAGTCATCGAATCATAATGGACTTAATGTGTTATCAAATCTAATAATTTATACCTTAACGACAAGCTTCATCTGGAAGGAAATACCCAACTCAGTCAAACATGTGCGCTGTTGGTCTAGTCAAAGAAACTAAATTTATCCTTTTTTTTAATTTCTTTTTGCTTAACTCATTAAAAGAGGTGGGATGAATCTATTAGACAACAAGAACTTCTTAGACATTTGTATTTTTTAATTTATTTTAATAATTAATTAAAAAATTTATGATATCATATTAATCATCTTCGAAATTAATTGAATCGTAAAAATTAAATAACCGGATTACAAAAAATATATATTATATTGTTACTTGAAAAAAAAAATATCAATATAACATTTTTTAAATTTTTTCACTTGGCTACCTAACCGATTAGATCGATGCGTTTCGCATACTTTAATTGATTCAATCCGTTCAAACCATTCTCCCATTTAACCCATTTAGCCACTAGACATCAACTAATCTATTTTATTCATTGATTACATATATATAATAAATAAATATTTTAAATTGATCAAGATCGATCGATCTTTTTTATGAATAAAGCATAATAATTCTATAAAAAGTAATATTTGAAAAGTGTAAATAGAAATATATTTGTTTCGATCGTAATAAAATAAGTAGTCTTAAAGAGATTAGTTTTCAAGTTCAGGTTTTAATGCTTGCCTGGTCCTATGGCTCAAGCTCAATTATTGTCCAGGTCCTTAATTATTAATTTATTAATGGATCTGCACATATTTGATTCATTTAATCCTTGCCAAATGACGGATCTCTTATCTTCATTAGATTTATTTAATGCATGAAGACGTTGACTTATATGATCCTTACAAAGAAATTTTAGGTTTCAAATTTTGTGCAAACACATCAAATCAAAGTTTAGATTTTTTTCACCGAAACAATAGATCTAATGAAAAAAAAATTCTCTCAAAGTTAAGAACAGGAATTAAAAGAGAGCATTTATTGCCCATTTGCTCTGACTTTTTTACAGACTTTATGATAATCGAAGAAAATAATAACAATATTCTATCTTAAATAAGAATCAAAATCTATGGACCAAATGGGGATAGAAATCTAGGAGACTTCAAGGAGAGAGTTCTTAGATTTCCTCACCCTTATGTGATGATACACACACACAGGATGAACCTTGCGAGGCATCAGAAATCTAAGAAACCAAAAAAATTTTGTTCTTAGATTTCGTCCCCTTTCGCAGTAAATGGAACTAAAATTTTACGAGTCAAACTTGGTTCTCCACATAGAAAGTGTGGTTCTGCGCCGCCTCTGCGGCCGCCGGAGCTATGCGTTCCCCCACCTTCAGTCGCAGGGAACAGAGCAACGCCGCCGCCGCCCGCCCCCAAGGAGAGGAGTACGAGCCCCACCAATCCCATCGAGGTCACCGACAAGAGAAGCAGGATCCGGAGCACGAAGGCCACGAGCAGGAATCCGACGGAAAGGGCCATGGCCCTGTTCTTGGTGGACTCGACCGCGGCTCCGCCGGCTGGATTGGCGAGGGCGTACACGACGGCGAAGAGGCTGGCAAAGACGCCCAGGCAGATAAAGGCGACGAGGGGGTCGTAGAGGAAGAGGGCGGCGTGGGCCTGCTGGACGTCGGGCGGGATGCTGCCGTACAGCGCGACGCAGAGCCCCGCGGGAATCGCCAGCTCCGCTATGCTTCTCCTCTCGGGCAATGGCTCCGGCGGCGGCGGCAACTGCGACGTGTCCTGGTCGGATGCGTCGGCGGCGCCGAAGCTGAAGCGGCGCTTGAGATGGGGATCGGAGAAGCAGGATTTGAGGCGGAGAACGAGCCCGGAGAGAGCATCCCTGATGATTGCCATATCATTAATGGAGAAGAAACAAATCAAAGGCTACTTTAATGGATCGCCGAAATAATTGGACTGTGGCCGGTCTATTTATAGATTTGATCGGCTCAGAGTCCGCCATGAACTGCTAGCCGTTTTCCACACGATGATCTCGTCATCTGATGACGTCAGGTGGCACAAGGGCTTGGTTGTGTGCTTTCTGGAGCAAGCGTCTCGAGCAAGGAATACTCAATTTTCCACATCGTTTTTTTAAAAATTATTTGTTTAATTAAAACGTCAAAGGAACCGGATTCCCACGTTGTTTAAGAAGGTAATGAGCTGTTTCCAGCACTAAAATGAAGGAGAGACCAAATTAAATTAAATTAAATTCATTTACGCGCGACGACTCCATAGATTGGGCGGTGGCAACCATATCAGCATTAACTGCCATCGAAAGCGCCTTGTTCGTCGATGATAAGAATGTAGTAATAGGGCTTTTAGATCGGGCAGTCACTCGAGTCTGTTAAACAATTATTAGTGCAGTAATTTACTAGATTACTGTTAAAAATATGCTATGATTGAGTTGCAAACGCCAAACAGCACCAAAATTCAATTGTTAAACGGTACGGTTAAAAAGATTTCAGAATGCAGTTGAGGAAGCCAGTAAGAAAATAATAATTTCACTAAAAAAAACTCTTACACAAAAGAAAATAGTTTTTTTTTAAAATGTTATTTTACAAGTTGCAAATGATTGACTCTGATGGGTAGTCACACTGGGACTACTTCGTGCGACGTACGGTCCGCCGAGCGAGCGAGCGAGCGAGCGAGCGATCGACTTCTAGATTAATTTGCTGCAGTTGATTGATTGAATGACGACGACCATCCAAAACCTTGAAGACCAAGCTACGTATTTCATTAATTTTATAATCATTAAAAATAATATGGCCTTGTTAATTGATCAATGGCTCATAAAAATTAATTTCGCGTTAAATTTTAATCGAAATATTCCACGGACCATGATGGATCGAGGCCCAGCCTCTCTTAGCCTGCCATGCTTATTCTTGGACTGGACTGGATACTCAAGCTTTGAGCCTGAATTACGATCTATGAGAAAGCAACAAACCAATTCCAAGACCATTTAGAAACGTGATCTCCCACCTAGCTACCAACATTAATTTGGTATTGATTTTTATAAAAATAATAATATTACATTTCATTTTTTTATTAAAATTTGAATCAATAAAAAATCGATGAACTAATTTATTAACATGAAATGAAATAAGGATATTGAATTAAAGTGTTTGACTATCTTCTTCGGATATATAAGGTCTATTTATTGAATTAAAAATTATAATAAATTTATATTTATATATTGAGATTATTTGAATTGATAATTTCAAATTGTCAGTCTGGACTGATTAAATCGAGTTGTTGAGATTTCGTTGGTTCATTGTTGAGTGATTCATGTGTCCGAGTCCGAGTCTAAGTTAGGAAGTCAAGTGCACAATCGATTGAATCACTCGACTGCTAAATGCCAATACTAATTTGGTTGAATCGTAAGAGGCTGAGTACTCTTGAGTGCTCAAGTGCTTAACCTACCGTGCTGGTTGAATCGTCAAAATGGAGAGATGTCGAAGTCCATGTTTGATGTAATTTATTTAAAATATATTCGTTTCCATTGGTAGTATTTAGAGGTCATGTCAAATGTCTATTTTATTTTATGATACAACATCAGATATTGATCACTATCAAGTATGGGTCGATTGCAATGAATTGAGCTTTATCCGAATGCTATCAAGAAAAAGTCTCGTGCACGAAAGAGATAAGATGAGCTAAAACAAAGCGGAAGGATTTACAACTCTCGACGCCCTCGCCCCATGATATTAGTCGCGTCGGCCGGGAATCCTACTGCACTTGGTGCACCTTTCGAAGTCGACTGTCTTTTGCTACACCCAACGTTAGGCGTATTTTATTTCATTTACGCAAAGTTGAAGCATTGCGTATTCATGGCCAAATTTTCCTACTTCTCTTTTCTGCAAAAAAAATAAATCCACTTTTAACGGACAATCGATTTCACGATCATTTAAAAAAAAATAAATTAAAAAATTATAATTTATCACACAGAAGGATGTTACTTACAAATTTTCCTACTTACTGATACGCAAACAATATCATTTAGACATCATTAATTATGTTTGTTATACGGAATAAAAGGGTTTTTTTTACAGCTTTCCCCCAAATAAAATACCCGAGTGAATAAATAAAATCTCCCAATAAATAGATTAATCTTTTAAGATATTCGACATAAAAAATTCTCAAATTTATATATATTTTTCATGTTATCTACAATTATATCTCCTCTAAATGAGTCCCTATTCCCATGACAGCGCAGCAGCGTCATCTACTTCGACTGTGGAAAAAGAAGAGAGAAAAAGCTAGCGGTAGCAGCGAACGCGAGAATCGCTTCGTCCTGCCCAGTCTCTTCAACCCACGTGCACGGGGCGCTCTTTACTGAGCTAAGGAAAGGAATCGATCGATCGCAAGCTTCGCCCACTCACCGCCATGGGCGTGAGCAACAACATCACCGCCTTCCTCAACTTCGTCGGCCTGCTCTGCTCCGTTCCCGTCATCGGCGCCGGCATATGGCTCGCCTCCAAGCAGGACAACGAGTGCCTCCGGAATGCCCGCTGGCCTGTCATTATCCTCGGCGTTCTCCTCCTCCTCGTCTCCCTCGCTGGCTTCGTCGGTGCGTACTGGAACAAACAGGGCCTCCTCGCCGCCTACCTCTTCTTCATGGTCGTTCTCATCGTTCTCCTCCTCGTTCTCCTTGTCTTCGCCTTCGTCGTCACCCGCTCTGACGGCTCTTACCGCATCCCCGGCCGGTCCTACCGCGAGTACCGCCTCGCCGGCTACTCCGCCTGGCTCCGCCACTACGTCGTCGACCACTGGGCCCGGATCCGCCTCTGCCTCAGTGCCTCCGACGTCTGCCAGAGGCTCGGCCGCGAGCAGCCCTTTCTCACTGCCGAGCAGTACTTCCAGACCGATCTATCGCCTCTCCAGGCCAGTTCTAATTTCTGCTTCCCAAATCCCTAATTTGCGCGTTTTTCCTAAAAAATCTCTGATCCCAGATCTTATGCTTCTCGAGGCCAGTTCTAATTTCTGCCTCCAAAATCCCTAATTTGCGCGTTTTGCAAGCCTGTTTTGCGTTCTTCCTTGTCAGTGTAAACAGAACAAAAGTACACCTCTACCTACCTTTTCTTCCACTCCGTTTCCACAATCATTGCTCGTTCCATTGCAAAAAATGTTTTTCCTGTTTTTCTTTTCCTTCAAAAATTGCTTAAATCATCTAATAACTTATGGTATTCCAGCAATTCATTGAAAATGACAAGTTCTGAGTGCCGCAGAAGCCATCGTTTTCTAATTCAAACTGTTTTTTGCTATCGCAATCAAGATGTGTCAGTTTGATTTTCCTTTTGTGTAGTCGGGATGCTGCAAACCACCGACGATGTGCGGGTACGCGTACGTGAACCCGACGGTGTGGATCAACCCGAGCAACCCCTTGGCGGACGCGGACTGCGCGGCGTGGAGCAACGACCAGGATCAGCTCTGCTACGACTGCACCTCCTGCAAGGCGGGGCTGCTGGGGAGCCTACGCCGCGAGTGGCGCAAGGCCAACGTCGCCCTCATCGTCGCCGCCGTCGTCTTCATCTGGATCTACATCATCGGCTGCTGCGCCTTCAAGAACGCTCAGACCGAGGATCTCTTCCGCCGCTACAAGCAAGCCTACGTAGGGCACCACTAATTACTTCAATTTGCAAGTTTTTGCTCAGTGGATGAATCTCTTTGCTACTGTAAATAGTTCAAATGGTTCTGCACGATCCAATTTGTTATGATCTATTTCATATTTGCCTGATGAATAATTTCAAAGTATGATCTACCAGGGAGGAAAAGGGCATATTTAACTAAAGCTTTAATTAAATTTTAATTTAATACGAACGGGACAAAAAATAAAAATAGAACAAGGTATTTCCAAATTTACCTTAAATATATATACATATACGAGATTTATAAGTTTTTATTTCTTTTGTGAATTATTTCGTAGTGCCTGGCAGTTATCCACCCCCTCGACTCTTCCCACACCATTCGCCTGCCGCGAGCAATCTTCCTCCTCTCCGAATCGAATCGAAGGGAAGCAGCAATTTCGGGAAAGTTCTCGCCGGAAGGACATCCGACAAGGAGCTGCTACGGCAGTCCGCCGCCGACCTCGTTTCCTACTGCGGCGAAAGGTTTTTATAAACCCTAATGTCGAACGAAGTGGATTGTATGAGCTGGGATTCGTGTACTTTTCTTTCAGATTTCAAAGAGGAGGCTTTCGTAAGTATATTACCAGGCGATTCGAGCGAAGGCTATCACTTTCCCAAGCGGATCAGAGAATTTCAGAATATGCAATTTCTGGTTCTTTCTTTCTTATTCGCCCACCCGATTAGTTATGAATTGCAGTTATTCCCAACTTCAAATTTAGTTTTGCTTTGGCTTCATATAACTTCTTAATGATTTTTGCTTTTTCATCTGTTGATTATACAACTTTTAATGAAATTGTAATAGGATTTCAAGATTTTAATGTATGTACGACAGTCACAAATTGTGATAGTTCTACCTACATCTTATCCTTCCACTAAACTCTATAAGAGATAATATCATTGATATTGTTTAGATATCTAGAATTTTCTTTGATCTCGTCTACATTACTCTAGTTGGTTCAACTTATATAATCATAAAATATATTGATAGATGTTTGATAATGTCAATATCATTAAACCTGTTTTCTCTCAATATGCACGTGGCTGCAATAGCTGCTTTCATGGTCTGGTGAGTAATGGTCCCATACAGTTGAGAGCTAATCATGCAACATGCCAGCCTGCGGAGATTGTTTTTGAGAAACAAAAATATAATGAGTAGGATATTCTTTTGAATTGATGGTTTTACTATGATATTATAGAAGTAACTATGTGAATGAACAATGATTTGCTTGCCGGATTGGTCAAACTGCTTGAGAATTTCAGGGATGGAGGTTGTTTAACACTATTCATGGACACCAAAAATGGCTGAGCAAAATCATTAAGGAACTGATGACTGGTCTGCTGTCTATTTACGGTGATAAAATTAAAAGAGAGACTGAAGGGTGAAGGATGCCTTCAACTTTAACTTTCCTGGATCTGTATAAAGCATGTTATCATTTATTTTGTTTGAACGTGGTGGGGAAGACCTTGTTCCTTATGTATTTTTTCAGGCTATGAAACTAGATTATGCTTATCTGGTTCCACAATTTAACTGGACGTTGTTTATTGCAGGTACCAATATCAACAGCACCGGCAGATTGATATGTCAAATGCATAACCAAAGACTGAGCGAACATGAAATCGCTGCAATATTTTCACGAAGAAGGTAAATTATCAATCATCTGATCTTACTAGACACTAGCGTTTGCCATGATTCTAGGTGAGAATACAAACGCAAGTAATGGTTTCCATATGTTCCACTTTGAAGGCATTTGGTCAAATTCTTTCACGAATTCTAGTACGTAATTCGTGTTCGTAGAATGCATTTACAGTGTTCGATGATCTTGATGACAAGTATTATTCATGTTTCTGTTGGAAATTTTGACAATGGGGAGGCAACCCAAATCCCAAACCAGAAATACTAACATAACTTGAAAATGCATTGAGCAGAAGGATTGAAAACGCGAGAACGTTCAGCAACAGTACCCCTTTTAATCTTCCCAATTTTGGCAAGGTCAGTGGCTGGTAATGTTGCTGCTTCTGAAAACTCATTCGTCTGCGTAATCTGCGGACATCTCAAGCATTTGCGAGAAGAACTGTGCTTGGAAACGATGCCGATCCGTTGTTGGGTGCACCCTTCAGCTTCAGAATGGACGCGATCACATTGTAGATCTCTACATTCTCGAAAGATGGGATCTTCCTTCCCTTTGCAAATTGAGGTCCGTGCGCAATAAAAATGGTCCTCATCGAGAAGAATGCGTTGTCGTAGCCATGCGAGCCGCCGCACTCGCAGCTCTTGGACGTCTTCAGCTCCACCTTGTAGCCTTCTTCCAGCAATCCGATAATGGGTGGAATTCTGTAGCTCTCAGAATAATGAAGCCGCTCTGGCAGATCCTCTTTCAGGTACACTTTTAAATAATTCCCATGCTCCACCTTTCCCGAACTCAATGCCTTGTTCATCTTTGCCACCACTTCCGACGGGGCAACGCCGGCAGGCGGGCGAATTGCGAGCAGAGGAGTTGTGGACTCGATCCAGTCTTGAGGAATTTTGATCCACGGGGATAGAGCATCAAGAAAGATCAGTTTTTTATCACAAGTTCCCACCATTCCATGATCGCCTAACAGGATTATGGTCACGTCCTCAAAGATGCCTCTTTTCTCCAGGCCGGCGACCAATCTCCCGATCATGTTGTCGATTCGAGCTACTGCGGCGGTGATCTCTGGATCGTCTGCACCGACCTTGTGCCCTTGCTTATCTGGGTCCTCGAAGTAGAGGGTCATGAACACAGGTATCTCGTCGCATGGGAGATCGAAGTGGCTCAAGATGGTGTCCACGCGATCCTCGAACGGCACCGAGACGTCGTAATGCCGGCAGAACCTGGGAGGGCAGTCCCAAGATCCCTTCTTGACTTCGGATCCGGGCCAGAAGAAGGTGGCGGCGCGGAATCCCTGGTCGACGACGGTCTCCCAGAGCGGCTCCCCGAGCCACCACTCCGGCTCGTGGTTCTTCATCGTGAAGGAGGCGCCGGAGATCGGATCGACGAAATGGTTGTTGATGATGCCGTGGTAGGGAGGATAGAGGCCTGTGACGATAGAGTAGTGGTTGGGGAAGGTAAGGGTGGGGAAGACCGATATGAGCCCTGGCTCTGCCTCGGTGCCATTAGCGATCAGGCGGCGGATGTTGGGTGTGGCGGTCTTGAACTGGTATCCGTAGCGGAACCCGTCTGAGGAGATGAGGAGAACGACGGGGCGGGAGAGCTTGGCGAGAGGTCTCGCCGTGTGCGAGAGATCAGAGGCCGAATCTCGGGATGCAGCAACGCGGGCGGAGGAGAAGAAGAGGAAGGCGAAAGCGGCCGCGGCTGCTACGGTGGCGCAGGTGGCGAGGAGGGCGGGGAAGAGGTAGGTGGCGTGAGATCGTCGGATGCCCATAGCGGAATCGTCGGAGGCGACGGTGGAGAGAAGAGGCGTGGTCGTGTTAGAAGAATCAAATTCAACTCCGGTGGGTTGTGCAGGAGAGGGAAGAGTAGATACGTTGACGTTAGAAGGAACAGAAGCCATCGTCAAGGCACAAAGGTGGCTCGGCTCCGTTATACTCTCCTTTGTTCTGTGTTGCTTTTCCAAATGAAGGAAAGAGGAGAGAAAACTTACCAGATTGATATAATTGCCAAACGGTCAAAAGGCTTGTGATTGGATTACTATTTAAGGTATCAGGACGAGATGGTGGATTGGGTGTCGGCACGCGGGTTTCAATTGAAACGGTAACGAGAAGAGAATAAAATTCTGAGATTCAATCATCATGATTTATTTCTTTTTACCAAAGGTACCTTTTAAAACTGCTGATATAAATTACTTTAATAAACGAATTAATTTATGTTTATTCATCTATATATTAATTATTAGATCGTCGTTGTTTTAAAATATTTTTTTATTTGTCTTCTCTTGTTTTTTTTTTCTTTCTCCATCTTATCTCCGTTTCCTTGCATCCACCTGGACACAATAACAAACCACGTGATTTTGTAGGTGACTCACTCGTTCACAAATGTCAACGCTGGTTGTGCTGTCACGAATCCATTTTTGGATTGATAAACGGCTTTTCTAAATCCAGTCCAGCCCATAAAAAGTTATTCGTGGGCCACTCATTAGATTCTACGGAGTCAACGCTGCCACCGCTACTTTCCCACCAATGGGGAACGTTAAATCGGTAAGTTTGGCTTCGATGTACCGGTCAATCGCATAGTATCGTATCGGATTCTACTGTGTCCCAATAAAACGCCCGATTTTGTTGTTGCCGCCGCCGTCCGCACGCATCCCTCCCCTCTTTCCCTTTGATGGCCGATGCTTTACTAACCCATCACGGCCTCCTCCTCGTATCCCGCAGCCATCTGCTCCCTCTCCGCTTCTTCTTTCCCCTCAACTCCTCGGCACTGACCCTCTCCCACAGGTCTCGATTCGACCTCGCCGTCTCCCGCCCTTCTAATCGATGGCAGCTTTCCAAGGTGCCGCCGACAAAAATGCTTGTGCCTTATCCCTTTGATTCTGTGTTTCTTAGTTGATGTTTTTGGTGGGATCAGTTGTGCGCGGTTGTGGAAGAGGCTGCGGATGCACCAAAGTGGTGGGAGAGGAACGCCGGGCCCAATATGATCGACATCCACTCTACGCAGGAGTTCGTTGACGCATTGAGTCAAGCAGGTGAAAGGCTTGTCATTGTGGAGTTCTATGGTACTTGGTGCGGATCTTGTCGAGCTCTGTTCCCAAAGGTGATTCCTTTATTTGCCATCGTAATGCTGTTTGATCCGCTGGGCAACTATCTAATTAAGCGTGCGCTCGTGATGTTTGGACTTGGCTGCTCTAATTGAAGCTGTATTTGAGTTTTTCTATTGACAACTACACTCACCTTACTTATATTTATTGATGAACATGATTCATAAGCATTGTTCACAGATATTGCTTATGCTTATGAATATTGTTCACAAAAAATTCAATTTTAATGAGTCAAGCAAAAATATATTTAAGTTTGTTCATTTAGTTTAATGAGTTGTTGGCTCTGTTACCCAGCCAAAGATTAAATTTGCTCACGAACATTTGATTCATTTACAACCTGACTATCAATAACTTGTCTGCTCTAAGAAATTGTATGGCATCTTCTCTAAGCTTGCTTCTTCTACAAAAATTCTAACTTAATATTGGGACAAATCAGGCCTGTCTATTAAATTTCTGGTGAATTGTGCATAAATATTCTTTTAAGTGATTGCTTCTGTGTTGTGTTTGTTGATAATTGTGTCATGTCAAAGGAATGGGTTTCTTTGTTTTCTCTTGGATTATTAATAGATTACATTTTTGCATAAGAATTGGATTAACTAATGACACCATTCATCTTATCACTGCGTGATATTCGACAATTTCTTTAAAACTAAGACAAATCAAGCATGCATAATAGGAAGAGGAAAAAATTTTCCTCACTTTAAGTCAAACTTTACTGTATATGCACCAAGGTATGAAATCTCTTTCAGAGCCCTATTTAGTCCCCGACCCAAGCAAGTTGTATCAAGTCATGCCACCAATGCCGACACATGGTGCTGAAGGTTCGAATGAGGAGGAAGAAAGAACGAAGAAGAGAATCCTAACCTTTGCTAGATCGCCCCACCGAAGCTTTGTGTCGCATCACTATCATTGCAGAAGGTTTGTGTGCTTAGGCGAAGCTTTGCACAGCATGGCAATGCCTCATATGCCTCAAAGGAAGTTCCTGACTGCATTGTCACTGTTGCGAAAGCTTAACAGCAGTTTCGTGGTCTCAAGTTGTTCTACATGCTAGTTAGTGGGTGGAATGAAATGTTTCGTCTGCGCCAATCAACATGGAGCAAAATTGTAAATTACTTTATTTGCTGAAGGATCAATTTCATTTCCCAGTACAAACATATATCTCAGTGCCTGAAAAGGAGTTATAAGTATCTTATCCTGTACCGTGAAGCCAAATTTACCAGAGTGCATGGCATACACTTTTAATGCTTTGATGCCACCTGTTTATCATGCAAGGTTACTAATTAATTGATTAAGATAATACTATTCTTTTCTTGAAAGTCCACTAAAACTGATTATGGCTGCATAGTTCTTTATGCATGTTTTTCTTTAGTTCTTCTGCTAACTCACATGTCCTGGGCTGTAACTTATATTCTTATTATGTTCTATGCATGGCAGCTCAGTTGTGTAACTTCTTTAGTTTTTTTGTTTTTCTATTGGCGTGATATCTAAAAAGTACTACGTAAACATGAAGCTATTTTTCACAGTAGTTGTTTACCATCCCTTTCCTTCAATGATCCCTCAGCTATGTACGATGGCAAAGGAACACCCAGAGATTTTATTTTTGAAGGTGAACTTTGATGAGAACAAACCTATGTGTAAAAGATTGAATGTAAGAGTACTTCCATATTTCCATTTTTACCGTGGTGCTGATGGCCATCTGGAGTCGTTTTCATGTAACCTGGCTAAGGTAAGGATTTGTACCGGTATTCATGCTGTTTTTAAGTGAGTACTTTTTCCATATGCCTTTGGTTACTGATTTCTTTTTCGAACTCGAACTAATTTACATTAGTAAACTGTATGCGTTATGCCAAGTTAAGCTCATTTCCTCTTAAATGCATTACATATTTAAATGACATCAAGTCAATATTTGAATGATTGAGTTGTTTAATTATTTCATTCACCTGCACAGATAGTTGTGCACAATATAGTTTGATTGAAGATAATTGAGTTTGCTGCAAGGTCAATTTGAGATTCTCACCTTTAGAGAAATGTTGGTATCCTCTACGTTCGATAGTTCATTTTGGAAACTTCCTTTGTTGGTACTCTTTTAATTCTAGCTGGATTTTTTTTTTAAAAAAAAAAAAAGTTGGTTGGTGGAAATTTCATGGTTATCAACAAAGAAGGTTTAATCATGGCTGTCGTTGCTTTACCAACCTTGTGCTGTAGATTAAACTGTGGAATTGGTAATTGCATTGGTATATTAATGCATAACTCCTATGAGAAAACTCAAATGGCTTTTTCTTTCCATGCGATAGATTAGGACTGCCTTGTGTTTGCGCTCAATTAAATAGTAAATCTTCACAAGTTTAGCACCCTTCAATCCTCATTCATCTCCAGAATCAATCTACTAACCTGTTCATTTACTTTTACTGCCAATTTTGGTGCCTTATTGTTGGTAGCTTGTTCTGGGAGTTGGGATACAAATAATTCATGCCAGCTTTACTCAGAGCCATAATGTCCAAATCATGGGTTATTGTTAGAGGGTTTTGTCAGGTTATTAATTACATTTGAATTGAGTTTTAGTTAAAAGAAGGATAGTGTTAGTGATCTTGTTGATTATGTGATGTCACTGTGTTTTTTCTCTATCAACAATAATCTCTCTGCAGAGAGAGAGAGAGAGAGAGACAGCTAAGGTGTCGAACCTATCGAGGGCCAGGAAAGTTAAACAAGTGATCTTTGAGCTTGTGATAAACTCGAGCTATGGTGATTTTGAGAACCGGTTCACTAAGCAGGAAGGCTAGATTAGTCAAAATTTTCAAAATAATCCTGATATAACCAAATTTTAACCTGATAGCATCAATTTTCATTCTTGATATGACCAAATATCAATTGACATTTTATCAATTCATTTAGCTCAAGAGGTAGGCAGAAGGTGATTATCTCTTTGAAAAATTCAAAACGATTGTGATTATCATTTTGAACAGCTTGGTGATCTATGTTCCATTTGCCCTATTGAGGATGCTTCATTAAATTTCTCGAGTAACCATTCTCTTTTGTGTTTGCTTATTCAAATGAAAATCTAGCTTTTGTGACAGCAAATTTTTCTATCTGACTGCAGTTCCAGAAGATCAAGGATGCCATTGAAACACACAACACTCCACGTTGTAGCATCGGACCTCCTTTAGGAGTTGTAAATTTAAACCTGCTCGATAGTTCAAACACAGGCAAGTAAGCCTCCCAGAAGCCAGCTTTCAATTTTATGTTTACTGTTCTTGCTTAACCATTGTATTCTATCGTTTTGAATCCAAAGCCTCAAGCATTTGTACTCTTCACAATTAGTCTGGTCAATTAAGAAGTATATAAGAGCAGGACTATACGAGAATCTATTGAATGTCTGTAACGTTCTAATTACTCGGAATATGTGCAGTTAAATTTGTGATTTGGGAAGAAACTCATGTATGCACAGTTTACAACTGAGTTCCAGAATTTGTACTCCCCTAGATGGTTTTTATGCGAACTAGTGGTTTATACTTTATATCTGACTAATTTTAAGGGTTTCTGTTCACTCTTCAGTCCTTAATTAGCTTCTCAAATTTTTAACGAGAAATCTATGCATGTCAAAAGAAGAGACATGGGTAGTAATTAAGGGTTTGTTTCAGATGAAGTATGCAGCAAGGTTGTTTTCATAGAGTACCTTAAAATTTCTTGGTCTCGTTATCTTATACGTCCTCTCTCAGCTGATTTCTGAAGTATGCAGCAGTTCAAAGTTTTTATTGACGAAGAGTTACGTTTAACAAAAAGCTTAGATTTAGTTGTCGATTTTGGCAACTAAAAATTTCAATTTTCAATTCAGTTTGTAAAAGTATTTATATATCATTAATAGATTTTGTTCTCGAACATAAAGTCATTACCACTTTTTTTTTGTCTGAATTGAAAAAGGAAAAAAAAAAGAAACAGAGTGGAAGAACTGAGGAGTGAGAATTGATTAATAATGATAAGACATAATTTTGTTTGAATACCATAAGAAAATTTTAATATTTAACATGAATATTTACATCTTTTGATAAAAAAAAACAATATTACATTTCAAATTTAGTAAAAATATAAACATGTGCTACAGTTTAAAAATAATAAAACTTTACAATTTTAATTAGGCACTTTTATGTAAAAGAAATTATTTTACATCTTAAAATCCAGGTTGAGATTCAAAACAACTTAAAATTTAAAATGTTTCGGGTTAATTTTCGGTTTGGCCGAATTTAATTTTTACAAAAATTAAAATCGAATAAGAGGCCAAGAATCTGGAGAGGAATCAAGAATATTAATAAAACGAAAAGGAGTGGTTTTTAAGGGAACATCTTGATTTCATCTCCACCATAACTTAAAAAAAAATTTACCAACTGATCCATTAAAGTCTTCACCAAATATAATCAATGTCGATTGACTAATTAGATGATGGTTATTTTTTTAATATTATTTGTACGATCGATGATGTAGATTTTTATTTTAAAAAAGAAAATGTTTAAAAATATAGATTAATAAAAAAAATCAATCTAATCGATTAAAATATAGACTTATCAACAAAGTTTCTTAATTTTTTAAACTCCTCGTCGTCAGCATCATTTCTAATCCTTGCATCAATTCAACTATCTCGAAGTCATGTTTTCTACAAGTGATTTCCCATAAATTTTAGGTATTTTGAAAATTAAAGTTAAAAAAAAATTATATTTTATGCTATATATTTGAAAATTTTTCTATCATTAATAATAATAGAAGGTACACATTTCATCAATAAAATCGATAAAAATTATAAAAAAGAAATACAAAATTTTGGGAAAAAATTGTTGACTCGTCGATCGTCATAGGGGAGCAGTTGCAGTCTTTAATTTGTTGCCGTCAACATTGAACACATCATTGACAGCTCTTTTCACAGCTTCCGTGAACGTCTTCTCGTCCCAATCACTCGCCTGTTGCACCCAATTAATTAAACACTTTACGAAAATAATTTAAATTGTTGCACTCTTTTTGCCTTTGAGAAATTCATTTTTTATATATTAATTCATGCATGTTGATTATATTATATTAAATTAGACCACGATTAGTTCACCGAAATCCTGTTAATTCACCCCTGTTACCTTCAATTGGAGTCCAACGCTGACTCTGCTGAGAATCGCACCAGTGCTTTGCCGAGCTGTTCTTGCTTCCATTGCCACCAAGTGTGTAGCGTCTTCTCTCTGTTTTAACCATTCAAGTACGTGAACAACCAAATTCATCATCTCGCATTCCTCCCTTACGATTACGACCAGCTTGAGGTTGATAAATTGCGAGGCTGGCGATGTGGATTCAGCAGTTCGGATTATTTGAACCTCTACTTTCTCATTTGACTCGTCGATTCCCCCCTCGAGAGATTGCATCAGTTCCAGCATTTGGTTCCTCTCCTCCAGCTCTTTGATTTGGGCTCGCAGGGAATTCAAGTAGTTCTTCGTGTCTGCGAGCACAGATGCCTTGTCCTTCTGTGACGACCAAAATCTTTAATTAAAGATAATTAAATCTAATAAAATAGTTATAAATTGAATAAAATGTATAATTGACACCTTGGATCCTGCCGGAAGCAGCAATCGGAGAGCGTGAAAGTTCTCATTGAGCTTCTCCCTGCGCTTGCGTTCAGAGATCATGTGGTGCACTTGGTTGCTCCTCGGTCGGTATTGTTCCTGCGCTTGGACCTCCATCCTCGTCACGCTCACTCTTCTCAAAATCTCAATCCCTGCCTTGATCATTCTCTGCCCTCCTCCCAAATTGTTCGACTCTGATTTCTCCAACTCTCGATCTAGATTTCGGTGGTAAACCATGAATGCGGTCGGTCGATAGCCTTGATGCGGTTGTTGGCATAACAGTTTTGGAGAGGAAGAAGACGGAGCCGCAGAAATAACAGCAAGCATCGCCTTCGTCACTGCCTCATCGTCGCAATATCTGGAAGCTGGAGCTTGGAAAAGTAGACTCTCGGGGCTTCCATTAATCGACAGAGATAGAGATCTAAGCGAGGAGGAGGATGAAGAAAGATGAGACTTTTCATGGCTTGGTGTGAGTGGAATTAAGCATTCTTCTCTTAGCCTGGACTGCTGAATGAAGTTTTTGCTGAACACTTGGTGAATGCTCATTTCCATGTTCATCTACCGAAATTAAACCGATTAGATCGAAGTAATACAAGTTTTCTATACATGCATGTTTCTATATATGCTTATCTCATTACATTTGGTGGAGTTGGCATTCCTATTTCGACTTCTCCTCTTCCTGATCCCAAGAACACCACTGTCTGTGAACAAGAACGCAATGTGCTGATTTAGTTTAATCACTTGAGAATTAGAAGTAGATAAAAAAGACAGGTTTTTAACTTACAAACCTTTGTCCCCGCTTTCTGAAATAATCAAAAGGAGTTCAAATTAATTAGTTTTCATGTATAAAAAACGCGTTTGTAATTCTTAACGTAATAGTAAATTAAACATACCTGATAGAATTGGCGTTGTTCATCCAATGCAGCTAAATTCATTATATCTGTATCCTTTATCTCGAGATAATTAAGTCCAGAGCTGAAGGCAAGCCCAGGAATACAGCTGCAAGCACAAAAGCAACACATAAATATATCGATCGCTAGCTATAAAGTGTATATTGGTTTTCCTGCAAATATAAGAAACTTACCCTCTCTGAATGCTGCAGAGCGATCGCCGGTAGGCAGCGAAGAGCCTCAAGGATACGATTCCTGACGAAGAGCTTGGATCAGTATTGTCCTCCTCCCGATGCCATCCCTCCATGGAGATCAATTGGCTGCAACTAACCGGCAGAATTCAGACCATTAGATTTAACTTCATGCGAGCAGGAAATATCGTCTCGCAGGCATCCCGATCACATACTTAGCTGCAGGACACCAAGTGCAGATATAAGCGCATCCAAGCACACTGCCGGCGAGTTGGAGAAACCATCGGCGATCATCGGAGCCGAGGAGGAAGAAATAGTCCATGTGTCTTCAGTCTATATAAGAACTGGAGCTGAGAGATTCACCAAGCAGCCATGGAGAAGGAGGGGGTGAAGCAGGACGGTAATCGAGGTCAGAGATTTTGTTCGAGTGAAAAAAAACAAGAATGAGAACCGCTAGTTTTGGGTAGGGATTGAAAAGTAGGGAAAGAGGATGTGGTGTGCGCAGTCCGACAAGTCCCATGAGAAGAAAAGTTGCCGTTCAAAGTCTCCGGTGGTAGCAAATTGAATGGCAAGAGGATCTATGCTGAGGAAGAGGTCAAACTCGGAGTGCAGATTGAGATCGATAGGGCTCGATCCACTATCTTGGTATCATGAATGGGTGGCCTTCTTTCTTCGTGACTTTGGCTTAGTCTTTAAGTCAAGTCTGAGACATATATTTAGTTAAAAATCACATGAATGTGTGCCGTGTATATTATTTGCAGACTGGAGGTACGAAAATTGTTGTAATTTGATTATCCAAAAAAAATAAAAACTAGTACAGAACTGAAAAAACACATGCTCTACTTAATTGCTCATTAAGATTACAGACTACAGCAGAGATAAATAATATCTCCATTCAAAGTCTACACTCTACTTAGAAAAACATAAATTGCATCTTACTGGCCAGATTTCACCTTTTAATTAGGTTCCATTCCATGGGTAAGTGTCTCCTTGTACCTCAAGATGGACTGCAAGCGCTGCAGCTTTAGCTGGTGCCGGAACCAGTTAATGAAGTCGTCCGCCCGCGCGTCCACCTCATCATCGGCGTCGAGATCCTCGGGCTCCCTCGTTGCCTCCTCCACCTCCTTCTCGTTAAAGTGAGAGAACGCCGAATTCTCGCTGGCCGACTTCTTCATCCGCACCGCCAGCTTCCGCGGCATCTTTCCCGCCGTCGGATGCGTATCCGAAAGGCTCCGGTCCAAGCGTTGGAGCTCCTCCTCCTCACTTTCCGTCTCTGGCTCACTGAGGGGTTCCTCGTCCGCGATCTCGCCTGAGGCGGCGGCGTCTGGAGGAGGCCTTCGATGAAGGTTGAAGGATCGGAGACTGTCGAGTACGAAGGAGGGGGAGCGCGAGATGGATCGGACGAGGGAATGGACGGTGGAGTCTCTACCATTGTTGCCGACTTCGTACCCAGCGACAGGCGCGACGTCCGTCGGATCCTCGATATGACCGGAGCCGTAGCGAGTGGCGTAGAAGGACGACCGTAGGCCGTCGAGGACGATGGAAGAGGAGCGCGAGAGGGATCGAACGACGAAATTACCGGAAGAGACTTTGGCGGTGCCCGCAACCTCTATCGCGGCTGCGGTCGGATCAGGGATCTCGAGGGATGCGTCGCCGTGGAGCTTGAAGGTGCGAAAACGGTCGAGAACGATGGAGGGGGTTCGGGAGAGTGACCGGGCGAGGTAGTGTCCGGCGTAAGCTCCTGTGTCGCCGCGTCCGGGCTGGTGGCTGGGAGGTGGCTAGGGAGGCGAAAGCGATGCCGCCGATAACTAGATTGAGGAGCAGGAAGAGGACACCCGGGGTGAACCAGCCGTATACCGACGATAAGATCGACGACACCGACGCCTCCAACATCCTCGCTCTCTCTATCTCTCTCTCTCTCTGAGTCTGAGGCAGGGCATGCGCAGAGTGAACGAGGAGATCACAAGTCGGAGCTGGTATTCTATAGAAGAGGATGAGATAACGCACGTGGCTTGGATTTTCAAATTACTCTCTTCTATTTCTAAGAATTATCTAAAAATGTTAACAACAATACATCTTATAATTATTTATGATATAATTTTAAAATTACATCATATTTTAATGCTCATTCAACTCTGAATAGACTTTTGAGCTAAATATATTTTTTATTTGTACCGAACAGTTGTCGCCATGAAATTATATTTTACCATTAAATTTTAGTTAAAAATTAGTTTATACTATATTATAATTAATATATTAAAGGTATGTATATTTATTATTTTAATTATTTGTCATGATTCGCCGAATAGCAGTTGGAACGCTCTGCTTTTAATGCGACTTGACCTCATGAGTCTTTGTTCAAAGTCTTTGAGCCGAGTCAACATCTGATTGCAATTGTTTAATAATTATTAAGGAAATAATTTTCTAATTTTAATATATCATAAATAACAGAAAGTTATAAAAAATTGTAAAATAAAATATTTATTTCAATAAATATAAAAAATAAATTTATTTATAACCTTATGAACTTAATATGTCGAATTTATTTTTATATATTTTATATGTTAAATGAATATAAATAAATTTTATGGAGTTAAACACAAATTTCTTTATGGATAATTTATTCATTCACAATTCAATAATCACTTGTCAGTTGACAATGACAAGCGAAGGATGGAGGGCCACTATCATTTTTTCTTTGTTTGTCATTTTCTCATTTTTGTTTGACGTGGCAGCTTTGGAGAATTTATTAGGATTGGGTCCACCTGTCCATCTTTATTTCGATGTTACGTCAGATGCTTGCGTAATCATTATTGTAACATGATGCATGCAGTAAAAAATAAAGTAAAATCCATTATCCAACTTATCTCACACGATCCATCTTCCTTCATCAACAAAATACAATTTATCATCCTAACAATCTTACATACATAATTTTATGATCATCTATAAAAAAAAAAAATTTAAAAATTATTATAATTGATCAAGGATATTATCTTAATTTTATTAAAATTTAAATATTATCTATTTTAATAAATTTGCTCTGTATTAACTAATTAATCATGCTTTGGAAGTCATACTATCAATCTTTTCATTATATATAAGGAACTAAATCGAAATACATCAAAGTCACTCTTCTGCAAGAGAGAGTGGTGCCGTACATATAATTAAATGCTCTATAATAATATCTGAACAAGGGTGGTCGTTGTCTGTAGGATTCAAAATTGACAGCCGTCTCTTACAATCGGCATCGTGGTAAAATCTAGAATCTCATATATATTTATTTAATTACACAAACATGGAAGAAAAGATCAAATTTGTTATTCCCCAGCATCCTTTTCTCTGCGTTCATGCAATTCTAACCGTTCGATAATACTCAAAAGCGCCTAGGAAGGAGTTCTCTTACGATATTACATTCTCTCTAATCCATTTTTTCTGATCGGATCGATCTAATTAACTTTGCCTGAGAATCTATGTGGAAACCCACTATTAATTCCCCCGATTGTTTTGGTTCTGCTAGCTCTCTTGATTTCAACCTGCACTCTCGTCAAAGCCAAGGCTAGTAATTTTTAAATTATTATTATCACCGTAATTTAAAATCGACGTACAGTTCAATAATTTAGAATAGTAAATTTGATGATTTAAAAAATTTCGCCCCTTAATTTTAACCCTCAAAGAACTATAACAAAATTTAAAAAGCATTAATTTATTTAAATTATCTATTTATCTACTTAGGGTATAAAGAAAATTAAAACTATGTAACCTTTTTTTTTTTGGATATTAATTTTTTATTTTATCTTTTAAAAAATAGCTTTTTAAAAATTAGCTCTCGATTTTTTAATACTAAATGATTTTTTTATACTAATAATATTTTTTATCTAATATTAATATTATTATATTTTAATATGATGAAATATATATAACATAAGTAATATTTTTTGATTAATTTTGTATGTTCCGTGATACTCTTTCCTATATATATAATTTTATTATTAAATAAATTATATTATTTGATAAATTTTTTATTAAATATATCATATAAAATCTAATAGTGTCGGTTGAATGAATAAAATAATAGAAGTCTCATTAATATAATTTAGATAAAAAATAAGAATAATCCTATATTTATAAAATAAAAATAAATAACTTTGTATTGAAACACACTATTAATAATATGACTAAAGTATTATCAATATTATAAAATATAAAAATTCATTTAAAAATCTAACATATAAAATTAAAAATTAATTTTTAAAAAAATAAATACTAATGAGTTTAAGTTAATCGATAATTGAACTGGTGGCTCAATTATCTGCTATCCGTTAAATAAGCCTGATTACAGATTGAGCCAGTTGAACTGGATTAATGGAGCACTAACCCGTTGATCCTATTTTGGATCGGATCCGTCTCAAATCCAACTCGTGATCAGGTCTACTATTAAGGTTCTTTCTTAGCTGAAACTCGGAGTGTATTTATTATGTGTAATTAATCTCACTTTTAATCTATGCAAGTGGATCTATTAAAGTATTAGTGTGTTTTACTTTAAACACAACATGAATGCTTAGAACATACTTGGAAATCATCATTTATGGTAAATGAATCAAATGTTTATGAACAATTTTAATATTTGATTAAAAAAAATTATTTATGTTCATTTAATACATACAAGATGAATTAAATGAGTAAACTTAAATAACTTATTAAACTAAACGAATAAACTAAAATATATGTGTATTTAGTTTGTTAATATTTATAAATAATATTCGTTAATAATGTTCATAAATAATATTCATGAATAACATTCACAAATAATATTTATAAGTTATTTTCTTTAATAAAATTGTTATCAATATGCTAAATAAATAAAAAAAATTTTAAAATAAACAAATAAATTTATATTATCAAATTCAATAATCAACTAAACGGACTTACAATATAAAAATTTAAACAATCAAACAATTTTGAATTTCAAGTTCGATAATATATAAACAAATTAAATTTAAACCAAACTTAAAAATTATTTCAACAGTTTAATTCATTGCTTGACATTGCTTTACTTACTACTTTATCAAACAGATTTAAATACCACAAAGTTTGATTCGACTTTACTTATTTACCGCCCTAAGTTATCACACTACTATTTCCTTTTGCACTACTTCATCTAAGCATTTAACATTGAAAGCCCGATCCAAAAAAAATAACCACAGACGCGTAAGCGCGCACACATTCTGATTCGCGGAAGAAGCAGGATTGAAGCATCGGAAATTAAGCTTTGGATCTCTTGATGGCGAGAAGCTTGACTCCGTGCTTGAAGTTGACCACAATTCCATACTGGAACTCCAGTGGGGATTCCATCGTAGGAGAGTGCCTGAAAATAAAGTGGCGATACAGATGGATGACTGCTAATTTGATCTCCTGCAGTGCAAATTTCTGGGCGATGCAAGCCCTGGGCCCAATCCCGAACGGGATGTGCGCGTATGGATGCCTTTGCTTCTCCTCGTCGCCGGCGAGATCAAACCGCTCCGGCCTGAACAAATGAGGCTCAGGGAAGTACTTCGCGTCCTTCTCCAGCACCCCCGGAGCTAGCCAGACCCATGTACCCTGCAACATCGTGCACGACCACAAGTGACCAGACAAATAAAGACATTAAGCAATTGTTATGCTTCAGTTTGGTGAATGGTGATTGATACCTTGGGAAGGAAATAGCCTCCAATTTCAACATCTTGGGATGCATGCCTACCTATGAGTGGTGACACTGTATAAAATCTCATGGATTCTTTTATCACCTGCAAGCGATAGACGTAAATTAGTGGCCTGTTCTTGTTTGTTTCGATTTACAGAATACAAAGTTGCAGAGACTTGATCAAGGTAGGGGAACTTGTGTTGAAGGTCCTCTGCAGTCGGAACCAAATCAATTGGCCCGAACCTATCTATCTCCCCGATCAATTTCTCCTCCACCTCCGGGTGCTGCGTCACCAGATAAATCACCGACGAAAGAGTGAAGGCAGTGGTGGCCGAGCCGGCGAGCAAGTGCTCATACGCCAGCGCGCTGATGTAGTCCGCCGTGAAGAGCTCCTTGGACGCCCCGCCGGCGTCCCTCGCGTTCAATATCAATGACAGGAAGTCCTTGGTCCCCCTTTGCTTCGCTTTCTCCCTGCTGGCGACTATCTTGTCCAGCTTTCTGCTTAAATTTAAGTTGATCCTCTCGATCTTCCAATCTGCCGTCCCCGGGATCCTCTTCAGGATTTGCCGAAACGGCTCTTGGAGGATGGGGCAAATGAGGCCGAGGATGATGGAGAGGGAGCCGGAGAGGTCCATTTTGATGGAAGTGGTGGAGTACAAGTGCTCTTTGACGAATTCAGACACATCATCATCGCCGTCCGGTGCAGTTCCCTTGGAGAGACCGAAGTTGACGCCGAAGGCGGCGTCGCTGATGATGTCGGTGGACAGCTGGAGCGAGATCTTGGAGAAGGCCACGTCTTCATGTGGCGGCGTGGCGGCGATCTGCTCCGTCGCAGTGTTGATGTAGGATAGCATGGAGGGTATGAGGGAGGCCAAGTGGGTGGGCTGGTACATGGAGATGATGGTGTTCCTCATGCCGGACCACCTTGAATCCCTGCAATGCAAATCAATAGAACGAATTAATTCCAATCCTGGATCTTGCGATTCATGATTGATATCCAACTGTTTATCATCACATACTTGGTGTTGAAGAGGCCCTTGCTGTGGAGGGGAGATCCAGTTACAGCAGAAGGGAGGGCGCGGTTGGGGAGGCTCTTGAATTGTTTGATTCCGATCTCTTTGCAGAGGTCCGCGTCGGCGACGATGACGATGGGTTGTCTCCCCAAGTGGAACCTGCCATTTGGTTTGAAATCTAATCTCAATTTCCAACTGAAAAACTCGAAGCGGGAAATTCATGAGAGACCTGAAGATTGGCCCGTAGGTTTTTGCGAGGACACTGAAGACGTCCGGCCCGTGCTTTCCGAGCAAGGGAAGATGACCCACCAGCGGCAGCGCCGGCGGACCAGGGACCTTCCTCACCGCCCAGCACGGCGCGTAGAAGTACACCAAGAAGCCGACCAACAAGGCGGCCGCAGTGAAGATGTAATCCGCCGGCGGCCATCCAAATCCAAATCCAAATTCCAGTTGAAGATAATGATTCAACGTCGTCCCACCTTTGCGGAGTTTGAGATTAATATTAGCAAGCCTTGTAATGCGAAGTCTTCGGATAAGTAATTCAGCATCATCGGAAGGATTAGATGCCGGAGCCTGGATTTTGTCCTCGCCTCGCCTGCCCTGTTATTACTATTATTATATAGGATTCTACTCTACTGGACTCTTGTCTTATCGCCATTAATGGATTGATTAAGATCACGTCTCGATCGCATAGATCAACATCCGATGGCGGATTCCATCGGATCTGTCTGCAACTGCAATGAATCGTTTGATTTAAAAATATATTTGGTAAGGATATGCATCATCGTTAAATTTAACTCTAGTAAAGTAAATTAAGCAAGCATTCATCCATTTCAAAGTGCAATGTGCATTTTAGTATACCAAATTTAAGATTTCATATATCTAAATCTTGGTCTATTCACTTTTGAAGCTGAAATCAATGGAATAAAGAGACAATTGAAACAAGGAATATCGTCCAAAATAAAAATGGTATAGTTTGAATCAACGACCTCGGCTGGAGGACATTCATTGAGATAATTACAAAAGATTGATTGGTTGAAATAGTATATAAAAATTCAATATATAGTATCAAGTGAACATTCAAGTTTTAAAAATACTTTGCAACATTTAATTCATTTTTTTTAAATACAGGGATCGATCTTTAATTTTTTTTTTAAATCTAAAACTACATATTTATTGTCGACATTTATTTAAAACTATTAATTTTTATCTAATTAATAAATAATTGATTAAAACTTAGATCAAAACCACGAAAAAAAAGCAGATTGTAGGCCAACATGCTTTTTCTTGTAAACGCTTAAAGATTATGAAGATCTTTAGGGAGAGCTTCTCAATTTATTTCAGAAACTTGAACAGAGCGTGAACACAATATATGGAGGGTTTTGTCCCTTGTTAGATAGTTTACAGTTAATATTTAATGGTGCTACCATAATCCCAAAAGCCTAAGCTCTTGGAAAATGGACTCGTCTTATATGTTTATGTCATGGTAAGCCAGTTTTGTTTTAGTTAGGAACATGCAGAGCCTTAGGCAAAGCCTCATGCGCAGACAGTGGCACAGTCTGTAACTTGCAATCACTTGAAATGAAGAGCTCGGCATTCTGGTGGTCAGCCATGTTCGGGTCTTTGATGAGCTGAAGCAAGACTCTCTCCAGCTCCTCCGCATCGCTCCATCCATGGATCTTGGCTCTGACGGCCAAAGGATTGCCAATTATGAGCTCCCAGAGGGGGTAGCTCTTCCTCGGCATGACACAGTCTTCTTCCTTGAGCTTAAGCGAAGGGCAGTAGTCTCCTTTTCCATCACCTAGATAAATAATTCTCTTCCCCTTTGCTAATGCCCACTCTTGAATCCTCTCCACAATAATACCCTGCACGAGTGTAATTTCAACATTAAGATTATCCCAGAAACCTTCTGAAAGTCTGATTCCATGATATGAATTAGCAAAGCATTACATTTCATACTTTCATGAGAGCTTAGAACAGGAAGACAACTCACCTTGCACATATTTGGAGGACAGAGGCTGCACCCATGGGATGAAGTGTAGAAGTCATGATAAGGAAAAATTCTCAGCCTCCCTTCGTCAACAGAGGATGGATTTGTGTTGATTTCTGAGAAGTAGTTGATTAGGCCATGGTGCTCGAGAATGGTCTCAATGAACAGTCTATTGGCATCACTAACAATCCGCAGCTCACACCTGAGAATTGCATTGCACCACATAAGATCACATTTAGATTTTGCATAAACCACAAGTGAATCATCACAAATTTGATTGCAGAAGTAGCATAGCTACCCTACCCTAGAGCATAAGCTGATTTAATTGCAGAAATGGTATTGGCTGGCAGAGGAGCTTTCCTCAGGCTTTCTTTGATATCTTCAATTGTTCGTCCCTTTGAATGGAGTTCCCTCATCACTGTATCCTGGAAACAAAAATATGTTCCGAAACGTTAGCCAAAAAGGTCCTCCAGGAAATAAGGAACATGTACCCATTCCATGAACTATGAAATGTTGACCATGGCAGCGTTCCATGGCATGGTTTTCAGCAACTCATCAAAGATTTGTGTGCCACCAAGCTCGTCGATGACCCAGTTATCGCTATCACAGTCGATGATTGTCTTGTCGAAGTCGAACACCACAGTAACATCGGCCATGGCAGAGAAGTCAGGAGAAAGATACAGAACTCTCTACTTTTCTTCACAACTCTATGTTGCAGTGGATGAGCTACGAGGGAGCCTTTAAATGGGTATTTATAACAAACTTGGATGCCAATTGAAGGAATATTAGGAAGGGCATTTCTGTTCGCCTTCTTCAGTTCAATTAAATATTAATTAATTGTGCTGTGGGGCGACAGCAGCCCTATTAGTTATAGTTGCACCCAACTGTTCAGGATCACAAGGAAATATAGGATCTGATTCTGTGAATATGCTCTCATAATCAGGAAGATGCTAATGTTCATGACTTGTGAATCTGGCTATAGCTCACTTTCCTCAGTTAAGAAATTCTCTTACAATGTTTTTGGTTCTTTCCGTTAAAGTTGTTGCCTCATAAACTTAAATTAATGGTTAGGGGGAAAAGATAAATGTGGTTGTTTATTATGCCAGAAAGTATGATATACCTTCCCCACGGTCAGGAAGGCTCAAACCTAAATGTGAATCAAGAACATTTCTTTATTTGAATAAAAAAACAAAGAGCAGAGTTAAAGAATTATCCTGTCACTACTCAATTTATTTGTCATTAAAATAAGCCAACAATATATTCGAAGCAATCTAGAAAAATATTCCTTAATGTTTTCTTTACCTCATCCTATTTCTGCTAAAAAAACAAAGAAAAAGGATAGCCAGGTTGATGTTCCACCATTTTATTTTTATTTGTGTTTTCTGTCCTCGTAGTAAGCATGATGGGCGAGTTTAGACAATTGTTATCTGTTAAAATGCAGGATAACTTTTTCAAAGAACAGTCAATAGTTGGGATAAGGAGGATGAGGAGAACGATATGGCGGAATACTACTGCCTCCGCGTGACCCTTAGGTTCAATAATCATGCAGTCAAAGACTCAAAGTCAAGATGGATCTAACATAATTCAAGGAGAATCAAACTTAACTCAGATGAGATTCGGATTTGATCGAATCGGCATCTTTATTGTCTCGGTCTTAGATCTCAGTATCATCTCTATTTTAGCCTTAGATCTCGACACAATTTTTTATTTCAGCTTCAATCACCATTTCAATCTCGATCTCAAATCTCAACACCATCCCTATTTTGGTCTTAGATCTTGATACCATTTCTGTCTTGGTTTTAGATCGCAGCACCGTCCCTGTCTTAGTCTCAGATCTCGATACCATTTCTGTCTCGATCTTAGATCTCAGTACTATCTTTTTCTCGGCCTCATATTTCGACACTATCTCTGTCTCATATCTCAATATCATCTCTATCTCGATCTCAAATTTTGACATCATCTTTGTCTCGATCTCAGTCACTAGTACCATCTCTGTCTCGGCTTCAAATCTCAACACTATCTCTGTCTCCACCTAAGATCTTAACACCATCTCTCTCAATTTCATATCTTGACACCATCTCCGTCTCGACCTTAGATATCGGTATCAAACCCATCTCAGCCTCATATCTCAGCATCATTTCTGTCTCAGCCTAAGATCTTGACGCTATCTATGTTTCGATCTCAGATCTCAACACCGTCCCTGCCTCGGTCTCAAATTTCGATGACATCTTTGTCTCGGCTTCAAATCTCAACATCATCTCTATCTCGGCCTTAGTCATTGACTTTGTCTATTCGCCAGGTCACTCAACATCGACCTCATCTCCTTCTCTCTCCTCAGATTGGACTTGCACTTTATTAGGTCCACTGAGAACACGTGTCGATAATGACTGTGAATATTCCAAAATATGTGGCACCATATGAATGGTGAAGCGGTTATATGATTGTTAAATTAGATTCTCTAGATACATTCCATCACATACGTGTCGTTCGTCTAATGGAAAGGCCACCAACAGTTAGATCTGGTCCCCCACTAGGTCACACAAGGAGGATGTAGTGGTCGACGTGAAGATGCTCTTCTGATAGCTATAGGGGGACGGGTATAGGAGTTTCTTTCTCTCTAATTGGTACTCCACTAAGGCTCTCTCGTTTTTTACTTTTCATATTTGAAATCATTCTAATTGAATATCGGAGTGGTCTGTCGGGATATCTCTCTGGTGTCATTCTAATTCTCTGTCGAAGTGCTTTTCAATCCCTCCCATTTTCCTTGTTGGCGACCCCCGGAGAAGACGCACATCAAATTGTCCGTTGATTAATAGTTTGACGATCTAGGTATTTGGTCGGAACAGAAAATATATTATACTCTAGTATATAATTTATTAGAGATTTATGTATATATTTGATCTCAAATAGATGATATAGATAAACAACGAGGACGCATGACAACGATAAGAGAGCACATCATCCTATCTCATTTATTCTGGATCAATCTGTAGCATAGAATCTCAATGAAAGTACATGATATGACACCAAAGAAAGGTGAAGTGAAGAACAAGCTTGCGTCTTTAGGAATAATGTGAAGTGTCATTAAGAATTTTGAGATTATGACCTGATATGGAGTTAGGATTTGATTGCCCTACTATTATCTTAAAACTCAACTTATTACGATATATATTTTATAATATCCTCTGAAAGAAAAATTAACTTGTGTAGTTGTGTTAGTGGGCAACATGTGTTGTTAGATTGAAGGAATATTATATAGAAATGAAAGACACATGGAAGGAAGGGAATGCTTCTAGTTTTTTCTTCCAGAGTATGGCGGTGGAAGTATTCCCCCTGCTGGGTAATATGCTTCAGCATATGAGCATATTGCCTGTAAGTTGTGATATATGCTGTACAGATGTTGTACTCCTTTAAATTATTCGTGTGATCTTTATGCTTTATCCAATGGAATTTACGACATTTTTATTAATATAAACTGTCATGAATTTCGAAATGAAAGTTCTATATTTGAATTTTGAATTCAAAATTTAGGTTTTGGAGTTAATATTTCCAAGATTTCGAATTGTTATTGAGTATCCATATACATTCTTTCTTCCATATTGTTTATTAGCAAGTAAGACGTGTATATATATATATATATATATGAAGTAATATCCACCACTGAATTGAAAGTTTAGCATTAACTTATCGCTGTTAGAAGAGTATTCATAATGAATCTTATTTCTCTTGCATTCTTGCACTACGACAGATTTAATATTAAAACAAATTTAAAAAGTTCAACTCATTATGATCATTTCTATACATCTAAGTTTCAAAATTTTGTTCTGAACAACAATACTATTAAATCATGATCATCAAGTCGAATGGATAAGTTATTATTCAAGTTTGTTATGCAGATATAAGACCTGCATCATAATTGATAGTGATGCAAGTGCCATAGATGACGTGGTTCATTTTAGGGTACAAGTTAAGAGTCAAATGAAGATCAGGATTCAAACTGACTTGGTAAGACTGCTAAGGATTATGTTCCTGAAGACTGCAAATGACTTGGTACAAGTTATGTTCCTGAAGACTGCTAAGGATTATAGACTTCTCGCTGTTGGCAGAGCCTCGACATGGATGTTTGCAGCGCTGTTGACATGGCAGCAAATGTGATAACATCAATATCTGTTCATGTGCAAATGCCTTCACCATCATGTTGTAACGATTCACTGTGATTTACTCCCCCTAGAATGTAGAATGTAAAGTAAAATATTAAATATGTACATTTGTAGTTTAAGATGTCAACTATCTCACTTGGTAAATTTCTTTTATATGAGTGATCAAAGTCAAGTTAAAATTACAGTTTGTTCATTCGAGAAAGTAAACAACCATAAAAATAAAACAAATCATTCCATGAATATTTGATTCAAAATGTCAAACAGGGCCTGTGCGTGCAACAGTTTGAGGCGGCAAGGCATGAACTCCAGTCCCTTGCTGAGCTATGGTCTTGGCGCGACGGGAACGGAGCGGCGGTCGACCGCCCCGCGTCTATCACTTCTTGTAGCCTGGTCTGCGCGCGCAAAAGTTGGAAGTGGGTGGCGGAGCAGTCGGTTGAGGGCACACTAAAGCCACGAGGCGTCGTAAATAAGTCGCTGCACGAACATTCCTTGTGTCATCACTCATCAGGATCAGCAATTTTACGGTTGATGTAGTCCAGGAGCTGCTGCTTGTTGTCACCGACGTTGAGGTAATCAAGAACGTGTCGTTGCTTAATCTTGTCACCAAGTTTCATCACAATTTCACGAACAGAGGCATCAGATTGCTCATCTGGCAGCAGATTCTGCCTACCACACTCAAAGATATACTCATTCCAACAGGAGCTTTTGAACTGAGCTGAGCAGACGCACCATGAATGGTATCAAAGAAGCTACGAAGAATACCAATCTGCGGAAGACACTGAAGGCACGCAGCGTTGGCGACATTCTGGAAATGGCAGAGCAGGGTAGCAAGTAGAGCCTCGATGTAATGAAGCTGCAGGTAGGTATCAGGATCGAAGACACCAGCGGTAACACCAACACCCTGAAGCGCAGCTGAGATTTCTTCGATGTAGGCGATGTGGGGATTCTGAACAAGGGACCGCATGTCCTGGGGGCCGAGGGAGACGGGAGGATCATTCTTGGCCATAATCTGCAAAACCAAGTCAGATTGAATAGCAAAACGAAGGTGGAGAGGGCCACGGCGGGCGACGCTCGCGTGAGAGGGGAAGACGAAGAGGTCGCCGGGAGAGCGGGCTGCGGCGGACGCAAGCGAGGGCGCCACACCGGCGATACCCACCAAGCAATTGTACCGACGGTTCAATTTTTGGTCCAATAAGAAATTTAGTTGAATTAAAATCAAACTAAAAAAATGTTTAATTTTATATAAATATCCTCCTCATTCTCTCTTATTTTAATCCTTTTCCTTTTTTTTTCGATTTCTACCATAATTGTATCTTTCAAAATTTTATTTTATTTCCATTACATTGCACTAAGTGGGAGATATGTTAGTATTGTCAAGCTGTGATCTAAATACTATAATTTTTAATTAAGTTGCTTGACATAATCACACTACTGAAATGTTTATTAGAGTAATGCCAACACGATCTAGCTAGATACAAAATTGAGCTGTGCTAGGTCCAAGTTTAATAAACGACTAAGTTCAAAAATATCAGGTTCCAGGTCGTGCTCAACCTTGCTTAGACTCAGCTCTTGTTTGGATTATTAAATTAAATCAGATTAATGATAATAATAACAACAATTATAAATCATTTTCTCCTCTAATTAACAGGCCCAGTGATACAGTGCGACAGGACTGCTTAGATCCGACAGATATCCAAGAACTTGGGCTGTTGGCCCACCTATATTATGGAATCCAACTATCCAAGTGACTAGGTCCCACAGGTCCCACAATGAGGGACTACTTTCTACTCACTGACAGCAGACGTGACGAAATCAATGAGCACCAAGTGCCACGCACGCAAGACAAGTATCTGCCCATCGATACGCTCCCATATCAAAGTCCACGTGGATGGCCGATGTTACAAGACACGCCAAAGGTCTCGTCAGACCTGTACCTGCTGAGCGGCATAGTTAATGTCGTGCAGGCATGTCGAACGGCTTCATGTTATCCTTCACGTGGCCACGCCCTTGCGTGGCATCTCCTCCTTTGCTTTTCTTCCCTATTATAATCCATTATCTCATTACCCAAAATGTGACGTAAGACTCCAAATAATTGCATCAAACTTTATTGACCAAAAATTAAAAGTAAAAAAAACAGCACTCCGTTTTCAAAATAAAAATAAAACTATTCTCATATGTAATAACAATTTATAAATTTAGGACACCCCTTTCGCAAATTTGTTCGTATCTTGGTTTTTATTCTCTCTTTCTTCTCCTAGTTAATTTATAATGCGAATATTGCAATTTCGAGGGTAATTTAACGATGGGCTACTGAGCCACCGGGCATCGAGCCGTCGTACTTTTAGATTTATTGAATAAATAAAAAAATTATTTATCTTCAAAATTAATCGAATCGCAACACGTGGAAAAAAACAATGGAAACGTGATTTAGAAAAAACTCATCGTGCCCCACCACCGATAATCCGCATGATGTTGATGTACCTGGTCATGTGAACAGTGATGACGTGTCACTCGACAAGACAAGTTCACGTCCTCGATAACACTCTCCGCTCTCCATGTGTCCACCGCCACCCCCGCGCGATTTAACTCCCGTCTCCGTTATCTTCCATCCCGTCCCGCGCCGGATACAACTGAAACGTACGTTTTGTCTGTTTCCCTCTCTTACCGCCACGACGCCGTCGGATTCGGAGTCCGATATATTCTTAAACGGAGGTTAGATTCTGACGCCACCACGGTCGCCGCCTTCGACGTTTATAAGTCTCGTAGATAGCAGGAAAGAGATAACACGACGGACGGCAGCTATGATGATGGGAAGAGGGATTGGTCTTCTCAATCCGACGGTCCGTGTTCCCCTGGTGGTTGCTCTCGACGATCTGGCGGGCGGGAACTTCCTCTCCTCTCCCCTTCCCGTCAGCGGCGTCACCGCCGCCGGCGACTGCCTCCCCTTCGACGAGGTCACGCTGGCGGCCATGCAGTTCTACATAAACCACGAGGAAGGCCCCGGTTCCGGCACCGACGCGCTGACGGTGGTGGACTCGTACGCGTCGGACGAGTTCAGGATGTACGACTTCAAGGTGAAGATGTGCGGCCGCGGGCGGTCGCACGACTGGGCCGAGTGTCCCTTCGCGCACCCGGGCGAGAAAGCGCGCCGACGTGACCTGCGGAAGCACTGCTACTCCGGAGCTCCCTGCCCGGACTTCCGCAAGCCCGGCGGTTGCAAGCGAGGCGATGCCTGCGAGCTAGCGCACGGAGTGTTCGAGTGTTGGCTTCACCCGGACCGCTACCGGACCCAGCCCTGCAAGGACGGCACCGACTGTCGCCGCCGCGTTTGCTTCTTCGCGCACACCCTTGACCAGCTCCGCGTGCTGCAAACGCCGCCGTCATCTCCACTGCAGAGCGTGACGGCACTGGAGTCCTACGACGGATCGCCTCTGCGCCACCAGTCCTGTTTGCAGTCTTACTTTTCCAGAAGCCTCGTCTCTTCACCGACTTCGATACTCAACTCGTCGCCAAAATCTTCGCCGACTGAGTCTCCGCCAATTTCGCCGAGCGGCGCCAAGCTGCGGCGGGCGTCGTGGCCAGCGAGCTCGGGCGTGAACGAGATAGCGGCGTCGCTGAGCCAGTTGCAGCTGAACAGGGCAGATTCTATGCCGAGTTCGAAGGAGCTGCATCTGGGAAACACTGGCTTCATCTCCCGGCCGGGAGCGCTTGCTAGATTCAATACTGTTTTCCGTAGCCTGCCGTCGACTCCGACGGGCGTAACCCCTGGTTGGCCGGAGGAAAAATCCCCGGTGGAGAGAGTGGAGTCGGGGCGAGCACTGCGGGCGAAGATGTTCGAGAGACTGACTAAAGATAACATCTTAAATCAGGCAGACGCCACGCTGGACGTGGAATGGGTCTCCGAGCTGCTAAAATAGTTGAAACGTAGGCATCAGAGAAACAGACGAACAATTTGAAGGTAAAATTAAGCTTGAATTTTGAAGTATTATTGTCATTTTTCACGGTCTATAAAGAATATTTGAGTCTCTGAACGGGAGATAAAGAAGAATTTGGTAGCTGAAGCGGTTCTTTTGCTTCTCGTGGGTGAAGAAAGGAGGAAGGATTGTCCAATTCGAAATAAATGGAGTCAATTTGCATTGTATATAGAATTAGTGGTTTGATTCCAGCTGTGGCACTCTCTGCAAATTACTTAATTTTGATTCACTGGATGTTCATTTCAATGCTCTCTTTCTCTCTCTCTGTTGTTTTGATGTCATTTCAGGTGACTGCTAAGCGTTCTTTTGGCATATTATTGCGTTGTTAATTAACTGCAAATTGAGTTTGTAAATGTTCAAAGCTTCTTACCCGATGGATTCCATATGCTTGACCTCCACGTAGAACAAGTTGGGATTCGAAAATATGCTGCATAATTAACAAGATAGATAATTAGAAAGAGGAAATTTTAAAATAAATTTAACATTTTTAATACTAATTAAAATTTTGCTGTGGTTCGGGCTCAAATTCCAACCGCTAAAATTAGAGAACTCAGTTACAATAAAATTTGTGATCGTAGCAACTGATTTGATTTTTCTTAATTTATTTTTTAAAACAATAAAATAAAATTAGTAAAAAATTGTGTAACAGAGAAGGTGCTATCTGGTCTCATGGTGTTATAGCTAGTTTAGGTTTGTCATATATACTAACTATTGACTATTATGATTTTTAGTTGATGATGATATCATAATTTTGAAAGCATGAATCAAGCCAAATTTAGTCAGTGACTAATCTTGTGAGTTTTTTTTTGTTTGTTTGAAAACTTGATCATTTTCCTTCATTCATACGGAATAAACAGAAGACCTATCAAGACTTCCTCTCATCACAAGAACTATAGCTTGATTTGTCTTGCATTAGTGGTCATGAAGTTCGTTGTCAGTAATTCGAAGGAAACATAACAAACTTTTCATTTATTTATAAGCAGAGTCTCGTTGCCAGTCTCACAGCACAAGGAGCTACAAAATTGTAATGTACACACAGAACTAGAGAATTAATATGGGCACGAGCACTCTTAACTATTTTCACATTCTTTGATTGCTATGACACAACATCTATTTGTTTGCTGATAAATTACTTCTGTAACATCTTATAGGTTTCCTAATTGCAACATATTCAACATGCAATACTTCAGATGGCACCATTGCCGATCTGGGAATTCTCTGTCGCATGCACATCGCGATCATAGTTCTTGTTGGCTGCATCCAGGAAGAAGTGATGTGATGCCTCATCTTCCTTTTTGGCATCCTCAACATGCTCATGACTGAGAAAGCTAGGTTGATTAGTTGAGGAAAGCAGTCTTGCCCACATCCTATCTGTTATAACGACCTTCTTGCATCTCTCAGTTATCCTCTGTGACATTGAAACACAAATCATTTTAGCAATGTTGATCAGCTTCTGCACTTTCAATCACAACTTTCAGTGAAGCTTGCAGACCAAGTCTCATTACTCGTTTCAGTTTCGAATGAGGATTTGGTGTGAATTAGTATTAGTTGCATCTCACAATGATTAAGCAAACAAGACTTACGTGGAAGGGTATGTAAGCGTGTCTTCCGTTAACAGGCCCAACAGTGAAGCCGGTGTATCCTGCCATAGCACCATGTATGGCACTATGGGCAAGCAATGTGCATGAGACATTGTCTGATGCATTACTCGGAACTGCACGAATCATATACGTAGGATCTACAAGATGAAACATGTAGTCATCATATAAGTAATAAGCAGTTAGCAAAAAATAGGATACAGTAAGATTATTCATAGGTGAAGTACCTATATACTTGAGAGTTATGGACATCTTATGGTTTGAAAAGTGATCCTGAGACAGAAATATCAGTATCTTTAGAGACCCGGCAAGATTCAGAAAAAAATGCTCAAAAACTAGTAAAATTATTGGTCTTTCAGGTACGATTAAGTATTAACACCACATTAGGGAAAACTCTCTGATTGATTTTTGAGAAGTTGTAGAACCAAAACTAAGCATTAGTAACCATCTAGAATGAGGATTTACCTCAGTGTATTTAAGGATGTACTTAGAAAAGAAATCCTACCTTTATCTTTTGTGACAACCAAAGACCAACATCAAGTAGAAGCTTATTGCCAGAAGCATCTTGATGGTCCATGGATTGCATGCTTTTGGCAATAAGATCTTGTCCTGCACCCTCAGCAACAACAATAACCATGTGACCATTTTCTTTCAGCCGTCTTTCAATAAACTCCAAAAGTCCACCTTTGCCTTCCAAGTAAAAGGGGGATTCTGGAATTAAGCAACAATCCTGCATAGAAGGGGGGAAAAAATTACACACTTAGTTATAAACACAAAGTTCTTTAGCAATGTACATTCTTGATGGTCATCTTCTGTATGATGACTTAGAAAATAATAGGACCTACCACATCACGGCTTGCAAGCGTAGCATACATCGCAATAAACCCTGTAATACACATAATTTAACATACAGTAAGAAGGCAATAATAATATATTAGGCAAATGTTTAATTTCTTTGAACCAAAGGCAAACATACATAGTAATTAAGATTTGCATTTTTTTAAAAAAACTTGATTAGTGACAGTCTCAGGTAATTAGCAACTGTGAAATTTAATGTGATATGCTTTGTTGGGATGAACTTTTATACAAAATGATATCATATTATCTATCAATTTACGTATCAACACCTATTAATTCAGAAAACATAACACCCCGATTTAGTCTAAGTTGTGGGCAAAGCAAAGAGCTACTTAGATGAGTTAATTACTATTTACTAGGTTTAAGCATTTTAGGGCAGCGGTCGGGCCTAATAAGTTAATGAGTTAATTCTCTTATCAAAGCAGGTCATGGCAATTGGTATCAAAGCGGACCTAATCCTAGGGATGGGTAATTCTAAACACGGTATGGTGTTTGAAAAGACTGCATGTGTGATGGTGTAGCTACCATTGGGCTTCACATGTTGCCAATTAAGGATTCTTCTAAGCTATGAGATAAGAGGGTCTTGACAGGACGTCAAAACCTTAAGTGAGGGAGATTATAACACCCAAATTCATGGTGAGTTGTGGTCCAATCAAGGAGCTTTGTAAATTTACATAAGTTGGCTACTATTATCTTGACTTAAGCATTTTAAGCCATAGATACTAACCACTGTAGCGACCCATTAGCTTCACAACGCCAATACCATTTTCGACACTTTCAGCTTCAACATGGGCTGCATTTATTGCTCTCTGTGCCTCCTCCACAGCAGTATCAAAACCAAAGGACTTGTCTATGACCTAGTTCAGAAGAATAAAATTTTAAAAATCAGCAAGCACAAATTAGTTTGAAATCCTGAAGCACAAGAGAAAAATTGGCAAGAAAGCAATGGAATACCAAGTACCATTATGTCGTTGTCTATGGTCTTTGGAATGCCAGCAATAGCAACTTTGAGTCCACGTTTCTGAATTTCCTGAAAATATACCAGAAAATTTTCTAGGAATTTAGGGAGGTGAATCTGATCATGAAGAGGAAAATATAAAAATTTGTCTTTCTTTGGAGAAAGTACCACCTTAAGGCTATGTTCCTTTCACTATAAAAGCTTTTTCATTTATGATTGCAATACCTCAAAGATTGCAGAGGCTCCCTTCTGAGTCCCATCACCTCCAATTATATATACCTGGCAGGAAAAATACAGAACAAATAAGAAAATATGATGACTTCAAGGAATGTCGCTTGAACCTTTGAAAATTAACATAGAAGAATCTGATGAAGTTGTTGCGAAATTAACCTGATTAATACCACGATCCTGAATACTATCAACGATCTTTAAAGTATCATGACCACCTCTTGATGTGCCAATTATTGTGCCTCCTCTTTTATGAATATCATTAACGCTTTTGGGAGTAAAGTTGATGGTATTGCGAGCATAAAATCCCCTATAACCACCCTACACATTTTGAACATTAACTTAGTTGATGAGGCAATTTAGATGAACAAAATGACATCACTTGAGAATTTAATTACAAAATTTCAAAGATGAAAAGAGATAAAACATTCAATTTTTTCTTGGACAACAAAAAGATCAAACATCATTTACTTGTTTCGTTGTTACTTACGTCTATTCCAAGGACTTTAGTGACACCATACATATCGTACAAGCCACATACGATTTCCCTGATGACAGTATTAAGCCCCGGGCACAAGCCTCCGCATGTCACAATGCAGGCATTCACCTCATCTGACTCGAAGTAGACCTGAACAAGCATGAAGAACATACAGAAAGAAACCAAAGTTATCTCTTTTCCTTGAATGATAACCACTTCAGTTTGAATGGGTTCCATCTATACTAATTTAAAATAGAGAGAAGAACCTACTTTTTGACGAGGCCCAGAACGACGGAAGTGCGTCCCTCTTGGACTATTCTTGTGGACCACGATCTACAAGCATTATAAACATCAGTGATACAGTTTCTTTAACCTCCAAAAAGTAGAAAAATTCAATTTGATTAACTACCTCTCAGAAACAAAAGGTATAGCTTTACAAATTGATTTCTTCTAGAAAATTATAGGCAATAAAGTAATTTCATGGTCACCTTGTGCGCAACTGTGTCGTCAACGTTCACAAAGTATTGCCTGTGAGAACAAAGTTCAATAAACGATTGATTCAGGATTCAGGAACATCCAAAGACACGAAGCTAAGATCTGGATAGTTCCAAAGAAACATACTTGACAACTGAGTATGCTGGATTATTTTGTAGTGGATTCGGATAGGCCTGCCAACGAAATACCCATGAAATTAAGAAGATTAGAGTGACGTGAAACGAGGAAATCTAATCTGAATTAGATTAGATGCATATAATAATATCCAATAAGGAAGTTTAACAGACAAAATTCCCAATCAATTAGAAAGCTGGATAAACACCAAAATTGAAGAAAGGCAACAGAGAATCCCCAGCATACTATGACCTATTACTCAACCGAGCACCGGAGCGACAATCGAGAACTCCAAAGCCACTACAAATCAACTAGAGATGCCGAATTTTGAACTCCTTTCACAAAAGGATCATCCGGACAGTAACAAAACAGGGACTTTTAACTCACCGGAAGATCTGTCAAGTAATCGGTAAGGTGGGGCACGTCCTCGAGAACATATCCCCCTTCTCCGTACTCAATTTTCTTCAAAGGTTTGGAATCTGACGCCATCTTGCTCCCCAGACGCTCCTTCACCTCGCTCCCTTTCCGCGTCGGCACCGTCACCGAGGAGAGAGAGCTCCGGAGGTCGAACAAGCGGCTCGGGTTCTTCACACTCCCGTTAGACTCCGGCTTAATCGTCTGAGGAAAGAGAGGGTTCTGCAGAGGCTCCATGAATGAAGGAACGACGAGAGATGTGGAAGTAAAGTTTCTTCTTTGAACCGCCACCTGGAGTCGCCATACTTATAGCAGAGAAGGTCGTGAATCTGGCGGCGTCGCCGTCGGTTCCGTTGCGTCCCAGTTTCCTCGAAGACGAAGAGGAGAACTGGAGAAAGGTCAGGATTCGCTAATGCAACAGAAACAGAATATTCCGTTTTGGATTCTTTCACGGAGACACACGGAGACATGGAATACACGTGGATGGAGTTGATTTGCTAAGTTTTAAGAGAAAGAGTTTTTAGATCAGCATTTTTTTAATAAAAAAAACTAATCTATTTTTCTTCCTGCCATTTTTTTAAATAAAATCTATTAAAAATTATCCACCATTTATAAAAAATATATAAAATGTTAATCGTGATTATGTAATCATCCAGCATGATTCATCGAATTTAATTATTTACATCTCATTAATTGTCCACTATTATTATAATCACATGGTAGCTTTAGTTGTTACAATGGGCTTGATATTTTACCCTTCATAATTACTTCCATAATTATATGTGCATTTTTTTACAAACTATAAACAATATGTATAATCCACTTTTTTTCTCTTGTTTTATTTTTCTTTGAGTGTCTCTCACTTATTCCTAATCTACAACTTTCACCACTTCAAATTATTTTGATAAACAATTTACATTAAACTTAAATTATAGTTTAATGATATTTAAAACTTGATTATTCAAATCTATACAAAGATAACAAACATATATTTAAAAATTGTAATTAAATAATTAAAATTTAATATATAAATTTCATAAAATTTTAAATCTATTTTAATAATTTTTATTTTGATTCGTTATAATATGTGAAAACTGATATTTAATTTGACGAATTTTAAAATACAACCAACCAAATACACTCATCCAAAAGACTTTATTTTAAATCGAAAATTTTTGTGAATTTAAAAACAAAATATTAAATTTTGATTCATGTTCGCATGGATTTGAATGAACACGCGATTGGAAAACTAGTCGTCTTTGGGTCAAAGACAGGAGACAGCTTAATTTGGCCGGCATGCATTCTGCGGGGAGCACGTGACTGACTAATGGGCGACCGTTTGTCCACGTGTAAGCTACAGTTGGGAGTTGGATCTACCTAGGTTCCTCTTTTTTACAATAACGTCCGTCAAATATTTACTTATATTTTAAAATAACTAATTTAAATCTCAAGATGGATTTTATTAGTTTTATAAAGGAAAAAAAAAGACACGTATTTAAGGACCATTCTGGAATTTGGAATTTTTTGTGGCTTGGAGGACATGCCACGAAAAGATGCCTTGAGGAGTGGGGTATGTGCACGAGATAATTCAACGCCATCATCTACGGTCGCGACGCTTCCATTTCTAGATCATGTGTGGGGCCCACCATGCAAATTAAAGGAGTGGACATGTTTTATTCTTCTTATTTTTAGGAAAAGTATGCGTTACTTTTAGTTCATGCATGTTTCATTAGGTGAGATCCATTTTCACTTTGGTACAATTAATTTGTTTTTTTAAATAATAATAAAGATTGAAATAATAAATAAATGAGGGGAGATAACAAAAAATTACGCTTAAGGGTAATAACGCTCGGTCAGGCGCCCCTAAAGCACGTGGAGGGAGATAAATTATGATATCTAAATTTTATCATTGAGTATTAATTCGATTATGTTCGTGATGATAAAAAAAAAGTAGATAAGAACAAAGTAAATTAATCAGATCAGTATTAAAATAGGATAAGAACAATAGAATTATCATTATTCATTCGATTTATAAATCGAATAAATAGATAGAGCACCTTCCTTATCATGATAACTTATGCCATCCATGTTTTTTTTTTAAATATGTGGTAGCCACTAAAGTAAAACATATGTTGATTAATTAGAGGAAAGTATAACTTTTTATAAGTTTAGGAAAACAATTGTGATTCTAATCATAAAGCACTCTGCAATGAAATTCCATAATACAACTGAATTAATATTTGATCAATCAAATCAACATCTTTATCAAATATGCGATATCTTGCAAAGCTTATAAAAAAAGTTAACATTTAAATGCATGGTCAATTTGAGGAGCATCAATGAGTACAACTATTAATTTAAATTAGTGGAAGTCATTATCAAGCTTTACTTTTCTTAATTAATTACTATATTTAATTAAAAAAACAGATACGCCAATGAAAGCGCTAGTCAATTAACAAAGGCATCGAGAAAGTGGATTACTTTAGACTTGTGGCCAAGAACAAGAGGGAGGCAATTCAAAAAGAGAAAAATAAAGAAGAAGAAAAATGAAAAGCAGAAAGAATAAGATGAAGTACATGAATGTTTAACGTTTTTATTGTTCGAAGAACAAACCGTTTCCTTAATTTGGGTATTTGCATGCGGATTAAGAAAATCAAAACCACGAGCGATTGAAACCAAAATAGACTATCTATAAAATATGCACGGATCTTGCTTCTTCTGTTTCCCTTAGCTTTTTCTTCATTTGAGCTTCAAAAACTAGCCATGTCGCCTAATTTGACTTTGACTTTCATAATTAGTATGATAATTAATTTCAAGCCGACATAATCAATCAGGTAGCTAGAAAGAAGATAAATTAAGGAAAGGTTGACTTCTCTCTTGTAGGAGATTGCATCTTTGAACTGGCAGCTCTGCCATCAACCAAATGATTGACATTGTCAACAGCTATGGCCCATTTTTTTTTATCTATTATTTTACGAAATTATGAGTAATTATGTTTTCTCAATGCAGATTAACTATTAACTAATACTTGACTATATGCACAAATTTTAGTTGGACATGTAGATCTTCTAGACATCAACCACCATTGGCAAATAATCCATCACTCTCCTAATTTCTTCAGTGCAGTCAAATCTTCACAGTAGAGATAGGACAACCTATCATCGAGCTTCGACATGATCTGGGAAGCAGTGAATCCATGGTACTTATTTTCACAGGCTGAGACACAGATATCCATAATGTTCTTCAGCATACTGTCCTCCTTGTGGAATGGCTGAGCCAAAAATTCATCAAGAGGCATCCACTGTGACAAAAGTACCATCCATTCATTGTTAAAGGTTAGATATGGAAATCTGTATCGATCTTGACTTATCATATTACCTTGGCTGCTTCGATCTCAGACTCATCGATGGTGATTTCAGATGATACTGGTTTGAGCATGCATATAAAAAACAAATCGGATTTCTCGAAAGCCACATAGTGAGCATGTCTGGTAGCATATAAAAAACAAGAAGAAGAAAAAGTTTAGAAAGGCAGCCTACATGGCACACAATTTTTCTCTCAAAAAGATTGTTTTTGGATTCTCTAAATTTCATGACAGAGATTCAGAGTGCTGTATATTGGAAAGTCCAGAGAACGTTTTATAATAAGATAGGTATACCTGAACGCAACTAGTTCTACAAAGGTAGTATCAATCTGAAAAATAAAAAACATAGAACAGTACTGTGAGAGAGAGAAAAGGAAGTTTTAGTTTTAAGTTAGAAACAAGACGAACTGTTTACGAGATAACATGAATCCCCTCACCCCTGTCTCTTCTTTGACTTCTCTTACAGCTCCAGAAAATATTTCTTCGGACTGAGAAATACAAGTAAAAATATTCATTTAGCACGTCCCATTTAAGAAATTGCACTGGTATATAAAAATAAAAAGGAAAACAAGTAGATTTGGCAGAACTTAGAAATTAGAATACCTTGTTGATGAATCCAGTTGGCAACTTCCATATCCCATAGCACCTTGAAGGGCATTTATTTTCCTTCACAACTAGCACCTAAATAGAGAGAAATAATACACCAACATATTAGAGAATTGAAGATAATTCTGAATTTGTATTAAAAAAAACAAAAAAAAAATGCAGAAGAACTTTTATTGGTATTCAAAGTTTTCAAGAACAACGTACCTCTTTGTTATCGTTGATAACAAATCCTCCTACTCCAATTTGATGAGTTGCTGTGCAAGGAAGCATGCAAGGTTCGTCAGGAATCCAGTAGGTTAGCATTACATATCCTGGATCAGCATGGTGATACCTAAAACCCTCCTGGCAAATAGTGGAGAAATATTAAATAGTAATCATTATTAACCAAAATCCTTATTTTCTTAGCTTGCTGAACATTTCTAGTAGGAATAAGAAGACCCACCTTTAGAGCAATTGGCACAAGTTCCGCCTGTTCTTCCAGTATCTTAAGCCAAATCCCTTTCTTTCTCTGCATCAAATACAGTGAATGATATGTAGTGAAAGCCAAACATCATTTTGAGCAACGTACGATAACAAAATTCCAACCATTAGTTTCCAGTGAGAAACTGAAGATTGAAGGACGGATGAAAATGCATTTGAACTATTTGGCAAACACTGCGAGTTGATGATAACTCCATCATAATCGTCTTCCCAGGCATCCAATAATTCAACAGTTACGCTCTCTGTCGTGATCAGGTTTGCACGGTTGACACTTTTCTTGTTTCTGTAGTCTACGTTCGGTAACCGATCCAAATACCTTATTGGATTTGGTGTTTTGAAGCAAGGTAGCTTGAAATCTGGATTTCATATTTAATTTGATTAGAAATCTAAAGAATTATATCTTAGAGTCTTGTCGTTAGATCTGATCAAGCTTGATTGAAATAAACTTGTTTAATCCAACTACCACCCCTTAACTAAATAAATAGAGTTGGGCTTCTATAAAGCATGCTGAAGTCATATACCTGTTACCTTTGTGCTGCAGTCAAGATGAGCCACACTTGGATATTTGTTTCCTTGGAAGGCATAGTTGAGTGAAGGAAGTGATGTAGGAGCTCTAGTGAAAGCCATTTTGTTTATTTTTGATGTCACAAGCTATGATCTGAGATATACATATCAACACGTTCAATATATAGACATCTCCCTGAAGCTGTATCTGGATGTGCAAGAGGATGAGAATTGCATTAGTTGATCATTTACTGCAAGTAGGACCAAGAATTTCCCTAATGTTGGCAGTCCCAAAAATATTGTTGAATATGCTATGAGTAAAGTGATAATGATGAGACCATAAGATCTGGTTATTCAACCTCTAAATGATAAGAATCGCTAAAGTTCATCCAAACTCGAGAGATAATAAAATTGAGATTCTTGTCATTTATGAAGCATTTCAGAGTCCAAATTCCATCCTTTAAGAATGTTCCTTTGTCTGGACCAGAGCAACTATTTCCTCCCTAATGATATTTTCTTCATGCACGGCATCCACTACTCTGAATATGCAAGTTGTTCTGCTTAAACTATTTCTTCTCTGCATTTTGCAAACCACAAGTTTAGACTGCTTAGCTATTGCAAAACGTTGCTCAATAATTATCTTTAACATTACTATATTTTTATCTTGTGATTATCCATTTGACTTGAGTTTTTACAAGGCTACAAATTCTGCTACACACGAAAGCTTCTGAAATTTCTCTGATAAGATTCAATACTTAAGGAACCTCATCATACAACTTGAATCGATATGCAATGTCTTTAACGAGAATGAAGCATCTCATTCCATGATCTACTTGGTTTATGGTTTATGGTTGGAAAGCAAATGGGCAGTAGGCAGGGAAATTTGTCTTCTTGCTTCGTTTGGAAGCCACAGCATTGAGGAATTCCCAAACATGTATATGCCAACCAAATTGAATCACAGTGGAATACAGAACCACATAAAATTCCATGTCTACATCATGGAATTATCATAGACAAAATGAAGGACCAATATCACACAAAATGGAAGAAACTTTGGAGAAAACTCCATAAAAGGGTTCTTCAGACCACAGTAGAATTCAACTTGACTGTTTGAGAATTACCATGCCCCCGTGATGCAATGGTATCACTCAAAAGACACTTATCCTAACAGCAAAACGATCTGCCAATCTCCCAACATAGCTAAAGCAACGTTGAACATAGGCAATGAGTTAATATTTGTTTTCATACCCAGAGAGGAGATGGCATTTTAGACGATAACTTCTTTCATCTGTGATTCATTGGAAAAGGATCCATCAAACTGATGGTCACATCTCATAGGTAGGTTACCGGTGGTTATAGAGCATTTCCCAATTCACTTTTGGCCAAACTAAGCCACTGCAAATCACAAATCAGCTTTCAAAGTTAACTTTGGTTTTCATCTTTCCTTCCTAATCGGAACAAGGCTTGCAGATTAAGTTTTCTTTCTCAATCCAAATAATTAAGTGGCTTGATTTATAGATAGAAATCGTTATCTAAGATGATCAAAATTTTAAATCTCTTTTTGAGAAAAAAGCGAAATTGAGTTTTCTCACATCTTACTTTTGCATACAAATTAACTTGCGATGTAATTCCTAAATTACACCAACCTAGATATGAAATTAACAATAAAATGTGTGATTTTGAAGTTTGACTCATTAATTCGTGCAAAAAATAGCACACAAACAAATTGAGTTTTGTGAATTAGCTTGTGGGTTTGGTTTATCAGGAAAAACTAAATTTTGAGTACTGATCACTAATTTAGAGCGAGAATCTATCTGGTTAAAGAGATAAATAAAAAAAGAAAGATGAATTAGAGATAAATCTTTCTATAGGTATTCCTTAGAAGCTAATTTGTAAATTAACTTTTGTAGTAGAATATACTAAAAACTAAGCTGTGAGACACCCAATTTGACAATGATATTAATTTACCGAGTTTAAAAGTTGATTTATCCGATCTTTTACAAACATTTGTAAATAACAAGCAGTTCCGATTGGAGAAAAAAGCTTTAAAAAATTAAGAATAATTGTATTGTTTTGCATTACAATTTTAAAAATGTCTTTCGTTAAAGAACAAGGATATACCAAGTGAAGTGCACCCTGGAGTTCTATTTATGCCTCATATCACGAAAAAGCAAAAAAGGAACTGCACCGGTTTTCCCTTGCGGAGGAGCAAATTTGCTTTATGGAGTTGTATGAGAAAAAACAAAGATCCAGAGGACTAGATTAAATCTTGAAAGATCAAACGCTGTCTACGCACTAGATTCACATGAAAACACCATCCAAAACAACGAGATTACGAACATAAGCAAGCAGCAAGAACGTAGTCAAACACCCAGTGGCCTGCTACGCTGACCTCTGCGTCTTTCCAACTATAATGGACTCCAGGATTAACTAGGTGGTATAGATAACTGAATTAACAAAAAAAAAAAAAAAAAACTTTAAGTTCTATTGCCAAGCCATGGGCTTCATGCAGTTTCTATTCCTAATCTCCATAGCTTGCAAAACTGGCTTCTCATAAATTCTTACTGCAGGTATTGCAGGGGGTTTACTGCCGCACAGAAGGCTTCTGCTGCCTCTCCTTGCTACTGAGGAGGCGCAAGAACACTTGGAAGATTTCTTTGCTATAGTCCTGCTGCAGGAACCAGATACGAAACCTCCATAACTCTTCCATGGTTTTATCCTCCGCTTACCACAAGTTGGCGTCTCTTTCTTTGCGAGATCCTCTATGCATCTGGCTTCAGATAGAGATGTGAACGACTGAGACTTTCCCTGGAAATACTTTGACAGGCCTCTCCTTCACCCACCCACAATAATCTCAAGTTAGAAATTGTCAAGCTCGAGGAAGTTTTAATTTGCGGATTAGACGAGGGCTAACCTGACAGGGAGCTCAGCCATGAGAGTAGCAGACAACTCAAACAGAGGTCCTCGTGTTGAAGCGCTTGATGATGATAATGGCGACGTTGATGATGATGAAACTGCATGGTCTGAATGATCGGAAGAGGAAGAGAAGGAAGAATCATCTGATTCAAAACCTTTTCCATCCATGAGAAAAGTGATTGGGTCTCGATAAGTAGAACTGAAACAGGGGAAGACGATCAAGTACTGACGCCTGTCTGGATGATCAAGTGACTATACACTGGTGCTGCCGGAGGAAGATTTCCGCGGGCGGCTGGGAATTAAAAAGCGTTGGGTGAGTTGGATATCAAATGAAAGGCGGTTACGATAACGAATAGAATATTCCTGGACAGAACACAGAGTTACGATGCTAAGGTGATTTAAGTAATGAGATTGAGTGAGGAGTCAAACTGTGGAAAAGGTGGACGGAGTCTTCCATTTTTGTGGATTGGATTAGATTAGGAGTAAAAGGATAAGGCCGACGTCGTCATTCATTCATGCACATCGTCTTCAGATTCAGATCGGTCGTTTGCTATCTTTTTGCTGTGCCAGGACAGGTGCACTTTTACGAACAGTTGACCTGCGGTTGAGAATTTAGTGGAGGCAGAGGAATCCGTGGGCAATGCAGTGAGGTTTATCTCGTCGGCCGTGGTTTTGTGGAGGAGACGCGCGGTGGATCGTTCTTTTTGAGCTTATCCTGTGCTTTTAGTGCTGTGCATGCGCTGACAGCGATCCATGAGAAAATTAATCTTATATTAGTGGAAGAAATTGATGTTTCATTAATTCTATTTTCTTTATTAAAAAATAGTTTTTGTATACATGATAAATTACACGCAATTTTCAAAACTATATTCAATTTTGCATTCTTTTTCTTAAATCGGTCCTTATGTTTGATTAGGTGCTAAGGTCCCTCTCAAACTCAATCTAAGACCAATGTTTTACCAATCAAATCAAAGATAAATCTGAAAAATTAATTAATACATCTACTTATAATTAAAAATTGACAATTTAATCTGCGTATCAATACTGGGCCATCGCATTCGATTATGGAGACGAAATGTAATGCAAAATTAATAAATTAATTATAATGTGAATATGAGTTGGAGCAAGACTGAGACAGCATTTCTTATGCCTATCTAAACCCTAGAACTTGACCCTTCCCTTGCATGTGGTAGGATAGAGCGAGATAATTACAAAGAAGAGTTTTATCCCATAATTTATTCCCCCTGTTCAATCATAGAGTTTAGAACTGGTGCATGACATCTATAATTTAATAAAATAATAATATCCTTTTATCATACTTGCACATTATCTATTTTATTTCATTCATTTATTACGGTAGTAATCAGTATTTTAATAAGTAGGTATCTAATAGATAAGATACCCGACTTAAACAAATAGCTAAGGGAGTCCTGGCCTGGCTCAATAGCCCACTTATTCCCAATCATGGGCTCAGCCCAATTTGACCTCTCATCAACGTTATCAAATTTGATCACATTCCAAATGTTTGTGCCGAATTTTGAATTTCAAAATTTATATTCTACATCTACTATATATTAATTAAACAAGCTTTTACTTTTAGGAGAGCAGTGTATTCCTTATTATTATTATTATTATTACACAGATACACAGTATGCAATGCAATAAGTTGGCATTTAATTTTGTGCAAAGTAATTTGCATTGGTTAAATGTTATTATCGATTTTTTGTTAAGTTTAAATATTATCTGGAAAATGATTTGATTTTTGGGCTTCGGAATTTTGTTTATTATTTGCAGGAGGAGAGAGAGAGAGGGAAGAAGAGAGACGGGAAGTGAGTGCGAGAAAGAGGGCGACGGTAGGGGGGAGAGAGAGAGAGAAGGATGTCGTGGCAATCGTACGTTGACGAGCAACTTTTATGCGAGATGGAAGGCGGCGTGCGTCTTTCCGCCGCCGCCATCCTCGGTCATGACGGCAACGTTTGGGCGAGCAGCGAATCCTTCCCCGAGGTCTCCTCCGCTTCTATCGATCCGTTTTATGTGTTCTTGCTTGATTTTAGTGTTTGATAACTTGTACGAAGGGCGTTATTACCGCTTCTTGGATCATGGCTGCCTTAGTCTTAGATCGTATGGTGGTGATGGGATCAAGTTTCGATTGATTTGTTCCTGTACCAGATCTTTAGTGCTAGATCTGATGGTTCACCGCTAAAGACTGGATTTTTGTCCACTTCATGGTGATTTTTCTATTATTTTCCTTGTGTTATGGTCAGATTAGGGGCTTAGAGCTTGATTGCGACTCGCAAGTGCCCGAAAATATTTCCGAAAACAAGTAAATAAACGGGATCATTTTGCTGCCTTTTTTTTATCATATCTATCTGCCCTCTTTTCTGCAAGGGGAACGGGAAGCTTGAAAAGCCTTTCCTTGAAAGAAAACCAAGAGCGTAATAAAAAAAAAGAAAAAAGGAAAAAATATATACACACATTGATTAAAGTTTTAGTTCTAAAAACTCCGAACATATTGTTTCCTGGATTCTTTACTAGTCAAATTGCCGATTCGTTGCCACTTGTCATTATCTAAAAGTCATTATAAGTATTAGCTGCCTTTGGCTTGCCAAAATGTGCAAATATAAAATTATGTGTGGAAGATGTCTTTGATTCTGTCACTGTTTTCCCTGAACTAGTTATATGTTAATGTGCTTATTTTCTCAATACTACAGATCAAGCCTGAAGAGTTTACTGCAATAATGAATGACTTTGATGCGCCTGGATCTCTTGCGCCAATTGGATTACACCTTGGTGGAACAAAGTACATGGTTATCCAAGGTGAACCAGGTGCAGTTATTCGAGGGAAAAAGGTTAGCATTTTTACACTACTCCTTTATTACAATTTATATATGTATGCTTTGAATTTTTATTTGCATTGAACTTCTGTTTGTATGCAATCTTCAATTTACATTGTACAACTTCTGTATCTTGTTTAAGTGATTATAATTTCTTGTATACCAGTCAATATTTACAAGTTGATTATGGTACATTTTTAAGGACTATTTTGTCATTATTGCTGGACATTGTATTACTTTTGATAGCATATTTCTGACACTTTTATATAAAATTTAGCAATTATATTATGGAAAGTCAGAGTCTAGATCATGGTTAATTGGATCACCCAAAATGTCAAGATGTTTATTACCCCTGACATTTTGTCACTGAAACTGTCAGGTTTAACTGGAGTCAACAATCTATCAGCAATTGGTGCATACTTTATGGGAGCTAGCAATATTAACCACTCGGTCTGTCAATCTGTAATGGATTGCAAAGAACCTCAGATGCTCCTGCAACACAAGATACTATGTCTTGTGATCAATCCCCCTATAAGGAGCACCTTTTAACAAGCAGTATCAAAGCTAAGGTCACAGATTTCTGGTTGTCAGCAACATAACAGTTGGGAGGATTTTGGGCTTTATGGTAAATCCTCGATGTCCAGTGATTTGTGCACACTCTATGCCCCTTTTTGGGACTGTATGGGACTAACCTTGTAGCTTGTCGATCTGAAACAGATAGTAATGGATTGCAAAGAACCTCAGATGCTCCTGCAACACAAGATACTATGTCTTGTGATCAATCCCCCTATAAGGAGCACCTTTTAACAAGCAGTATCAAAGCTAAGGTCACAGATTTCTGGTTGTCAGCAACATAACAGTTGGGAGGATTTTGGGCTTTATGGTAAATCCTCGATGTCCAGTGATTTGTGCACACTCTATGCCCCTTTTTGGGACTGTATGGGACTAACCTTGTAGCTTGTCGATCTGAAACAGATAGTGAATTGCCTCAGGCCCACTCAGCCTGTGAGATGTCCAAGCTTGTAGGTCGTTTTCTTATAGGGAGACATTGCATAATTCCTAATAATTTTAGTTAGTGTGAAAACCAGTTAGCAAGTGCAAACTTACAGGGACTGATAGAAACCTTAGTCCATCTGAATAACTAAGCTTTATAGTGAAAGAAGATCTTTTGTTATTTGTGTGTGTGTATGTTTGTTATAAGGCTAATAATTGATGTTGCTTATATAAGGCACGCTATGTGAGATTAGACCGTAAGATCAATTGGAACACAAATGAAAGCCCTAGCCATCGTGTTAGAGGCTCATTGCAAAGTCCAAGGAAAACTACATATTTTTTTCATAAGTGATTGTTTGTACCAATGGAAAAATCATGTTTTGAAGCTAGAAACATTATATAGGTATCTGATTTTCAAATCATCGCCTTTACCTCAACAACCGCTTGAAATTATGGTTTAGTCAGGTTGTTAGTAATTTGAGAGAAATGGATGAGGGGAAGTTGTTCGCTAATAAGACAGGTCCCATTAGTTGTGGAAAAGCAGAAAGGATATTGAAGAATGCTCAGAAGTTAACACACTATTTCGTCTACAGTTTAAACTTAGCGGTCATCTAATTAGAGTTTATCAGACACTTTCTCATGAATTTACTCGGCTTTGAGTTATTATTTCTAAGCATCAAAATTCAAGCTAGCTGTCCTTTTTTTTTGTTCCACAAGTAAGCACACCTTATTACATTGTAGTTCTATTTAACTATCCAGTAGCTATATTGGTCATGTTGGTTGTTCGGATGGGAGTAACAATGCCTGATGATAATGTCATTAGAAAAAGATAAACTATATATGGATTTGCACAACAACTACTTACTGAAGCAACAATTGTGTTAATATAAGTGATCTGGTACTTTTCTTCTTTTTTTTTTAAATAACGGTTAAGGTTTTCAGGGCAGCAGCGGTGTCACTATCAAAAACACCAACCTGGCTTTGATCTTCGGCATATATGATGAGCCAATGACTGGTGGACAATGCAACATTGTCGTCGAGAGAGTTGGTGATTATCTTTATGATCAAGGTTTTTGAATCAAGAGTTGAAGCTTTTAAAACTTCTTATTTCGGTACTCTCGCTTATTGAATGAGCTTGCAATGAATAATCAGCTTAAGTCATGATGGAATATTAAGTCCTGTTGGATGTCCGTTGGCATGATCTCTTGGGCTGTATCATGCGAAGGCATCTATTCACCTGTGTTTCTGTATCTTGAACAAAATCTTCATAAGTTTGGTTTAGAGATGGTATAGATTTGTGCGTGATTATACGTAAGGCAATCACATATGCATCGTCTTAAGATTTTTTTTTTTTTTTTTTTTTTTGCAATATCTAATAGGCCCATCTCTACCTAACTAAATAGGTCATGTTGCTCAAATGTACAAACCTAGTATCACATTTTATGCCTCTCTAGATGTTCCTCGCTCTATAGCCAACCTTACCAAACTTTTATTTTTTTTATGCATCAAATTCTTTTAAGTTTATTCCATGTCATCGTTCTCTTTCCTTGGAGTTCATCTCGTTACATTACAATCATCCTAGAGTTCACCTCGGTTTCTTTGATACATAAGTTCAATTCAATTATTTTACCCAAATAAGCTGCATAAGTATATTTGTTATATTCTATACTCATCCAGAGGTTTTTTTATTACCTTTGCATCACTTCATTTGAGTAAATTGATTATTATCATGCTACAAACTTGGAATTATAATGCCTCACACTCGAAGGCTGGATTCAATTCCCCGTAAATAACTAGATTTGTTACTGCTATGATAATTTCCATACTGATATAGAAGTTGTCTCACATGTTGGGAACACCTTTGGTGTACTTGATGTGTGGCAATAGACTAGGTATCACCGAATCGGTTATTGTTCCAAAGGGCCTACGTCTGCCATTGTCATTGAACCAAGCTTTGACCTGTCAATATCAATCAGTAATAAATTTACCCCACTCCTGTAGCCCATTCTGACAGGTACACTGTCAGCGATAAACTGCCAGTCACGGAATGCTTGGAGCCAAAGTATCTTGTTAATGAATTAAAAGAATCGATTTTAATATCTAAGAATGGATTAACGAGTAACTAAGTTTTTGATGCAAAAACTATTAGTCCCAAAAATGTCTTTGTTATCAAATATGTTTTATTTTTTATTTTTTATTTGTTATTTGTAGAAGATATATAGGAAAAGGTCCTCGTTGCTAGTGGGGAGGGGCATGGATGGAGCAAGCGAAGATGGTGCGGTGGGTATTCCAGCGAAGCGAAGGCGAGGGTGGCAAGGGCAAGTGCAGGCAAGGACGATGCAGGTAGGCTTCGACAAAGGCGATTGGTGCATACAAGCACAAGCCAGTGCGATGACTGGGCGAGTGGGATCTGAAGGCAATGGTGGCGTAGACAAACATGGGCCATGCAACAATGCTAGCTTTGCCCAATGAAGGATTTCAGGGGAAGATGAAGGAATTTGTTCATCCCTTTTCCCTCCTCGTGTAATTTCCTTCCTCTGTTTCTTTCCTCCTCTCTCCTCTCTCAAAAAAAAATCTAAAAATGTGTGAAAGTTGACTTTCTCAATGGTTGGCTCCGGATGGATGCCCATTCTTGAGAATAAAAGCACGTCATTCGACAATTTGCATATCTGTACGGTCAACTACTTTTTTCTATTTCGTTCTTCAAGACTTAAGAGCATATTTCCATCTAAAAAAATGCATCTGAGACTACTTGGACATGATGTTTTATCTCCCAACGTGCTTGCATAAGCATAGTCCACAATTGGGAATTGGATTGTTTGCGATGAAACTTTTTTTGGTTTGGTGGGCGACGAGGATCTGATGCTCAATCAATTTGTTTCCATTAGGAACGAACATATTCCTACTTGATTTAGCTAATTTAAAATTCTGAATTGGGATCTTGTTTCCATGATTACTTTTGCTGAGTTTGATGAAAATATACTCCCAGTTCTGTATGCACGACGAAAGAATAAAATCTGCAGTTTGCTAAATTTCTTCTGCAGCTTCATGTGGTTTTTATGATCATGCTGATTGTTCTTCTTCTTTCTTTGAACTATCAGGAAACAAAATACAGACTGGAATTGTGGATTAGTTTGCGAAATCCCAATAATCTTGTTTTTAATGCGACAAGTGGTCAACACACTGATTTGACATTTCCTACTCATCTAGGAATGGTGGACCTTGTAATAGACTGGCTACAGCTTTGAATGACTTTTATTTCCCCACCAGTTCCCTGAGTCTCCATCATATGGGGCGTTGGTCCCATGCCAATGCTCGCTCAGGTTGATGAGATCCATCAGTGGCAGCTTCTTTGACAAGAAACTTTTGAGATAACAAGACTTCACATCAAAGTAAAAAATTGGCATGGGGATAGATTTCCCTGGCCTGTGACAATATAAAAGGTCCATAAATGCCTGGGCAGGAGTTAAAGTGCGTTTCAGGCATTCAAAAGCTGCAGATGTCTCTTCTCTCAGTTAATTGTCACATCTTCCTTCCTTCCTTCCTTCCTAAAAGATGTGAAATGAAAATTTATGGAACAAGGCACAAGTTTCTTGCTGCTTAACTTTAGCCGATTAGTCATGCATCGCTGCTGCTACTCGTGCTTATTCTTTTAGAGTTTTCTTTTCATACTTAATCTGCATTAAAATCCAATGCACCAGGCTTGGCTCACTATGTGATCTGAAGAAAGGGAATGCAGAATTGAACAATACGAAGAACAATAGTCAACGGCAAGGAGATATGGTCATTCTATCTCATGCTGGTAATTTCCATCATAGATTGGAAATTAAGGCCAAATCGTACAATTGAAGCTAAAGAAGAGCAGTGATTGAATATTAAACCTAGGAATTGTACTTCTCAAGTAGCGGAGTGTGGTGTGGCGAGGGATAACTCAGAGGAGACCATCCTTGGAGACGCCACTGGGAACAACGGAAGCAACCGTGGCGGCTCCGCATCGGGCGCGGCCCGGGGCGACGGGTGCAAGTAGAACCCCTTTCCAGCGATGGCCCTGTCCTCTGCCCACTTAGCAGCCTCCGAGCTCGGGTGTGGCGGCGGCCGGTTGAAGGGATCCGGAATCAGGGGCGTCACCGGGCTAAGAACCAAGGAGGGAAAGTCCAGCATGCTGGGCGACATGATCTCCGGCTTCTTCCGGGGAGAGAATCCAGCGGCGCTGCCGGGAGAATTGAGATTGGAGAACAGAAATGTCGGCATGAGAGGGCTCAGCACCTTCAGGTTCTTTAGGCTGTTCCTCCGCTCGTAGAGCTTGAAAGACGGCTTCTTGGGGCCGGTGGCCTTGGCCGCCGGGGCTGGGTGTGCCCCCTTCCCGGCCGCCGCCGCCGCAGTCTCAGCCGAGCCCGTGAGCATCTGGACCACCTTCTTGAACGAGGAGCTGTCTGCCTGGACGAAGGTCGTCGGGTACGGCGCCACCTCGCATGCTTTAGGGGTAAGCGGCGTCGGAGGGGCAGGTGACAGAGCAGACACCGCCGCCGCCGCCGCCACTCCATTAGCACAGCTGTAGCCGCTCCCACTGCTACCGAGCTCTTCCCTTTCCATGGGATCCAGCGAAAGAGTAAAAAATCCTCCTTTTACGAAGAACAACGAAGCCGCGCGCCACTGTGCGGTGGAAGCTGGCAAAGGCCGCAGCAGTGAATAAAGGAACAGGAAAAAGCAAAGCTCGTAGTGCAGGAGCTTATAAACAAATAAAAATAAAAAATAAACTACTTTATTGAATTTTTATTCTAGGAGACGATGATGAAGAAGCCAAGTGTCGAGGTCCTGCTCTCTTCCTTCTATTCAGAAACTAGACTTTGGATCCCATTCCCCACAATCTAACGAGCTCTTCGTTGGTGGCAGCCAATATGGCTAAATTAATTATTCAATATTGCAGTGGGGAAGGCAAAATCAATGGATCGGGCTGAGAGAGAATCATCTGCTCGAGCTGCATGATGTGGCGCCAGGACTGCACTTATTGTTCTTCGATGCGAACTGCTTCTCTCTGCGATTTGCTCTGCTCTGCTCTTCCTCTCCATTGGATTCGGGAAGGAATTAATATTTCTTTTTAGGGAAAATGAAAAATATTGGGGCGAGTGGGGACCATGCATTCCAGTAAGAACCTGCATCAGATATTATTATTTTTGTTTTTATCTAAACTTTCTTAAATTACTCCTAGGAGTATGCTATTTTTTAACTCCAATATAGTTAGAGCATAAATATAAATTTAGATAATAAAAAATTAAGATGTCATATCGCAAAATTAAATTTCACATCATAAAAGTTAGTAGGAATATAAAACTTGAGTATTTGAAATGGAATTTTTTTTAAAGGATTTATTTATTGGTAGAGTAAGTTAAATTTTTTCACACTTATGGATTACAATAAATATATTAGTTTTTTTATATAATAATTTTATAACTTACTAAAGATTGGATCTTTTCACTGATTCTCTATATATATTTAGATATCTATAATCCACAATATTTATTGGCCATGCGTAGCTTATGATCTATCCGACAGTTTCTGCGTTGAAGAAGACTTGCGCAGTTAGGCGGAAGACAACGTAAGCGTGATCTTTTTAATCTTATTTATCGTAAATTATTAATTTCTCTTTGTTTATGGTTTATTACCTCTTTTAACGAAACATGATTGGTATTACGTAGCTTTTCTTGGATGCAATTCCTGCATGCATGCCTTCCGCTCATATTTTCTCATATTTTATTTATTTATTTATTATATATATAAAGAATTTTAAAATACAAATAATTATGTAATATTAACTTTTGATGCTATTAAATAAGATGGGTGATTTTACAGGAAAATATGAATGGATTGCGATAAAAAGTTTAAAATGGAAATAGAAAATATTAAATAAGATAAATTAGTTTTGATGAACATTAATTATTCATAGTTGCTTTCGGATCATTAAATCTAGGACTGAACCCTAGAAGGGGAACTGCACTCATTGCGCCACAAAATGGGTGGAGATCAGGCATTTGCTCATCCCTTTATTTTTTTTTTCTATCTTTTGGCACCTCTCTTTTACTTTATAGCTTTGGCTAAAGGAATATGGAGACTTTTTTTTTCTTCTTCTTTTGTTTTTTTTCCTTTTTGTTAAAAAAAAACTTGAGTGGCTGAATCTATGGTAACCTGTCTTGTTAGTGGAAGGGCATCAAACATATATAGCTATAATTAATCTTAGGTAAAGATTAATAGTCTTTAATTTCTAGTCCCTATGGATTAGGTCTTTCTTTCTGCAATCCAAACTAAAAAAATAAAAGACAATAGCCATGGGCCAAATGAATATTCATATAATTGGAAAATTGAAAACAAACCAAACTTTTGGATTAGAACATCTTTGCTAAAGAAAGTTTAGCCCGGAGAGGATCATGGAGCTCGCTCGTAGGTTCACTTTTGTTTGCTCTGAATGATCTTACACTTTAGTCTCCTGGACAATGCTTTAGCTCTAGGAAGACTTCCAAACATAGACATTGATATAACACGACTAATTCATATTGGACAAGGAGACATTCCTCACCAATATGTGCAATTTGCAAACACATTCCATTGGAAGTTCCTTTGAAATTGACTTTTGCAATTTGGAGGAAGTGCCTAAGCTAGGGCACTTGTGCAAACTGTTCTTGCTTGGGGTAGGAGCATCCAAGAAGGAACAAGAACAACAAAGATAGGTAGAACTCTAATGAATTGAGGAGACAGATTTCATCTAACTTTTGTCTGACTAACTTCTCAATTTAGAATGGTTCGACAAACACAAAATTAAAGTTCAAGTCTTTTCCATCACCTAAATCAGTTTTACGAAAATGATAAAGGAATTTGGTAAAGAGGTCCGCCCATCTCTAACTTTTCTTTAGCTTGTTTTGGTTTGCCACCAAACACATTAACAAATGTCAGTGATCGAACAGGAACTCCGGGATGCTCAACACTAAACAAAGGGAAAGAGAGTTCCTTGGAAACTACGCCTACAAGTTTGACAAAAAGCTTTGTCCATGCCAAAGCAAAATCCCTTTCATCTTTCTCGTATTTAGTTGCGTAGAAAGTACTACCACCCCATAGGATAGACCCACTAGTTCGAAGAGGACAAGTAGGTGCAAGATGCAAAGGAGGATGAAATCTTGCATGCCACCATTCCTTGTTAAAGGAAACCCCAGATCAAGAAAGGAAACAGAACATTTACAACGACTTGATAGACCATGAGGATGATTAATTAAGAAAAAGCCTCTAACTCCTATTGAATTTACTCCTGTCAACACTAATTAGGAGGTGATCTTTATGAAAGTGAAGAATCAATCTGCCTTCAAGATACTCTCCCTTAAAGTCTCCTCCCCACTTCTAAAACTGCTACCGCTTTCACCAATTAATTACATCGACCACAAAATGGAGGAATGGCAAAAGTTGTAGGCTTGGAGTCGCTGGTAGCACCCAATTAACTGACTTGCCACCAGACATTAAGCCATTAATTACTACGCAATGTACATTTATCAGCATAATCAAAGACACTAAAAGGGGATACTTGTAGCGACAAAGCACAGACGTTATCCCAACGATGGTTTAGGTAGAGATTGGTAGTAGAGACAAACATAAGACTAAGATTTTTTATAAAAAAAGAAACAAATTAAGGATGAATTTTTATTCTATCAATAGAGTTGCTTAAACATCTAGCGTAGGATGGCGCAAGAGAAAAATTTGCTCATACCAAATTAAAAAATAAAGAGAATCTGCTTCTGCAAGAAACTATGTTGACCTCTCAGCCAAAGTTAAAAGGCTATGCTGGGAAGCTTGGATGAACCCAGGCAACAAAAATCAACTCCAAATGGGATCTGGGCTGGGTACAAAACATGCACAGTAATTCATAAATCAAATAAAGGTAATGGATCATTAAGATTATCATATTGGCTTAATTACGTTAGAATGTACAACTTTTTAAACTGCTTCCCATCTAATCACTAAGGTTACGTTGATTGAATGAAAATTATTGCCTGGATGAGACTACCCCCAACCCCAAACCTTAACAATTGGTTACCAACATAATATATATACCATTGAGTTTATGAAAATGAGCTTATAAAAAATATACAATACTTCACAAAGGACAAACATCTCGACCAAAGAAAACAATATGGTACCAACCTAAGTTGGGCTATCTACAAAATTTGGTGAAAAAGCAGAAATTTTCTAGAACCGTAAACTATCAATTAAGGACTGTTTATATATCTTTGAAAATTTTCTATTTTTTAAAAAGTCTTATGTGTGTAGTGAAGGGGAGCCTTGGCGCAACGGTAAGGTTGCTGCCTTGTGACCTAGAGGTCACAGGTTCAAATCCTGGAAACAGCCTCTTGCCAAAGGCAAGGTAAGGCTTATGGATCCTTTCCCTGACCCCGCAAGGCGGGAGCCTCGTGCACCGGACTGCCCTTTTCTTATGTGTGTAGTACGACAATATTAACTAACATAGAGTGATAAACCATACGACAAGATTATTTGAAGGTACTTTATGGTTAAAAGAGGACCAACAGAGAGTAACATGATCATTAAAGCAAATATGAACTTAATAATCTGCTACCAAGCACCAACATGTACATATATGATATATCTGTCAAAGCCTACCTCTGAAAGGAAGACCAACTTAGCTCAAATAATGACCTGTGAGTGTACATATAGGATACTAATATATAGTAACAGCATAAAAGATAAATCATACAAAGTGTTTGTTTAAAGGCAAATATATAATAACCAACAATTGGAGTTTTGGAAATGGAAAAAACATACGTTTAGTAAATCCTGGCCATACATTATTTTGCCGTTCTAATAGTTATTCTATAATAACCAGTTGCACTAATTAGACATACATATTTGCAGAAGCATCTCCATTATTTCATTTCACCTGCAGAAGCCAAAAACAAGGCTATGAAATTGCGTAGACAGCATAATGTGATTAGTTAGCCTACCAATGAACAATTCAAAATGTGAAATGCAAAGTTACTAACGATATAATGGTATTAAATTGATCCATAACTAAATGTGATATTAATAATGTTCTTTCATCAGTAATTGATAATTTATTTTATAGTATCATTATTAAATAATATAATAGTAATATTTTATGATAATGTTTTAATCATATATATAATCATTATTTATAAATTTATCATTAAAAATATTTTTGTACTTTTGATGACAATTATTTAATATTAGTTGTGACTAAAATCGTATAAGCTTTTTTATAATTTATCTTTAAATTTGAATATTATCAAATTTTCTGTCTAAGTTTTAAAAGATTGCTAGTTTTATTCTAGATCGTAAGTTGCTAGGAAAGGAACCAGTTTTGTTATATATCTATACTATTAAATTATAATCTATTAATAAATTTAGGAAACTAAAAGAAGGTAGCTATTATAAATTTAGCTAGTGGAGTAAAGATTAAGTTGCTTCTACCCCAGTTGCAGATTAATCTGCTGTTGGTGGTTATAATGTTGATCAGGCTGCAAAGTATTGCCTTGCAACATGTTTCTGGAATCATAAGGTGGCACCACCTCGTACCCAAGTGCTGTTGTAGATGATGGGAACATAGGCATCTGCTGCGTTCTCTCATACTCAGCTATCTGCTGCAAGTAGGTGTATAATTATTTCAGAAGAAAAAGTAATCTATACCTAGAGATGAAAAGGTTAGAGTACCTTGTTTCTCAGGTACATATTGCCATTTTGCAGCTCCATCTCCTGAGAACAATATTTAGGTGTACATAATGCATAAATTGAATCAATTTTGCAATAACTTAATCAAGAATTATCTCAAATTCAGCTATACTGGTTACCCTTCTCTGCATATAGTCGATTTCAGCGAGCATCAACTCATTCTACAAAATCCAATGGAATAAAGTAAGCACTACATCAGATGCTCGTAGCATGTAAGCTTCCAAGAAGCATTAGGACATTTAATATTACCTTCTTGGATCGAATTTTAGTTATGCCTTTCTCCAACCTGGTCTCAAGTTGCTTGATGTCTCGTAGGCTCATGGAGGCAAGAGACTCACCAAGCAAGTTTCTGATGAAGTATCATACCTAAAGGACTCTATTTGAATGGAAATTAATTATCAAAAGGCTGTCGGTTAGGCTACTAACCTGTTTGTACTCTGTAATTGGTTAATTTGCTGACGGAGTTTTGATGATTCCTGCTGGTAATACTGATAATAAACAAGACAACAGATTGCACCATGTATGAATGCCAACATTTTACATCACTCTAGATTTCGTAAAGAATAGTTAAAATAATATCATAATAAATCGAATTATGTTCATCAAGCATTTATTTCGTCTCTCCTTAATTAGACAATCTTATAGATCTACATTACGCAAAAACGCCTCTCTTTTCTTGGAAAATGCAATGATCAAATGCAGTTGGACAGTTTTCTAATCTTTGTTCCTGAAGGAACAATAGATTGAAGTGCATAGACCAGTGTTCACATAGGAATAAGACAATAGAAAAATAACAACCGAAATGACAACTAACCAAAAAGAACTTAGGAAGACAATTGCAAGAGCTGTACTTGGATTGATACGATATAATTGGACACTGCTTTCATGTCATGTAAGAACTGTCTAAGGCTACGATTTCGATTTAATTGGCTCTATAAATGAATTCAATGATTAATTTACCACTAAATTGAGTATGTAGGTTTGTAGACATGATGAGTCTTAGATAAGTCAGGTTTGACCGTTCAAGCCTATTTTTGACAAAAATAAATAAAATTGAACTCCAAATTACGCTGAGTTCATGAAACACAAAGTTTGCGTTCAAACTTATCTATTAAAAGCTCACTGAGCTTGAACACAGCTCAAACATTTAGTAGTTTAATTAAAGAAAAAGTTGCCTGTCTATATCAGCTAAAACTTGATCCAACAAACAGATCTTTCATTATTTATTTTATAATATATAAAGATAATTTAGAACTTTAAAATTTACAAAATACTTCCTACTTGAGATGTGTCCTCAAATGTTAAAAGGGAAAATATTTCAAAGTTTTAATTGATGAATCTAATAAAATAATGAGATTCTAGTAAATGTATAGATAAATCGCATACTTTGTGACCAAACTCGAACGTTCTCCATTTAACAAATAAATCAACTTATTTTAATGAATATTATATCTGGTCATATTTAATCCAACAATGTTAAACATACTTTACTAAAACAGAGTTTACAAGTAAAACATGATAAAAATTATTTTTATGATATTTTTAATCATTAAAGAATCTTTGAGGTGTTAAAATGATATAAGATGTCCTGCATAAAAAAAACACTAAGTCATTTGTTTTATCAAGAATTATATATTGTTATAAGTTTGTTATAAGGTTGTATTTGCTAAAAGTTAATGTTTCTGAGATTTATTAAAATATTAAAAGTTATTTTTATAAATCTTATGATTTATATTTTATAAAATATTTATTTCTATTAATTAATTTGGATTTTAGGTTGGATCAATGTTCAAAATTTTATCTCTGAGGTCGTGCCTCAATCTTTGATCTAAATAAAATAGCACCGGTATCATATGAGTATGCCGACACATGGTATTAATAGGATTAATCATGAGCAAGAGGGAGGAATCGAGGAGGAAGAAGCGGTAAAGCTTATCTTGATATGTGTCAGTTCTAATTAAGACATTTAGAATTAAAATAATGTTTTTCAACTATTTTTTTCTTCATCCATTTTTAGAAAGAACTCAAAGTAAAAAAAAAACTAAATAATTCTTTTTAACTTTCATTCTTCCATATAATAGATAAGGGAAACAATTAATTTTGCTCTTTATTTTATTCTATTTTGATTTCCTTCCTCTTAACAAGATGCAACACAAAAGGTAAAGAATTAACTTAGATAACATGATTTATAAATGTAGGATTAAAGAGATTGGTATTCAATAGTAGTCTAGCTCTTTTTGCCTTTTTTTCTTCGTCTAAGTAAGAACAAAAATATTACTTTCTAGTGAAGACTTGGGTTTGTTGTAACTGTTGTAGTATCTTCTAAGGAGGTTGAGTTCCAAAGTGACACTAGCACAAAAAATACCAACTAGGAATCTATTTGGGCTCCAATATTAGCATATTTCTTAATTTCTATTTGACATAAAATGATTGACAAGTTTACATGCATGCATGGTTTTGATAATCAAGTGGATGCATACATCTTAAGCTACAGATAAACTAGGCCGAAGTTAATAAGTTGGCCCTTTGCATCATTCATTTTCATTTCAATTATGTGTAGAAATTGATGGCTTATTCAATGGATGCAGATTAAACAGAAAAATATTACCTGAGCATTGACTTCTGGAGCTTGACCACCGTTGGCAGTATCAGTACTTGCTTTCTTATACCTCTCAATTGTTGCTTTTACACTACAATCGAAAAGGAAAATATATATTTAATTTGCTGTTAAATGATATGAGAAACGTCTAAGTAGATACTTTGTAAATATATCCTCTTATAACAATAGAGGTTTTGAGTGTATCAGATAAAGGCAGCATATCATTAAGCTACGTACTGTAATACATTTGCAACTATGCAATCATATATGTAAGTCAGTATACTGTCGTCACAAAGAATCTTTGCTAAAATTTCATGCATGAAAATACAATGTGATTAAGAATTTTCTAGTATTTGACTAAAATATGAAATTCAGATGAAAAAAAAATTACATATACCATTAGTGACTGATAAGGATTTAGGATACCCATATTAGTAAATTTCATGCATGAAAATACAATGTAATCAAGAATTTTCTTGTATAATTGATTAAAATATATAATTCAGAAAAACAAATTGAATCTACCATTAGTGACTAAAATATGAAATTCAGAGAAACAAATTACATCTACCATTGGATCAGTATTTTCCTAGTAAATTTATTGATATCTTAGGATAGTAAAAGAATTATTATATTTTATTCAATATGTACAAAAGTTAAGTATTAGGTTATGACCAACATTATTTCCTATCCTAAGTTATTTGATTATGATGCCTTTCGCATAATATGAGAATCACATTCTTGTATCCACACTAATTTACTATGACAACCAAAGTGTAATTCAAACACCAAGACATTCACCGTGCAAGAATCAAACATATAAGAGTTGATTTTCACTTCACTGAAATAATAAGCAATGAACATCTAATTGTTCTCCATCTCCATTTCTAACCACTTACTAGATATATTCACGAAGCCTCTTCATACTTCTCATCTACACAAGCTTAACTCCAAATTCAACGTGGTCATCTAAAATGTTCATATTAAATTTAACAAGACTCAGAATTTAACTATCTATGTATCTAATCTAATTACTTATTTTTATAAAATTTAATAGATGTTCTATATAAATCAAGTTCCTTTAACCATTAGAATTATCAAATAAAAAGATAGTTTCTTTATCTCCAATTATTAAACTTCCATTCAACCCCTGTACATATCAAAAGTTTTGAAATTAGATAAAATGATCGATAATCTTGTTTAGGACATATAATCAACATTAGTTTCTTATATATATTGCACTCTCCCTTTATTTAATTAGCATGTGCATCATTAGTCTGGAAGTACAATGAATTAGATTTTTGTTTACTGAAATTAAGATTCCAAGTTTTAATATGTCAAGAATTATCATTTTATTGTATTTTTAACAGTTGGATTAAATTAAACATAATTACAGATATTTTAATTTGCAAATTAAATTAATATGATTATTTTCTATTGTCTAATCTATTACAAAGGACACTAAGATAACTAAACCAGTAGTTGGATTAGAAACTATTGCTTTTTAGAAGCAAAAAATAATTAAACTGTGGATGTTTATCTTAAAAATTTTAGTTCGACTTTATTGACACAATTCTTAGTAGTACAAGTTTGCTACTTCGACGCTTAAGTAAAACTAATTAATTGCTGCAAATCTTAGAAACAAATACATACAGCTTCACTTGTAAACTATTTTTATAATAAATGCAGGAAATAAAGATCGCGAGGTACCAAAAGAAAGGAGATTCAAGTTACAAGTATCTTATGTGAAGCAGAGCCACCAAAATATTTTCCCGACCACATCTATCACATTTCAGAAACATACACATCATAATCCTAAATAGTGACTTTTTCTTTGTAAAATAATTAATAATATATATGTATGTATACCCGATAAGCCATGCCCCGAGTTGCATATGTACCATTTTCTAGGAGCTACCTGCAGGCCTTTGCCAAAGGTCAACTAGAGGTGCCAGCCAAATCCTACTGGAGCTAGACGCTGCGTGCAGAAGGAGCTCCTATTTCCAATGTCGTCCTTAAAAACACAAACAACTCGCCTTTGCACGAACCTTAGTTTCCTCGAGGATCCTATTGGCCCTTCTCTGCCACGTTAGCACGTGATCCCACGATTATGATTGGCCGATACTCTGCTCACGGCCGAGTGAGCTTGGACAATCCCATTATCCTCAGTGCAAATGGCATCATGAGCATTCTTTTGCCCACACCTCGGCGCTTTGAATTAATTAGAAACCCACAGCGCAAGGAAACGACATTTATTGACTGTCGTGAGTTTTACTTTTTATACTTCCTATGCAATGCAGCGTGTCCGGAACAGTGGAGTCACCCCATTGGCTAGCTTCTCAGTCCTATGTACGTTATCCGTACACTTTGCGCATTCTGCAATTATTTTGCTTATCTAAAGTTGCATTCTAATTAATGACTGTAATGGAAACTTATTAGGAGAGAAGCAGAGAGGGAAATGAAGTTGAACATGGCGCTTTAAAGTTTAAATAATGAATGTAAGGCAAATTAATTAGTTAGGAGAGGGGTAGAGTGGGAAATGAAGTGACTCAAGAACCCTAATCTGCATAGAGGAACCCTAAACAGAAGTGTGACATGTGGAAAGGCTGGTGTTACTTTTGGTTAAGGATTGGGGCTAGAGAGAGCGTGACAGCCCTCGGAGTAGGCTTTCTTACACTGATGGAGTGATGGGTGACGTGATCTGAAGAGGAGGAGAGACGAGCGAGGAGGATGAAGAATCATAAAGGAGCAAAAGAAAGAGAGAGGAAGTGGCAAATTAAGCTTGTAAGATCAAAATGGGGAGGTAGGACTTTAGAGAAGGAGGCATATATGCTTCAACTATTATACCAAGACATCACCTTTACTATTCCTACTGCATTCTCTAACTGCTGCGCCTCCTCAGCTCCGTGCTTCCACCCAACAAAGCAATAGAAAGGAAGAGAACAAAAGCATTATAACGGAAGCTCCAATAACATACAATAACACCAAACACCACCCTTAGAGAAAGGAAAGAAGCACAAATAGAGAAAGAAGAGGACCACCATGCGAGAAAATGTGAGATCACAAGTACTAGATCTATCTAAACATCTAAACAAGGCCTTCCCTTTGTAAAATCATTTACTCATAACCAGTTCGGATCACAGCTCCTAAAGCCAAAGCCAAAAACGACATTGAGATCTAAGAGGATCGGTTCCAATCTTCCTTTGAAAAAAAGTAGAAACGATTTCTAATTTAGTCTTTCTCTCAGTTGGAAAAAACGTCAAATACCTTCGGCTTACTGAGTACCTATTCCTTTGTAAGTTGCATAGAGAGGCAAACCAACAAGATTAAAAAGAAGATGAAGAAGAAGAAGGAAAAACAAAAGATCCTTAAACTATTAAGGATTGAGGTAAGAGACAGACTAGGGTTTCACCTGTTGGTGGCGTACTCATAGAGGCGTCCGCGGCTGGAGAAGACGATGAGTGAGACCTCAGCCTCGCACAATACGGACAACTCGTAAGCCTTCTTGAGGAGGCCGTTCCGGCGCTTGCAGAAGGTAACCTGCCGGTTCGTCGTGTTCTCGATGCGCTTGATCTCAATCTTTCCTCGCCCCATCTCGCAACCCGCCGCTAGCAGCTGCTTCAATTACTATAAGAGATTGAAATTTCTAATCAACAAGCTCTGGTCCAAGTGAAGAATTAATTATTATAAACTCAATTTATGTGAATCTCGACTCACCAATCTAGGGTTCGGAAAGTGGAGTGCGGTAGCAGCGGTCGAGAGAAAGGAGAATGTTTGATCAGGACAGCCAAAGGTAGCAGCAACTACTTCTACAATTTGTAGCTAGCCTCTTCCTTCCTTCCGTCCTTCCTATCCACATAGATGTATGTATAAGCGATGGTAAAAAGCCGCACTTTTACTCGTCTTTCTTCCTCCTCACGATGCCCTCGCCCTTAAGCTAGCTAACTGTTCCTCTAATCTACGAGTCCCCCACAACATGATGAGGCACTGCTCATGGAGATGTGGCTTCCATTGCCACCATGGGCTTGAGAGAGAAAGGGGGAAAGGGACATGAAGAAAATGCGTATTTAATATTGGGGTTGGGGTTTGAACAGCAGGATCTGAGCTAGGCTGAATTGCACTAGAGAAGAGAAGAGAATTTTATCGAGGGAAGAGAGAAGGCAAATTTAGGGGGCTCCATGCGCTGTCCTTTTGGGGTTTTGCCCTTGGTTCCTTCTTCTCAGTTTTTTTTGTACCCATTTCTCCATCCACCAACATGTAGATCTTTGATCTTTTTCCCAGTGGGAAATCATTAATTATACTGAATAATGATCATGACATGCATGTACAACACTCCATCTTCCCTTACTCTTTTTTTTTTCTCTTTTTTTCATTCTTTTGTGGAAATTTTAAAGTTAATTGGTGATCAAGTATAAAGATCTGAAAGGCTTTGATTTTTTTTTTTTGTCCCCGGGGCCATGGTGTCCGATACGACATTCAGATTGTCACCCAGGGACCCGTGGTTCGATCCCCAACTATGACGTATTTGCAGGAATTTTCCTCTAAATGGGGATCACAATCAAAAAATACTGGGCATCTGGGTTGGCCACTGTGTGCGCTTTTCGATTTATCCAGCTGGTGACCGGTGGGAAATTTCCATGGGACCGGATCGATCACCTCCAGAGATTGAGTCAATACAACTGACTAGGATTATCATTTGTTAAAAGGCCTTTGATTTTGGTGGTGAACGTTGATGGCGGATAATTTGGTATGCATCATGTTGTGAAATCTCACGAATTAAATTCCTCATTTGTTGATGACGTCGATCGGAGCCAACTGGATGGGCAACCAATATGACGAAGGGTAGGTATGTGTGTTTCAGAAATTTGAGAATCGATAAATCCGACACAGCTTGATGAGTTCCTTCTTTCTGACTTGACTTAGAACTAACCTCAAATCTTGATTAATTGACAGCAAAAATCCAAGTCCGATTTACTTTTCTGGAACTATGGATCATTTTGTCAGCCACGTCAAAATGCCAGCTAATTAAATTTATATATATATATATATATATATATATATATATATATTGAAAGTATCATGATTAGACAATTATTAATTGTTGCTTGCTTTGACTAATCTAATATCTAGTTTAATTAATCTTACTATTAATTAATTGTTGGAATTAGTGAGTAACCTATGAGGTTTTTAGGATGGCAATTTGGGTCACAACTAGTTAGTCAATATACCCCTTTAAGTATGGTCGATGTGCCCTTCCAAGTGTAGTCATTTGGTAGCTTAATATTATCAGTTGAGTCATCCCTTTAGATTAATGTTGATACATCCTTTCGGATATAAGATATAATAGTAAACAATTTAATATTATTGATCCTCGAATTATCCATTTAAAAATCAATATATAATAAGATCAAGATAAAATTTAATTACCGATATAGTTATTTTTAACAATATAATAATCTTTGGCTTAAAAAATGCACTTTAATGTGAGCCATGGCAAAAACATAAACTTTTAGAAAGGAGAAGTGGACCATAACCATAACCCATGAGGGATGGGATTTGAGTTCCTTTTCTTACAAGAATGAAGGGATATCGTCAAGAGGGGTAAAAAGGCTTTAAGTTTCAAGGGTGTGCTTGAAGGGGCTTTCGGTTCTCCGGCTCAATACAAAATGTGCTCCCTTTCGACTCGATACAAAATTATGTTAGTCCTATCGGTTCATCAATACAAAATGTGTTTCCTTAGCTTTCAACTGAGAAGATCCTTCTAGCTTAAATTAACTTTTATTTCTAAAAAATATTTTTTTCCTAAATAAACGAGATCTTAGATATAGAGCTTGTTGTTTGGATGAACGCTATTTGAAATACAAAAAGAAGGGGCAAAAGTGAAGAGCACTTTAATATTGGACAATTTAATGTTGTTTCCATTTTTTCTCTCCATAGAAATAGATTAGTAATTAAGTTAATCACTTTTGTTGTCCATTATCCTACGTAAATAATCCCCATCATCTCTCTCAATCATCGAATCCAAATAATCCATGATAAAATATCATGGACAAATTAAGACGAATAAGATTAAGAATAATAATATGATTTGATTAACGATGGAATGGGCTGCAGAGAGAACGAGAGCTTTGGAGCAAGCTTTCTTATATGGTTAGTTGGGTGACAGGAAGAAGGCCAGCCAAAAGGAGGAGGCATCGTAAAGGGAGCTAGCTAGAGAAAAGAGAGAGGAATCGAACATGCAAATTAATTAAGTTAAACATCGAAAAGGAAATGCAGGAGACGAGGTGGTCAAGCACTCCCCGCTCACCCAAGCAACCAAAGCAACGGAATCAAGCGCCGGCAGTATTGGAGAAAAGAGGAATGATAAATAAATAGGGGAAGAGAAGCACACCGTAATGAAGGAGACGGATCTGACGCAGTTATAAAATATTTAATTAAAAATTAAATAAGAAGATTAGAGTTTAAATTTTAACATGGATAAATATTTTAAACATCCATCTCGAAATGTGTTTAAGTTGTATTAGATAGTAAGATCCTCTATCTCAAAATAAATAGGGCGAAATTTAGAGACACAAGGATTATTAAAAAATATTTAACTAAATCTATATATGTAAACATATTCTACCATGGCCATCCATTCACAAGATTGATTATAATTACTAAGCTTATCCGATGTCAGAGATTCAGAGTCTGAGAGAGCAGAAATAATAAAATTATGTGTACATATTACTTTAAAATAGAAAATATTGAATATATTTGTACGATGAATATTGCACATGGATTCTAGTATAAGTATAAAATTAATATTTTTTAGTAAAAAATAAAATTTATCACTTTAAATCAGTTGATGATTATTGTAAAACAACAATTAACCAAAATTAATGCCTTCCCAATCACACTGATGAATTGTAAAATTAACACTAAGCGTCTTTGATGGTATATTCTAATGTCATACGTTTCCATCTGTTTTTTTTTTCTTTTACATCGATGATAGTTAGGACAATAGAACATTATTAATTTAATGCTAATATATTTATCTATTTATATTCAAAATTTGAGTGAAAAATTCTATATAAAAGTTTGAATGGATAATTATTATATGTTTATTTTTAAGTCTTTTGATGATTTTTAAAGTACTGTTGGATTGTAAATCCATATATTATATTCAAATTTTGAGGAAATTTTTTGTGGCATTTCGGTAAAAAAAATACTATGTTACATGACCATTTTTATAGTTTTTAGTAATTTAAAAGGACAAATGAGCTTTAATAATGCATCCATTTATTCATATTCAAATTGGTAATACTTTTTAAATATTTTGATTAATTAGTTTTAAAGTATAAATGGTTGTATTCATTTTATAATCTATTTAGATTTAAATTTCAAAGGAAAAAAATCTCATGTAATAGTTTTGATAAGAAAATTGTTATATGTAATTTTTGAGTCATTAACTCATTCAAAAAGGACCTTTTACACTCTCTATTTACCTATTGGACCATCTATTTGAATTCAAATTTTAAAAATGGTTCTCTGCGCCCAAAATCAAAGAGATCGTTTCTGAGATCAATATGATTCTCTGGGCCCAGATCAAAGAGATCAGTTCTAAGACCAATCTGATTATTCTGTTTTTCTTTTCTTTTCTTCTTGTGTTGGAAAGTGAGGCAGCGTCTCATATAATTAATCACGGGAAGCCAATGCAGAAATATCTGGAAATGAATATGAATCATTTAATATGCTCAAGTAAATATAGTAGAAAAAGTTGCTAATCAGCACAATAAGCAACTTTCATTTAGATTAGAGGCTTTAAGCTATGAGGGAATATGATATTTGTAAAACTGAGTTTACTAAAAGAAATAGTAAAATCAAGTAATTCTTGCATAGAAATTGATATCTCAGACTCGGAGGATATATAGTCTACAGTTGTCTAATATGAATTATTTCTCTACATATTTTCCACTGAACAGGTTTTACCATAATGAGATGCATGCCAGTCCTCGATAATCCAACATCTTTCAACAACAGTCAATTGTTTTAAATCGTTATAGTTGGCAACAATGCGGGTTGAACTACAGTAACTGTTTTGTTCATCTTCTGGAAGATAAAATGATCTCAAGTGCAAAATATACCAAATTTCATCATTAGTATGCTGGTCTAGCATCTACAAAATCATATATATTTAAAAAAAAGGTAAGTACCTTAGTTAAATACACATCATCCATTTTCAGCTCGTCAATGGTGTAACAGTTGAATAGGCATCATATAATATAGACATGGAGCTAGGCATTGGCTGCACAATTACCTTAGTTGATCCACCAAACACATCCCTTACTATAACAATCAATTGGTTCAACATTCTATATACGGAGGGCAGCGTTGAAAAACTATGATGCATTATATTCCAATTTAAGATAATGTCTAGCAAACTAAAAGAGGAATTTCCAGGCATACTCACTATATTAATTAACAGTTTTCAAGATGGAAGGAAAACTAATCTTAAATCAGGGCATAGAGTGATCGCAAGCCGTTAGAATCTAATAAACTGTTCCTAATCGAAATCCATGCAGTATATATTATGACCAATCATGGAAAAAGTAAAGGAATTAGTATTTGAGTATTTTAAATGGCAGTGAAATGAAAGATAGATTATGAACATAGCGAAACAAACTAGAGGAGAGCGTCCTAACTGGCTGCATAAAGTAGCTCTAAGAAACAGTGCACATTGCCAAAGTACTTTAAAATTACAAAAAATAATTGTACACATTGAAAGTTGAAACACACCAAATTCAAAGGACTGAGGCAAGAAAAATCATAAAAATCAATTTTAACAACTACTATTTCCAGTACCAGCCCACGCCAAAAGAAAAATGCACCAGTGCGTAAAGAATATGAATGCCACTGAAATTAGAGTCACATAAGGTTCTGACACCGAATGTGCATCATTTATGATTCATAAAGTAACAGGAGAAATATGACTTTCAAACCTAATAAACAGAGGACAATAGAATACAATCCACATGGTCTTGTTGATGAAAACAGATGCTTCACTAATTAGAAACATGGATAAAGTCCTCATCAAGCCCGCATAATTATCTCCTTTTGGCGAGCAACATCAAGCCCAAAAATATCTCCTTTTGACTGGCACATTACTTACATATTCAGCGAGGTATTATCAGAGTCAACTAAACGACAGAACCTGGGGTATGTAGAAGATATGGAATATTAACAAAATGTGCAGGTTGCTGATACAATTTAAAGGTGTCCATAACAGTGAGAGAATACAAAGTAACTTTTAAGCACAATGATTGATCTAATTGAGTTTAACAGAGGGATATTAAATACCATTCCTTCCCTATTATAAGCCTATGGCCTAACAAAAAGACATTACCTGTTAACAAGCCTACTAAGGATGTCTCCATCAAACCAAAGTAGCATTCTGGAATCCCATTGCATGGAGGAAATGTCTCAGTAAGAATTTAAAACCTGTAGACTTTTGCTGCTTTCTCCTTTTCATCTTTGCTAGAACTAGTTGCTTGAGTAAAATATACAGTCGAATAAATTGGTGGAGAGTTCTGATCCAGACTTCCATTGGGCCTCAGTATATGCTTTGCTCCTGCACTAAGTTTGACAGGTCCTGATCTTTTATGGCTGGATTTTGAGCAAACAAATAAACCAGAAGCTACAGCATTATCTTTCTCATTATCTGTAACTGGACAGCTGACATCGACCGCTGAACTCACACAACCATTCACTTCTGATGCAACTGCATTATCTTTCTGTCCAATTGGCTGTTCTCTGCTCACTGATGCTGTAAAATTTAAGTCTTTTTGCAGCTTGATGTTAGGCCTTTTTGCTGTTTCTATGTCTTTCTCGTCTGCAGAAGCAAATCTTTTTCTCCCTTTGTTAGAATGATCTTGAATATTATTATGAACAAAGATAAATCCACCGCCATAATTGACTTTGATTTTGTCTCCATAATTTGAGGATGTGAAACTGAAATTTTTTGTTGCCGAACCAGTAATGGATGAAGGGTCAAACGTAGAGATGGGAGCATATGATTCATATGTATGTGAACTACTGTTACTACTGCAAGGGAAAGACAAAACTGGTCTTGGATGCATGGAAGCGTGAGGATAACCACTATTGGCCTGCATGTTGCACGATTGGTACATTGAAGTAGGATAACGAATAAAATGCTGGGAACTTGTTGAATCTTGCATCCACTGTGGAAGCTTTTGTATAGGCGTTGCTCTTGATGCTTGAGTAGAAACTTGACTGAGATAAGTGGGATGGGAAGTTGATGGAACACTATAAGATAAACTTTGACCATGCTTGCAATTGTTTGAATTTATTAGCATATGATGCCGTATGTTTGGGGGATATGGACTCCAAAACATTGTCCTTTGCTCCACATCAACAGACTGAGTTTCCACTCTGCCATGAACCGTAGAGTGTCTATTCAGAAATGATTGAGAGGGAACAAAACTTCGTGAAAGGTCAAAATGAAACCCACAGTCTCCACTGGTTGAGGAACATCCACCATTCAACATCCAATCATATCCAAAACCAAGATGCATACAATTAGGTGTACATTTCTCTGGTGATGTGGAACAACAATTCGAAGGGATCTCTAATGATCCAGATTCTGTTTGACCAATGCAATCCTCATGAGGCCATCTCTTTGAAACAGGTTGGTACATCCTCAAGTTGTGGCAGCTTGTAGCATGGTATTCTTTGTTGTAGCTACCAACGGTCACATTTTTTCCCATCAAGCGCATTGTTGGTTGGATGACAGATTGCATGCCTAGCTCAAAGTCTCTGTCTGACCGAAACTTAATCCTATCAGAGCAACTTTCAGTTATAATATGATCCCTACAAGCAGGATGAGAAAATTCCAGTTCTCCAGGATCACAGTGATTAACTTGAGCTTTTTCATCGTAGGTTTGATTCTTCAGTTTCTCAAGAGCTTGCAACTCAACAGAACTCAAGTCAGATAACACAGCTTGTCTAGGTGGATTGTATTGCTTCAAGAACCAATTCTGATCAGCATCATGGTTTGATGAAATAAAAGGAAACTTACCTCTAGTCCAGATATAGCTAGAGTGTGGCACAAAATGACTAGTGGAAGGGAAAAACTGAAGAGAGCTTAATTGTGGGTTTGAAACCTTATCTATCTCACAAGAATCATATCTTGTCCTTGGATGAAACTGGATAAGCTCTCCATGTGAATTAAGAGGCAATCCGATGAAACCTTCATTGAACTTGTCCCTCTTAATTGGTCCTCCAATTGATGTTGGTTCTACAAAAGTTTTTGCATAAACAGAAGAGTGAGTGCTAGTTAATGTATCTTTTGGTAACTGGTATGTTTGGTGAAAGTTAGGGAAATCATTGCATGCATCTATTATTTGGTGCATTGGATGAGTATTTCTAACAATTGGGTTCAAGCGACTTTGGCCTAAACAAGATAAACTGTCTTGGTTCCTGAGAAGACCAAGAGCACTAAATGCATTGGAAGCTGAAATACCCTTGACTATAGGATCTTTTGACCTGCTTGTATGGTCTGCTGAAATAGAAAGACTTTGTTCTTGACAGGCCCCAGTTTCTGGATCAAGCCTACCATTATTTACTGGTCCAAGATTATTCATATTAACTGAGCAGTTGGAACTAGGTGTTGACATGAAGCCATCCTGACATATGCAATTTAAATCCACGTCCTCATTGACCGGATGATTCAGATCCAAAATTTCAATAAGGGGAGTCCTCTTTGCGATTGAGGAATTAGCAGAAGCATGAGCAAAACAGCCATTGAATTGCTTTTCTGAGGAAGTTTCACCGGGTGGGGTGCTGTTAGTAATAAGCCCTTTACCATTCAGACTTCTATGTGTTTCTTCATCAATTGTGTTTAACTGAGCTCCTTCACTTGCAGAAGGATATCTACTTAAACTGTCCGTAGTTGATGATGCAGCCAGAACATCAGAAACTATTTTGCAGAGTGTTCCCAAATGAGGCAGCTGCAGAGGTAAACTACCTCTGGCATTCAGTAGAGTGTCGCCTTTACCAGAAATAGTCAAATTTTCGGTTGGATCATGATAAAGCTCCACAAGGTCACTATCCAATGTCTTCTCCCTTTTCTTTCTCTTCTTTGTAGAATTGCTCCATTTTCTCTTCTTGACTCTAGTAATTCCAGGAGGTATCCTCGTGACCCCCTGATTTCTTGGTACAAACTTTGAAGTCTGAACAAGTCTAAAAATATGTTTCTTTAGTAAGGTTCTCATGGTTGCTGTCTTCACCTGTTTATGAACAAGTTTTTTGTGCATCTTTATAAACTGCTTCTCATGCACTTTGCTTCTCAGTATTTTGTACACCTCAGCTGGAGATGACATGTAAAGCTTACAAGTTTCCTCCTGAAAGAGGAAGGGCAACTGATCAAAGAAAAGCACATAAGCATAAATCAGGAGACTTGCTTTAAAGATTATTCTCCTTAAGAGGAGAACGTACCAAAATAAACTCTTAAACAATTAGAATGTTTAAAACTTCAATTCCTAATTTGCATTACTCATTCTACTTCTTTGCTTTGCAGGAGTCTTTAGTTTGTATTCCTTATTTTAGAGCTTCTCAGACTTTGCATAGCCAAAGTTACAGTTCTTCCTACCCTTTTACTCTTTATTCTCTTTTAGTTTCTACTCTGATGGTACCTTTGCCTTTAGCTTCAATTACATCTCCATTTCCCATCTTGACTTTAGAAGTAACTGTAGTATCTATATGTGTCAATAAATGTACACTTATTTCCCAACATATATGATCACTACAACCACCATGTATATACCCAATGTTATCTTTTCTACAAATGCATTTAACATGTGGAAAAATGATTGACCATCTCTTTAAAAATTGGCTTGATTTTTTTTTTCAAATCTGCAACTATCTGTGACAAGGCCTAACTTATTGTATAAATTGCATTGAAATTTTCCTTGCCACTATCAATCATTAATACTATAATTTGTCTTCATGTAAATTTTGCATGAGACTTTTGAGTTGAAGGAGTTCATACCTCTATTGTTGTTTCTCTTGGATTTATCTTCTCATTGTTGATTTGTTTTATCATTTTTCTTCAAAATCTTGTTAAGTGTGAAATTTAACTTACACTGAAATGCATTTCATTAACTCATCAAGGTTTCTTAACTTCCTTTGCTCATAAGACAATAAGGAGCTCATCACTTGAACTGGTAGATCAAAACAATATTTTGATTCTTTGATAGAAGCTATCGCATAAGCATATTTCTCTAACATGTCAGTTAATATCTTTTGCACATCTATTCATCAATAATTTTATCTCCATCTCACTTCACCTGATTCACTATCAGCATGAATTAATTTTGTAAAATAGTTCATCTTTTCTTTTCCTTCTTCTTTTTTAGATTCTCTAAGTCTCTTCTTAAAGATTGAAATTTGATTTTTCAAAATTTGTGATTTCTTTTAAACTCTTCTTGCAGTATGCCCTACTATGCTTTGTGCCTCCTTTGATATTTTTTTTCTCCCATAAATATCCAAAAATTTTCATCAATAACAACTTGTTGGGGTAGGTTAGGGCTCTAGCATTAATTACTTGATTTATCCAAATGATTTCTTTAATACAAGTGAACAACATCACTCAGAGATGTATTCTAACTTGGCTCCTCATCTCTTAAACTCACTATTCACCATAATCATTAAAATTGCAGCTTAATTTCCATTTTCATATATCTTCCAAACATCATAATTGTCATCATTAAATAAAGGAAGAAATTACTAGATAAAAACGACAAAGCTTATCATTTTCTTTATGTATAGTAGTGTAGATCAAATCATATAGGATAACATAGGGATGGCATGCGCACCAAATGTCCTAGATTGAGATGCGGGAGGCAAAGCAATGCATCCTGTACTAAATGAGGCAAGGCCAACTCTATTGGAATAATTAATGGCACCTCAACATTTCAGTTTAACTAGTCACCCTATCTCAACACCCGATTGAATACCACTAATAGAAAATTAAGAGGACTAAATGGCTAACTTAATTATGAAAAGATTAAGTTGAGAATATGCAGAGGACTTATTGAGTGGCTATGGCTGCTGCCCTCAATTTTTTCAATTAGTACCTATTGAGTGGAGGTCCATAATTAATAGACCTCCTTTGTGCTTACACTCGCAACATTGCTAGCTTAATTAGCGAGTTGGTTAGTTCAAAATGTAGTATTTTTTTTAGATATGAAGATGGATTAGTCTACAGTTACCATTTACACTCTAGAGATATAATCAACTCAGATAAATTTCTTGACTCGAATATATGTGGATGAGACCTTTAATTAAGCCGCTACATCTACATGATACTTTAAGATGTGGTGTAAAAGTGGATTATTGTCTTGGAGATATAGTGAGTCAAGGTGCCAAATTTTTTCATATACAATCATGTTTATTTTTAGTAACTATGATCTTCATGGAACTTTTAGCCTAAGTGGTTGATGACAGCTTTTTTGTGTATATCTCATGTACCACAAAGTTAACTACAGAATCAACAATTTGCAAAAAGTAAGAATAAGTTCAAATCCGTTGTCGTGTACCAGGACCACACCATTAGTACTAAGCAGTACTGAACTCAAAGTTATCTGAAAAATAGATATCGTTAATGGATGAAATTACAAAAGGAAAGGATGAAAGGTGTGCTTTTAAGACACACCACATAAGCACTCAATTCACAGCTAGTTGGTTCAGTATAGATTTTTTAGTCAATTCCAGCTATGGTCGGGCCCCTACAAGCATGTTTACCGCATGAAATATCAGCAGCCTAGGCTCCTAAAGTTGCTAAACTTCCATACCCGCTAGTGGCCTCCCTCCACTGACCTCATAACTTGATTAAGGAATGCATATTCTTGTAAAACACATGGAAGAATTAATGATAAGAAAAAAAGACACAAGATCCGCACGACTACAGCTGACAGCTACAGCCACACATTATTAATCTACTATGCACAGTGTTTGAGTTAGGAATTATTCCGAACATATAGATATATGAAGGATGAGGGTAAAATCTGCGTTCGAAGAAGTTGCCACATACCTTTTTGGCTGCACGGATCTCATCCTGCTTGTGTTTCTTCATAAGCTTCGTCTTAGGCTTCAACTTTTTCTTTGCCCCAATCTTATCCATCAGCATCTTCCGGCATGATCCATCTTTATTCCGCTTCTTTCTTTCCCTTATCTCGATCCCGTCCCCAACCCGCAAACTGCTATGTGACGCGACGGCAGCTCCTTGCTGCTTGCCGCCACCGCGTCGATGATCTTGGCGATCTTCCTCATGTATGCTACGAATCGGCGGGGCCACCGCAAAGAGCTCGATAATGGACCTCTTCTTGGGCGTTCTTTGTTTTGCCCGGGAAGAAGTAGGAGGGCGAGTCCTCTCCTGCCGCTCCTCCGCTGAAGCTTCTCGGTCTCTTTCCAGATCGACTCCAGAAAATTCTGCCGCGACATTTACCTGTACTTGGACAGCAGCAGCAGCATCTATGGAAACCTTGTAATCAAGACCATCGGTCGCCTCGACCACGGATCGAACTTCCCGCAGCTCGTCTGCCCACCACTGGAACTTCCGAACCGGCATCGGAGGCAAAGACCGCCCTTTCCGGTCCTCCAAAAATGGCCAGCACTTCTCATAGTCGACGCCCCTCATCTTCCACGCGTACTCCCTTCCATTTCCGAGACGAGATTATCATACATCAAAACTTATCACGACAAACCAATCGATCCGGTCGATAAAGGGAAAATAAATCAAAAATACCCACCGAATCGAGAAGATCTCGGCGACTGCCATGGCTGCGATCGGCTACAAGGATCAGGGCGAACGAATCTTAATAGTCCTCGGACGAGCAAGGGAGGAGTCGAGGAGACAGCCTCACGGGAGACGAGAAGAGACCCGAAGAAAGAATCAAAGCAGAAGGTAAAAATAAATAAATAATAATAATAATAAATAGTAGTGAAGGAGAGAGATGTTATCAGAATTAAAGAACAGCCTTTCTTTTCCCGCTCAACATCGCGGAAGGCGGACCCCACTTCACCCCCAAACTCCATTCATTACCGAAAGCGACCCAGGCTGCGACATGGAGCATTTAATCACAATGCGGAGTCGACGTGGACTCCTTATAGACCGTCCGTTTGCGTCGTGATCGTGCGGGATGCGCCCCCACTCTCATGATGATGGCTGGTGCTGTCGCTGGCACGTCGGCCGGGGTTGCCGTTGTGGTCGCACATGGTCAGATCCAGTCCCTCTGCGGCAGCACTGTCGACGCACCATTCTACCACTCAAGAGTCTACCCGTTTAATCATGCGATAAGAAAGTTATGAAGCCACTGATTTCTAGGTATAAACACGGGGAAACACGTCGTGGCTTCCTGCCCCTTGTTTATTTCCTCTGTCTCCACACTGATACCGTAGCGACGACAGCGGGCCCCGGAGCTTCGGTGGTCACTCGCCTCGAAACGGGTAGCGATCGACGGTCGCGATCCGATCGCACGGACCCTGCTCCCTGACCCACGTGCTCGGCACGCGGAGCGAGTATGACCGGGCGAGTAAAAGAAGGGAATAAGAAAATATCGATAATTTTATTGAACTGCATAATTAATTTTCCGTAATATTAAAATTCATATATTTTATATTTATCAAAATACATATATATTTTTTATTATATCCCTTTTTATTGATATAGACTATTGTTACATCATCTATTAATTGCCATGGACAATTGGTTATTATAGTGAATATTAAAACTTTATGTATGACGGTCCTTGATAAAATAATTCAAAATTATGTTAATTTCCTAAATCTATAACTCTCTAATTAGATTTTGAAATCATATCTGAGAATATGATTATAATATAAAGAATGCAATAAATTTGATTTAAATTATTTCTAAGATACAATAATAATATTTTTTATCAAAATTATTGATGAATCTATAGTGTCTAGAATTTTAAAATCTCAACATAGAAGTTCTAGAAATTAATTGATGATATTGATAAGTAAGATAAACTTAGACATTTTAATAAGTTTATGTCAAATTATTTTAAAATTATAAATATTTTAAAATTCAAAGCTCTCAATTTAGAATATAAAATTCAAGTTTGAAGATATTGTTACACTTAGGAGACTCTAAGAGTGTAATAGTTCTTATTTGAAATAATTATATGGTTCCTAAGGCTATAAGTGAGTTTTTGATAAAACTTATTGATGGTCCTATAATATTCAGAATTATAAAATATTGACATAGTCTGAATTAAGAGAGTTTTATGAACCTTTTAATGGTGTTGGTGAGTAAATATAGTAAACCTAGACTTAAAAGTATATATGTGTCAAATTGTCTTTGTGAAGATTTTAAAAATTCATGGCTCTTAATTTAGGCTATGAAATTTAGATTTGAGATGCGGTTACACTCAAGATGCTCTCATTAATATAATAATCTCAATCGGAAGTGATTCTGATGTTCTTAATGCTAGTTTTGATCAAAACTCATGAATGACTCTTATAATATCTAAAAGTTTAAACTTTTAGCATGGTTTAAAATAGAAAAGTCATAGGAATTCTTTGATGGTATTGATGATAAATATAACAAGCTCTTTAATCAGCTTGTGTCAAATTATCTTAAAATTATGAAAATTTTAAAAATCTATATCTTTCAATCTAGACTATAGACTTCATATTTGAGAATATGACTATACTCAGAAAGTTCTCAGGAGTGAAATGATCCAGTTTAAAATGATTCTTTTTTATTTCAAAGATAATTAATGAGTTTTGATTAAAATTTATTGATGTTCTATAATATTTATAATTTTAAAATATTGACATCTGAATTTTAAAAAAAAGTACTAATAGTCTTTTTTAAATATTGATGAATAAGTATGATAAATTTAAATTTTTTTAATATTGATCATAGAATAACAATCAATTGTTAATAAAAAATAAATATAGTTAAGAAATATGAATGTATTTTATAAATATAAAACTTATATGCATATTTTTAATATTATAAAAAAATATTATCGAAAAAAAGATGATCTCGTCTCTTCTGTAAAAGGTGAAATCGATTAGCGGTTCCATACGATCAGTTTCATGATCATCTGTGAAAAAATAAATTGAAAAATTATAGTTAACTACACGGCAGCAGGGATAATCTCGTCTCGATAGGTAGGAATGGGAGGGCAGCAGGTGACGACGCATAAAGTGACAAATAATAGCCAATGACTTTAAAATAATAGGAAATGAAGTTGCAGTATGAGATTGTGGTCTGCGAAGCATGCAGTGGGACTGGGCCACGACGTGATAGCTAGTAGAGACCAGGAAGAAAACTATTATTTGAAGGTGAGACGACACATAAAGAGCAGTGGGTATATACATAATAAGTAGAGAGGAAACTATGAATTAATATACAAGGGCATTAAGCTTGTACCTTGGCATGGATAAAAACAAAGGGTCAAATCTAAATAGAATCTGAGGAAGAACAGGATACTATAAAAGACAGTAGCAATGATGAATGGCATGAAGGGATATGTAAGGTCATGTTCATGTATATGATGATGTTGGGCATATCTTTGTTGAAGATAGTGAAGAATTTTTTAAATTTATAAAAAATAATTAAATTCAGATTTATCTGTTGAGTGGATTGAATAGATAATTTTAAAATACTAAATAAAGATGAACTATTTGAGATGATTATACTACCAGAAGATTGGATCGTATTGTATGGCTGAACTAAGCTGAGTTGATGAATGTTGATCTTATTTGACTGAGTTGCTGAGGTCGAGCTGCGAGTCACTGAGTGTCGAGACCAAACTAGCAGAGTGTCCAAGCTGTTGAGTGAGGTCGAGCTATTGAGCCATTGAGTGTCGATATTTTTTTGACGCAGTTTCTTTAAAATAAATTCATCCCTTCCGACGATACTTAAAGGTTACAATGTATGTCTATTTCCTATGATACAACGATGGATCACAATCACCACCAAGCATAGGTTGGTCATGACGAACTGAAACTATACCCGAATGCTATCACAGGTTTTGCCGAGTGAAAAAGCACGACAAAAAGGAACAAAGGTGGATGGAAATAATTTACTTACGCCCTCCTTGTAAAAGATCATAACCTCCTCTTTTATAGGAATTTCGACCATAAGCAACGTTAAATGACCAATTAATGATAATTTACTACCTTTACTCATCCGGATCAAAACGCCAGTCATAGTCACTCGTTTCGCCCGGGAGATTATGAATACGCCAATTTGACCTTGTATAGAAAACTCTTCATATTGCTCCATGTAGATTTCTTATTCTAAATTTTCATTTAGAAAGACTGTCTTTACATCTATCTGATATATTTTTAGATTCCATAGAGTGGCAATCGCCAATAACACTCTAATAAAAGTTATTCTCGATATCAAAAAATATGTATCAAATTAATCAAGGTCTTCTCATTGTCGATAACTATTAATTACCAATCTGGCCTTATACTTATTAATCATGCTATTTGATTTCATCTTTTTCTTAAAAATCCACTTGCACCCTATTGATCTACTTCCCTGAGGAAGATCCACAAGTTTTCAAGTGTGATTTTACAAGATAGAGTTAATTTTAAATACAATTGCATCTTCCGATTGAGATCTCTCAAAAGAGCTCACTGCTTCTCAGTCACTTTGGGGATCACTTTTCAATATGAAAGTGATAAAATCTGTTCCGAAGGATTTTTTCATCCAAGCTCTTTACTTCATCTGAGCTCAACATCAACTGGTCCATCATCTTCTTCTTGTGTTTCAATGTCTGTTTTGAGGAGCTAGCATCAACTGGTATATACAGAAACACATGTTTAAAGAATAAGGTATTTCTCGATTCAATAATCAAGTTCTTGTGTACCTCTGGTATTTGAAATTCATATACAAGTAACCTATAAGCAATGTTATTATGTGCATATCCAATAAATATGCAATCAATAATTTTTAGTTTTATCTTTATCCTTTTCGGATCATGCACCAAATTTTGGCCAAACACCCCTACACTCGTAAGTATTTAAAAGATAATTGTATTCCGTTCCATAAATCATAAGGGTTCTTATCTATTTTTTTCCAGGGCACCTTATGCAAAAGGTAATTAGGTGTCAACACAATCCCCCCCCCGGTATGTGCTTTAGTAGCCCAAAGTTAAATAGAAGAGCATGCATCATCTCTTTCATAGTACAATTCTTTCGTTTAGCAATATCATTTTGCTGAGGAGTATAGGGAGTTATTGTTTCGTGTTTGATCTCATGTTTAGCACACAACTTAATGAATGGTGAAACATATTCACCTCCTCGGTCACTTTGAATTGTCTTAATCTTTTTATTAAATTAGTTTTCAATCTCAACATTACATAGAATAAACTTCACTATAACTTTATTTTTTTACTTTTGAGAAGATATATAAAATATTATTTTATGTCATTATCAATAAAAGTGATGAAATACTTATTCCCACTACGTGTCAATATACACTTTAGGTCATACATGTTGGTGTGGATTAAGCTGAGTGACTCATTGCTTCTTTCAACATGTTGAAAGGATAACCTTGTAATTTTAACTTCAACATAAGTCTCACACTTATGTTTCAGGCAATGTGGAATGTAAGTATGTTTTACATATTAATTAATCTACACAGCACATCGTAGTTAACCTGTTTTAGTCTATCATGCCGCAAACACGAAAACTCAAGCATATAAATAGAAGAGCTTTCATTCTTATTAACTGTGGCCTTAATGGTTATTATACTGAGCTTAAATAGCTCATCAGTTACATAATTCTTTCTTAAAATATTCCATTCTTGAATAGTATAACTCTGTCTGACTCAAAAATAATGTAGAAATCATGCTTGCTTAGAAGTGATCTGAACACTAGATTCTTTCAAATCTTCAAAACATACAATATATTTTTTAGAGTGAGCTCCTTGCCCAAGGTCATGTTGGGATTCTTCCGTTTCAAACTTTGACCGTGCTCAATCACATTGGCTTTCATAGTAGTTTGAGAGAATAACTTTCTCTCTGAACTTTTATTGTCTTCCTCAATACAAAGTCTAAAAATGATTTGTTCCATGTTCATCTGCTTCCGTTTATGCTTTAGGTAGTTTTTGAAGTCCTTACAGTCGAGAGAAAGTTTCTTGATGATAGCAGCCACCTAGAAGGTTTCACTAAGAATCATATCTTCTGAGTGAATTTCATGCAGGATTATATGAAGCTTTTGGACTTGATTGATCACTGTCTTAGAATCAACCATCTTATAGTCCAGGGATCGACTCACGATGAACTTCTTGGCTCCCACATCCTTCGTCTTGTATTTCTCGTTCAGGGACTCCCTCAACTTCTTAGCCGTTCTCTTTATGTATACATAGTGAATAATGAGTCAGTAAGATAATTGAGGATGTAGCTTTCGCATAGGAACTCAGTAGTAGTCCATGCCTTCACTACACTGATGATCTGGACATCAATCGCATCCTCAGTAGTCTTGTGAGGCTCCTCAGTCAAGAATTGAGCTAGATTCAGCGAGGTCAAGTAGAAGAACATTTTCTGTTGTCATCGCTTGAAGTTTAATTCAGTGAACTTCTCTAGCCTTTCTCCATGGTTGATTCGAATATTTCCAATCGGGACAGAGGGATTGTCATGTGTTGAGTTTGTTGTATCTCAATGGCTTCCATGGCCATCTCAACAAAAAGAATTCGTTTTTAAAATGTTGAAGAATCTTTATAGGAGATAGAGGGGAAAATTTTGAATTTACAAAAAATCAAATTAATTTAGATTAATTTGTTGAGTGACCTGAGTAGATAATTTTAAACTGTCAAGCAAGGATGAGCTACTTGGGATGGTTGAGTTGTCTAGAAGACTGAGATACCTTGTATAGCCAAGCTAAGTTGTCGAGTTGAGCTACTTTATATGGCCAAGCTATCGAGCTGAGTTGATGAGGTTGAGTTGCCAAGGAGTTGCTGAGTCACCGAGGTTGAATCAACTGAGTGTCAAGGTCGAGTCAGCCAACTACCGAGTCAGTCGAGTGTCAAGTCAGTCGAGTGTCAAGGTCGAGTTAACCAAACAGCCAAGTGAGATCGAGATGTCGAGTCACCGAGTGTCGAGTTTTACATGACGTAATTTCTTTAAAATATATTCATCCCCTTCGACGGTGTTTAGAAGTCACGATGGACGTCTGTTTCAAAAGATACAATGGTGGACCGCGATCACTATCAAACACAGGTCGGTCGTGGCAAACTGAAACGATACCTGAATGTTGAAATGTTATCATGGGTTCTGCCGAGCGAAAAAACATGACAGTGAGGAAAATTTAGGAGAATGAAAGTGGAGGGAGATAATTTACTTCCACCCTCCTCATCCATTATGCAATTGAGCAGATAACAAAATTGATTCGAATGACAAAATATTAATTCATTCATTTGGGCAAATTTTATCCCGACCGATTCAACATTCAATGCGCATAAATCGTGCAAGCACACAAGTTAACTTGGGTCGGTACAATCTAGGTCTTGGATTTGCATCAATACCCGTATAATAGAGTCTCTCCATACATATGTTCATAATATTAATGCATATGGTGATGCAACATAAATTGATAATAAATTCATGAGACTTTCAATGTGAAATTAAAAACTCATGCACAATGGAATCTCTTTCATCCATCTCTTCTTATTTAATTTCCATTTAAATTTCCAACACCTGTCACCTAATTAACTTACGCCATTGAATATTTATGCATGCTTGATCTTGATCTCATCAAATATAAAAACTTGTAGTCCTAAGTGACGTTTGATAGAATAATGATTATTCTGGAGTGGAAGATTAGAGGAGAATTGTGGAAAGAATAAGTTTGAGAAATTGAAAAAAACAAAGAAAAAATGTGACGGCAAAGCCTCTAGGGTTTTTGCAAAAAAAAGTTTATTCAATCATCCAAACTAACTATAAACAGCTAAACACGCCTATACATATATAGACCATAAACCAAACTCTAATTTGAAAAAAATCAAAAATACTAAAAATAAAAATTTACTATAAATAGTAAAAATAAGTTCAGAGTTGTGGATGGAACACTAAACGATGTCAGATGAGTCCGAAAATGGATTGGTATGGGTTTTACCCATTACCGAATAAATTCTTTGGAAAAGCTTCGATTAACAACTGATCATATCTCATTCTGATATCCAAATCAAAAGTTATGATCCATTAAAGTTTGACTTCTCATATATCATCCCATGCATCATTAAGTGAGCAGGAATAGCAAAGGTTGGCATTTGAGTTCGTGTGATGATCCATTTAGGATAGTAAATATAAACAATATTTGACGGAATTAATTAATTAACTAAGGATTCTCTGTGAATAAATAAATATAGCATTGATCATCCGAGTACAACTTGGTCCAGAAGACTTACTGTTAATTAATTACTATCTCATAATTAAACTTAATTGGGTCTTTTTTTAGTATATTCTTTGGATGAGTTATAAAAGCACAGTCAACTGTATTACAGCAATCCATGAAGAATTTTGAAGGTTCCTTTGAACAATGCATCGATGACCAGAAGCCAGACCATCCACGTTGTTGTCAAGGAATATTCTGCTTCAGGTCAGCGTCAGACGCATCATCTCCTTAACTAGAACAAGCTAAGACTCAATCATATCACTTCCACCGTATCTTGGCATAAATTTTGTGGAGGCTAAATGAGGCCAAACGAGAGACGCATACGGCAACCCATTCGATCATTAATGGGGAAGAAACTAGGTAGCAGGCTGAGCATCCAAGTCTCCATCTCTTGCTAGTAGAATAATAACTTTATTTAGAATGGTCAAATTTTATTCACTTGTACATTTTATTTCGTGGAGAACAACGTGTGTGTGTATATAACCACATGGTATATTTTTCTGTTCATTTAATTCAATTACAGTAACACGATAAGAAACCTTGCAATATAGTAGCTAGCCTCCTCTTCCTCATATGCTAATCAGCATGCATATATATAATACGATGCTGCAGGGTCAGGGATGATGCATGTATATAATAACCTTGTAATTAACATCGTATGATATATACGATGCAGGGATGCATGATCTAATTAATATATATAATTGATTAAGAGGCAAATCTTCTACCACCGGATCCAGTCTCCCTCTGGCAATTGAAGTATGAAATAGCGACTGGAACTAGGTAGTTTTCGGTCAGGAAGCTTCTTGTGTTGAAGTTCTGTCGCACCTCCGGCAACGCAAACACCGTCTGCCTTCCCAGCTGTTTGAACAGCACAAACACCATCCTGTGAATTCCTAACGCTGGTCGCGGCCCCTCGTAGCATAATATTTCACGACCTAATTAATTAATTAAAACATAATAATTAATTACTCAAGTAGCCAGACTAAAGTTATACATATATGATTAATCTATATATGGAACTTGCATGACAACGACTAACTCACCAAAGTTCGCATTAGTTGTGCCAGGGATGTCTGTGACTAACCTATATACATAAATATACATAGTCAACTAAAGTTAAAGCATGAGGAATGTAAATTTTCAAATACTGATAGCATCACACCAGTGTAAGTACTCCCTCATTGATGGATTACTAGGGTTGGGTGCATCAGGATCCACCATCACCTGTAGTAATACAATACATATTTGTGTGTGTGAGAGAGAGAGAGAGTAGGAATTAAGTAATAAAAAACACTACATAAAACATACAAGAGTGTAGAAAGTGCTAAGATCATCTCCTCCAATCTCAACCCTAGGCTTGTTGACAATGGTGGATGGCCTAAACTCGGCACCATTTACTACTTGTCTAGCGCTGTATCGGATCCTAAGTGTGACGGACGTCGTAAACGGCTCCAAAACATCTCGTACAACTTCGCCCATCGTTCAGCACCTTCTCTCTCCAGGAATAGATTAGTGTACTGTTCTACTGAGGCAGCACATTCATACAACTTGCACTAGAGCTAAAACATTAATTCTATGCTTGGAGTATGCCCATCCACCTTCAGACGTCTATATATAGACTCTCAGTGCATTTCTAGCCTTATATTTATTGTGTCTAATACATCTCGATTGATTCTCGGACTTGGACTCTGTCTCTACATTTCTAGATCAAATTAACAAATTACGGATCTTCTCTACTTTTCTATTCAATTAATAAATTTAGGATCTCACCTTTAGGGACATCTCATTTTCATTCTGATTGAACATTTAGAGCTTTATTTGGCAGTGGTCCTTGGCTTTGGCAAATGCTTGTATATCCAGGGAAAAGGTTGAGGAATTATAAATACTCCTTTCATCGATTCCTATCTGATATATATGCTTACGTCCTTTTGATATAAAAAGCATCTTGCTTTTATAATCAGATGAATGAATATATTGTCAATTGTATTGTATGGCAAATATATCATGCTTTCGACCTAAAATATGTTTATGCTTATAAATAATCGCACATCACATCTAATTATGTAATTAAAGGTGCACACAACTTTATCCATACTACATGAAAATTAATTAATGACAATTAATATATTTAAGATTCATGCAGATGGCCTCTTGGACCATCGCTACCACACGATCGAAGAATCAATGGGGAGTTTTCCCATTTAATTAAAGAAAAATGTGATTGCGAGATGTGTGGAAAGAATCGGATGCTTTTGTTATCTCTTTTACTTTGATGAAAGAATAGATGCGATTGCTATTGATAGTCAATATATTTATAAAATTATTTCCCATTATAATCAATCGTCATTTACCATTTATGTACAAGTCTTAATCAGATGAGCATCGATCATTGATATATAAATGTGAAGTCTTAAATATGAAGAATAGCATAAAAGAAGGATAAGATGAAGTTCGTTCTGTTTGCACTGTATACGTCATAATGTATTCCGTACGTAGCTAGAACAGCAAAACTATGTAACATCTAATTAATCTGTCATTATATGTCTAATACTTGAGCTTAACATAAACTTGAAGCAGTATCGCAGGCTGCTTGTCTACCTTATACGTAACGTAACTGCATGCTGCGTCGAATTTGAGGCACCGTCCGATCATAGATGGATGTAGTAGAGCCGTCGAACGTTATGTACATGCGCGTTGCTCATCCGAGGTAGACTTTGCATGGGACCACCGTGTGGCCCACCCTGAACCCAGGCACGACCGTGAACCCAACCGCGGTCGAATCGTCCTCATCGATTTCTTCTGCCGTGCTTTCCATGTAGACCTCGGAGAACCGGCTCCCTTTCCTGGCGTGGAAGATGGACCTGTCCTCGAAGGAGAAAAAAATACAATGGAGGAGCCACACTCGCCTGGCCATCTCTGCAAATCTGGCAAAGAATGCCGAGTTTGGGAGGCTCCATCCGGAGCTTACTGCGTCCCTGTGGTTGAGATTGCCGAAGAATGATGATTCCATTTTGGGGTGCACCAGAGACAGGTACTTCGCCCTGAGAAATTTCCCAGCTGCTGGATGCTGCCATAGCTTCTGAGGAGATATGATGTCTCTGAGCTCGGTGAATTCGTCGAAGAACTGGCTTCGACGCCACATTGTTCGGTCAGCCGTCGAGGTTGTAGCTTTTATGGTGGAAATCTGAGAACATTTGCTGGCAAACGTAAGATTGGAAGGTTATGCCCCGGTGGCGGGCGCCTAGGAGGAGCACACCCGGTTGGATTGCGCTTGCAGCGGCGTCAAGATCCCACCCTGCTGACTCCATCTGCTTCACCAAGACTTTGACCACGGATCGGATGGAATTGATAGCGAATTGAAGAACGGTGAGGAAATTGTTTGGGGTTAAGCCGGAGAGTTGTAGCCCGTCGAAGGATGAGAGTGAATTTCCGGGGTGAAGCTTCGACTCCAAAAATTCATTCTTTTTCTCAGATTCAAGTAGTTCGGTCTGCAGGGAAAGGACCTCAAAATCCATGAGCTTGAGATCAGACTCCAACTTGGCCTTGGTGATTCGATACGTCTTGATTAGATTCCTCTGCTCTTCGATCTGAGCAAAGACAGCTGAGCTAGAATCGGACACGGCACAGGGAATGGCCAACCGGTTCCGGAAGTATGAGTGCTTGAGCTCCGAAATGCGTCTGAGCTCGGAAACGATTGCTAGATCTGAAGACTGTATCAGGTTCGGTTCATAGGGTGAATGAGCCATTTGGAGCTGAGCGTAGGTCGCTTTGATGGCAGAGATGCTGGCAAAGAGATAAGCGAGGAGGGACTCCATGGTTTCTCTGTCTTTCGAGGATAACCTCTGCTGTGGCTTCTCGTACTCGACCTTGTACAAGCCATTGCCGCCTTCGGAGATGATGCTTGAGTAGTCACTGAAGGTTTGGGACAGCTTGAGCTTGTGGACTGAACAGGAATCTTCACTGGCAGAGCTAGTGAAGGAGCGGCGGAGGCGGAAAATTTTGTTGAGTGTACAAGCGAAAATTCCCGACTTTGGCTGCGGTGCCGGTTGGGTGTACTCCATAGCTGCTCTGTCTCAACATTTGAACACACAACACAGGAAGCTCAAAAAAATTAGAGCAAAAAATGGCTAGAGAAGAAGAACACGGCTATTTCAGGCAGCAGATTCTTAATCCAAAACAAAGTTTTCTATTTTATAGGTGATCTTTTTAGGAGACATCTATCTGTTCTACTTTGAAGAGAAATGAGATAATTAATTTGACAAAGCACGAAGAACAACAATAACTTAAATTAAAGAGGAACACATTAAACTAATACATGCCTAGAACAGAGAAATTTTTAAAACAAAATGCAACATAACTAGATATGTCTAAACATGCCTAGAATACGACTTTAACTAGTTAAACAATATATGAGTTTGGACACTCAACGAGAAGGAAGAGAAAACACTAATTACTCTCTTCATTATAAAAAAAAATCTAACTTTTTTTTTATGGACTCTGTACTATTAAATCACACATCTTTATTTACTGTTTTTCATTTAATCTCTATGTCCCCATCCACATTCTTTATTTTGAGAGAAAAGAACAGTTTTAAAATTTCACTACTGCTAAATATAAAAATCTTGAATCTCATAAGTTTTTAATAGACAATATTGAAGACGGCGACTGACATTTAGGACATGAAGATCCAAACCTAAACCGACTGGAGTTCGGTGCACTAGACTCTGATGCAGATCAAACAACACAAACAGCATGCAACCTTTTTAAGGCATCCCACCCTCTGGAAGTAGAAGATGGTATTTACCTTGATTAGAACTCATGGCCTAACTGGTATATGCAACAAGTGTATGTAAACTGCTGCCTCAATGTCTAAACCACAGTGATGAGAACTCTCTTAAAGTATCTATTGTTCCTTGTTCCAGAGCTTCAATTATTATCAAGGAATCAACTCGATGTTACTATCTCTAAGATGCCTCCAAAGAGAACAGAGCACAAGTATTCCCCAAGGACCCACACACTGCCACAGCACAACCAGTGCCACATGTTCCATAAGAAGTTCCAGGTACAGAGCATTTGTCCATGGAACAAATGGACAATTTTTTTCAGAGGCGAGGAGGATAGACAAACCTCCAGATCAGAGTGGAGAACGTGATCGTCGCAGCCAAATCAGATGCAAACGTGCTTCCACTCACCTTTTCTTGAGCTCACACACCTACCAACTCTCTCAACAACTATTATTTATCATGAATATGCACAGAATATATATGAGCCCAATATGGTAGGGAGACTATGTATGTGAATATATTTGTGTATTTTTGGCTGCATGCTAATGAAAGAAACACACATAGCAGAAATGCATGCATAGGAACTACAGCAATTTAAACTAGTTTGGTCACAGAAGAGCGTGCCAGAATGCATAGTGTCTTGGCAATTTAAACTACAGCAAAAAGCGTAAAATCAAATTTAAATCGTACATAGATTTTTGCAAACAAAAAAAAAGACAGAAAATTTTCTACGCTATTCTCATCCAAAACAGAAGCTAGGATTTAGATTACGAGCGTTGCGAACTACCGAAGGAATCTCTTAGAACCGAGTCAAGAAAACGCACCAGCAAACCAAACTCGAATAGTCAAATGGCGAGGTCGGCAGAACGAGAAGAAGCGGAAATAGATTGCTAGCTTCTCTCTCTTACCGCTCGCTAGCCACGCCCACCGCCGTCACATACTATCGCGTCACATCTAGAACAATCATTGGAAGACAACTACCTCAGGCGCCTTTTCGACCGTCCATGGACGAAGCAATCTGACGGCGAACGACCTAAAAGTCGAATCTTCGAACGCTTCTACCTCCTCTTCCTCCCGTCTCCAAACCCGATATCTCCCTGCGCGTGATCGACGCTCGGGGAGAGTGACCGAGGGGAGAACGACGAGAGGCGATGGCTGAACTCTGAAGCACGAAGTGGAGGAGGGGAAAGAGAAGCGAGAGAGAGAGAGAGGACGCAGCCTTGGAAAATGAAACGAAAAGCCTCGGTGCGTAGCGGTTGTTCATACCCTAAAATACCCAAAATATCCTTATGCCTTCTTGCATGTCTACGATAAAAAAGTCGAGGGTAAATATGGGAAAAGGGAATGATTTCACACGAGGTAGCGTAGTATGTTCCAGCTGGATTTTGGAATGGATTTATTTATTTCATTTTATATTTTTATGCTGTTGTTGCTATTTTAATTTTTTTTATTTCTCTTTTTGATTAGTTTATTAAGTTGGTATTGGGTATTTTTGGACAATATTATCAGTTTATGAACAGTTTGTCCTAAACTTCACTAAGGAAATTGTTGGCAGATGTTGCTAAGTTTGGACGGACTTACACTGAAAGATAGCATGACTAAGTTAAAATTAGGAAATTATTCATACAAAGATTTAAGAAAATTAAAAGAGTACAATAATACTCATTTTGGTTAAACTCGTAGATTCAATATTATATAATATCTATTTGATATGAATTCAACGAGGTTATAAATAAATTTAGTAAAAAAGATTCAAAAGTGTAATAAGATTGATTTGAAAATTATTCAAAGTCTGCGGCTGTATGTTCTATGATGTTTTACCTCCTTCCGTCTCTTCGTCTCTCTCCATCTTCTTTCGCTAGAGGGCTGTCTGAATGGAAACCCGTCCCGAATCCAATGCTTCGACAATGGCTGCTGATTCCTTTCCACGTGCATCGGGACCCACGACGCGATACCGTCCATTCGTCACAATCATTCGCGACTCTTTAAGCCAACTCGCTGTTCCACACTCGAAGAAGCCCGTTCAACTCTCATCGACATTTACAGACGAAGCCTGTTTAAGGGCCCATCGCATGCTCTCGAAGCATGAGAGTTGTTCGACGATATGCGAAGGAGAGGGATCGGCCCAACCGCCATCACGCCTTTGCTACTTTGATTTTGGGTCTCTATGCCCGTTCCATATTGGATGACGCTTTGAAAGAGACGATGCTGAACTGCTGAACAGTATAATGTGAAGCCCGATGTCTTTTGTACACTTCTCCGCTGACAGGTCTCTGCGGAGATGCCAAATTGGACCTCACGCTTCAGCTAGAAAGACCTCGAGCAGGAAAGGAGTGGTGGTTGGTATTCTAGAGGAAATGAAGCGAATTGGGGTAAAGATATATGTTGTGGCTTACAATGCAACGCTTGGTGAGTTCTACAAAGATGACAAGGACTTCGATGCTGCCTCGGGGACTCTGAATGAGACGGTGAGATAAGGATGCAAGCTGAATGTTGTAAGTTACAGCACGATCATTATTAGATTTTCTGAGACAGGAAGGTGGAGAGATGCAAGTGAACTACTGTTTGATCATAAACCAAGAAGGGGATGCTCCCCGATGCTGTCTTTCCGGACTTTATTCAATGGATTCCATGATGCAGAGCAATTTCGAAGAGAGGGCATGGTTATGAGATGGCTTTTTTTGGTGACATTGTTGAATATGGTGACATTGTTGAATAGAGGGAGCATTGGAATTTGGTAGGGTTGACTTTGACTAAATTTGGTGAATCCAAATGCTATGGGCTCTAATGAGTGGGACGAGGCGATTGGAATTATATTGATTGAGCCGCGGATGGTCGGGGAGATTTTGGGTGAATGGTCTCGTACATCACAACTTAGACAGATGCTGGATCTGTCCATCATGGAAGAAGAACGCGATGCCGCGCGAATAGATTTTTTTTAGTAAATAATAAAGGTAAAAACTAATATTCTAAATGATAGGGTAAAATAATGAAAAAAAAGTAGGTAAATAATATTTGGGCTTTCAAACAATATTATGTTTTTTATTTATAACATAATTTGAAAATAATTCTAGAAGCATGAAAAGATTTAGAAGGCATTGGAAAATGCTGTTTAACATCGCGCCTCGCACGGACTGACCATTTCGTTCATTGAGAATCCCTCAGTCACGACGTTGCGATATCAAAAGGGCCGGGGGACACACCATCCGGCCCCACAAAAAGCCCGTCGACACTACTTAGCTTTGCCACGGAATAGCCTGTCTACACGGATCCGTTGATTAATACAACGACTTCGGAAAGTCAATTGCCGCCGCCGTCATGTAGATCCCTTCACCAATAGCCACTCGACACGTCGCACTACGAAGATTCACCAGCCACTTGTCTTGTCAGTCATTGACCAAAACACAATTCTTCGGTGTTTCGAGCAATATACGTGTCCCTTCCAGTGACGCAGCTTCGCGCCTCTTTTCGCTGTCCTTGCCATGCAAGCTAACTGCCTACCGACCTACCTTACATGAATTACCAACGCGGCCTGTCGTAATTGGACAAGACTTTACTTTCCTTGGGCGCTCATCTTGCTCTGTGTCTGTCGGCGCGATCGATGTGACCGCTCGATTTTATTAACATACAAAACAACGCGGAAACTTCTATCCGCACTTTACTTCTCCATGTAGGCTTGCATTCCTCTCTATATATATCGCCTTTAAGAAGAATCATAACCCACTAATTCAATCATTATTCCTTAAGAGTAAGCTTCGCGTTATTGAAAGTGAGATCGGCAATATGGCAGTAAGTTAACTGTTGCACTTTATTGTTTTCGATCCACATGCAACTGTCAAATTGCCATTTTATTTCATTCACTGTTATATATCGATCACAATATATATGTTTGCATGAATTCAGATTATAGAGATGTGCGTGCATATGGACTGCTCTGGCTGTGAGAGCAAGATAAGGAAAGCTCTGCTAAAGCTCGAAGGTGAATATTGTTTCTCTTCGACTTATGAATACATATATGTTTTTAAAAATAAGAAAGTTAATTGAATGAATTATTACAGGGGTACATGACGTTGATGTCGACATGGCGCGACAGAAGGTGACTGTGACAGGGTGGGTGGAGCCGAAGAAGGCGCTGAAAGCGGTGAGGAAAACGGGGCGACGGGCGGTGCTGTGGCCTTATCCGATGAACGCCGACGAGGTGATGTACCAGCAGGCGTACAACGGGCCTGCAGCTCCGCCGTTCATATTTAATGCTGTTCCGAACTCTTATAATTACCGGAAGCACGGCTACGACGACCCGAGCTTGTACGGGTATTACCGACGGCCGCCACACAGCGACATAATCGACGAGAAGGTCGTCACGATGTTTAGTGATGATAACCCTAATGCTTGTTCGATCATGTGAAATTGCATTTACGTTCTGTTTTTTGGTGATTATTTTTTTTATACATATTTTAAATAAGTAAATGCAAGGTGTACTTAATAGTTGTTCCAGACATTTTAATATTATGAAAATGTTTTGTCCCTCAAAATCTTAATTAATTAGATACCGATTTACTAAGTACCTAATTAAATTTAAATCATCATCGATAATTTGAATTAAATATTCTGAACTATTATATTTTTTTTCAACTCGAGAATTTATTTAAAATTAAAACATCGAGGCTTAGGATTTTCTGAATAAAAACCTTGAGTTCAATTTAAGCCTGATAGGTGTTTTAATAAATAAATTTAAATATGATTAAAATAGGATTGGGTTAATTTACGTTACGCCCCCGCTAGATACTATCGTATCGCCATGTCACCTTTCTGACGTCACGTGGAGGCGTCTTCTCCAGATACTTTCCTCGGCTGACGTGTTGGGCAAGGCATTCGAACAGGCGAAGGAGCGATGAGCTCGAGTCGACGGCGTCACAAAAAATGGAAGCTTTTCGTTCTCTTACTGGCGCCCTCGCATCGCCGGTTGACAGCTTCTCCTCTCTTCGCAGCTGTGATTGTTGATATATATTAGCTGATTTGATTCCTGAATTAGATAGCCAAATTATCGAATCCTTCTCTAAATCTTCTTCGGTTCGTACAGCCCGAGAGTCTTGGCCCGATTCCTCCGCTTGCTCCTCTTCCCTGCGTCCTTCTTTTCCTCTCCTTTTCTCCGTGGCGTGGGCCTTTCTTGCGCTCGCTCTCCCTGCCGCCCGTTCCCTCCATCTCCATCGCTGCCCGACTCCGAAGGTAGGCCTTGTTTTTGTGTTTTTGTTTTTGTTTTATTTTCGTTTTAAGATCGGCAGGATAGATTGGGGAGTTATGAACCGGAGAAGATAATGTGTGTTTTGGGGTGGGAGATTAGGGTTTGTTTGGAGGGTTTAAGATTAATTTCACTCTCTTTGGTAATTAGAAAAGTTGGCCTTTGGCATGCAGGTTTTGGTGATTTGTGATGGAGATTCGGATCTTGAAAACAGGAAGAAGTCTCGGTAGAGTTTCATTCATTAATCCGGAGCGTGGAGCGGAGATTTGGGGGGTTTGATTATCGCGATTCGGAGCAGGGAGAGGAAGGTGGGGGTGGGGATTCTACTTGTTGCCTACTTCTATTGGTTTTCCCGTTGACTTTTCATTTTTGTATCGAATGCCGGGTGAGGAATTTGTGAAATAATAGTAGGGGAAAAGAGATTTTTTCTGGAGGTTCCTTCAATTCGTCTGGGGACATCTCTCTGTTGGTGGGATTGATGGGGAATAAGATTGGGAAAAAGAGGCAAGTGGTAGATGAGAAGTATACAAGACCTCAGGGGTTGTATCAGCACAGATACATCGATCATAAGAAGCTGAGGAAGCTCATTCTTGATTCCAAATTGGCACCTTGCTACCCACGTCTCGATGACCACTCTTTAAATCTGGAAGAGTGTCCCATTTGCTTTCTGGTACCTTCGCTGTTCAATTTCACTTTACTGTTGTTGTGATCTCTTTAAGAAATTTAGTCTGGAAAGCCTTGTATTTTGCTCATCCTTGGATTCTGGGATGACTTCGTTAAGTATACATTTTGTGTCCAGTATTATCCAAGTCTTAACCGATCCAGGTGTTGCATGAAAGGCATATGCACAGGTACTTTGCAAATTTGTGTTCACTGTACAATGTAATTAATTATTAGGTTTTTATTTACTTGTATTTTTTTAGTTGATCTTCTCATGTTGGTTTCTTTTGCAGAGTGTTTTCTTCAGATGAAACCATCACGTTCCACTCGCCTAACAATGTATCCATTTTCTTTATTCTAATTTCTCTGGTTCTAACTTGCATTTTATTACTTATATCCTATAAGTAATCAAGTGTTGAATAAATAATCTCTGCTTGACTTGGAAGATGTCCCTTTTGTAAAACTTCAAACTATGCGGTGGAATACCGTGGGGCAAAGACAAAAGAGAAGAGTGTAGAACAAGTTGTAAGTTTTTCAATTTCCCTGCTTCTGTTGGAATTTCTGTAAAATGGGTCTTACTTGCCAAGATTACTGCCTAAATGCAGGAAGAACAGAAGGTTATAGAAGCCCAAATAAGGATTCAGCAGCAAGAGCTGCAAGATGAAGCTGAAAGGATAAAGAAGAGACAAGATATTAATTCATCAAGCATAATAACAACTCCGACAGATGTTGAATGCCAGGATATAAGTAATGAGAAATGATAGAGAGCAGGAAAACATAGCAGGAATCGTAGCATGATACACGTGGCGATCCACGTGTGCCATGCCACGTAGCCTGCCACGTCGGTTCCTGCTATGTTTTTAAAAAAATCTCACGCCGATCGACGTGATTCGCGGATCGCACGTGATTCTTCGCCAAAAACCTTCGGCGCCAAAAACCCCGCTCGGCCGCTCCTCTTCGCCGCTCGATTCCGCCCTCGCTCTCGCCCGCGCTGCCGACGCCACATTCGCCCTTCTTCTTCCTTTATATCTTCCCCTTTCTCCTTCACCTCTCCTAAGAAATTCGCCCTTTCTGCGCTAGTCGCCTCTTGATCCTCGTTAGGTTTGATTCTTGGAGATGAAATTTGGGAAGAACCCCAGCAACCAGATCGAGGAGACGCTGCCGGAGTGGAGGGACAAGTTCCTCTCCTACAAGGACCTCAAGCGGCGGCTCAAGCTCTTCTCCGTCGCCGAGCGGCCGGCCAAGCGGTCCAAGGTGGTCGATGAGGGCGCGGCCGGCGACAACGCTCCTTCCTCTACGGCGGTGGAGGAGGAGGAGTTCGTGAGTCTCCTCGAGGCCGAGCTCGACAAGTTCAACACTTTTTTCGTTGAGAAGGAGGAGGAGTACATCATCCGCCAAAAGGTATGGTGTGTATTCTTGCCCGGTTTCGAGTATTAGTATGGATTGATTAATGGAAGGCTTCGATTTCAATTCCGATACCATAATCTTATGTCGTTTGATGTAGTATATTTCCAGTTAGATGTGGATCTACTCGATGGAGAAATTGGTTTGATGAATTATACTTTATTTTGAGATCTGGAGAGGATGAAAAATGCAATATTGTTACTAAACTTGTTTTTATAATTAGCATTTGTACATTACACCTACTCCTCTTCATCCAAAAGAGAGAGCGGGTAGATAAGTTGATCTCGAGAAGGATACGAGTGTACGTCTGATTCAGTTTTCCTTGTTCCTGGTTACTTTTTACACTTCTTACCTTCATGGCTAGACTAATTGTATCAACATGAATGTGTGAATTTGCAGGACTTGCAGGATCGAGTCACTGAAGCCATCTCTAGGGATTCCAAGGAGGAGTTGATGAAAGTGAGGAAGGAAATTGTAGACTTTCATGGGGAGATGGTTCTTCTGGAGAATTACAGTGCCCTTAACTACACGGGTAGGTTTCCGTAAGAATTCAACTTTTTCTTGATCTATTCTTTTGTAGTCTATGGTCCACATTAAAGATTTTTTTTTCTGTAGCTTATTTTCAGTATTCTAACATATAAATTAGTATATTCTGTAGATCTCCCAAATTATCTAAGTTGTGATGGATTGATATCCCTCTGATTTTATGTTCCAAACCTTTGTTTTTGTTTTTTGAACTTGTATTTGTCATTGCAGACAATCCATATTTCAGTCCAGCATAAATTAGCACTTTTCACTTCAGAGGCAATTTATTGGTTTTATTCTACGTTTATGTTTTCTAATTGATCAGATTGATTAGAAAGGGTGTTGGAGTAGCTTGGGAAATTTGTTTTGCTAGGTTGTGATAAATTAGCATTCAGCAGAATAGATGTTTGGTTTTCTTATTGTGTCAACTAGGACATCTCCATAAGATGAATCATGGATTATCCAAGACAACATCTCCCCTCATCATCTATGTATAGTCATCACTTGGTTCTTTGCTTGCGATTATGTCAAAACTGGATCACATATAAGTTTACAATTATCTGCAGTGTTGTTGATCAACTGTTCTGTCCCTTCTTTTGGTCCATTTTTTTGTGCCCACTCATTTAGATCGTTTATTAATGCTTGTTTGTGAAGATTTCAGGTCTAGTGAAGATACTGAAGAAGTATGACAGCAGAAGTTCAACAATCAGTTTCTTTTCACAGCTAAGGAGCTTCTACATGAATAATGATATCTATTTGGTTGTCTACAGGGCGTGCTCTGGTTTTGTGGATGATGAAGAGGAACAATGATTTCTCAGCTTCATCTGTTCCTTTCTCCAATGCACTACACTTGATGTTTCCAACAAAGATGATAGTTAAAGTTATCATTAGGTTTTTCATGATGCTGCTGTTTGAAGAGGAGCTAATGATTTGGTGCAAGACTGTACTTGTTTCATTCTAACCTGAGAAATTACAATTCCATTCAAGAAACTAACTTTCAATATTCAATGTATGATTTTGTAAGTCGATTTCTATGAATTTTTCCTTGTCAAATATATACATCTTATTTGGTGTTGGAGCTCTAAACTGGTGTTCTGTGATGCCCTAATTCTTCGTGGTCTTTGATGATTGCTTTCATATATTGTCCTTCTGTATTTTGAATTTATAAATTATCATTTTTTTTATTTTTGAATGGACATGCTGTTCTGCTAACTTCTTTTATCAGTTTTTTCTATTAGATTTTTTATGTGCAACAACCAACCTCTTATTTTCTTAGTTGGTTGGTTTTATTGGTAAGTAAATAGTTGATGACCTCGCTTCCATCACCTTCCTCGTTGGTCCCTTATGAAATTGAGTGCCCGTGTATGCAATAATAGAGACGGTACTATGTAGCATTTGCAGACGTGATTATTATGTTTATCATGTTAGGTGCTATTGCATCGTTGATCCAATCTGTTTCCACCATGGTATGCACATCAAATTAAGCTGAAAGCTATATTTTTCCTAACATGATTTTCTTCTCCACTGCTTGACTTGTTTAATCTCCATTATGATGTTAAGAGAAAGAGCAATTGTGGTGATTCTCGTTTAATATATTTGAGGGAGAACAAATAACAGGAAACTTGGAATATGCTAAACCAAAGAACAGGAATAAAAATCTCTAAAAAGAAAAGTATGTTTCCAGTACTGGTCGAAATAATTAACTGGTAGGGATAACAAAATTTTTCTGATAGAGAACTCATCAGAATTGTTGTCCAAAATAATTTACACAAATATTTGCACAGCTAAACACTGCATATACAAATCTTAGTTTCAACTCTTGCGAAGATATTCACTAGTGTTTAGCATGAAAACAACAGAGAATGCATAGCCATAAGATTTCAAATTCCCTTTCGTCAGGAACCAACCGATGGTCCAGCACAACAAGAGGCACAGGCTTACAAGTGCCTTGCTTCAAGTTTCGTAACAGATCAGGCCAGGGAGCTCTCAACATATTCCAGTGCCCTTCATTTGACATGTTCGATTGTTTCTTCGTCACCATGGGCTTTTTCATATTCCAGATACTTCTTGAAGAGGAACTACAAACAAAGACCAGCATGAGCATGAACATCATGAACATGGTGATAGAAAAGAGAGCATATCCATCCTTGATCAATAAATCAGAATGCATATTTATTCAGTTAAGCTAAGGAATATCTACCAAAAGCATTTAAGTTCCTGATATGCAGAAACAATGGGCGCAAACAGTAAATACGCTGAAATGTGTTGTTAAAAAAAATACAACTATGAAAACCCCTAAAATCATTTTTAAAAATTGATCATGCCTTGCAAAGTAGAAATGTTCCTTCCACTAGTGGTAAAATGAAGCATAAGGTACATGGAAAAGAAACGGTAGTTACAGGCCAAACACCACTGAAGATTATGAACAGCACAACAAAACCAGCATATCCATATGGGAAAATCTACAAAGAAAATTAAATTCCTAACAGAAAAAATTAAGAGCCAACAACAAGTAGGATGAGGAAATACACTATTATCAAAAAATCAGGATACGAGAATGTAAGAAAAAAAATGTTAGTACATACAATGTTGAAGAGTTTGCCTACGCTGGTATTAAGAGGGCTTCAATAGATTTTTGCAACACACACTGTTCATCATTTTCCTTCTCAAGTTATCTTTTTCTACTACATCTTCAAAGGAGACTTTGAACAACACGCTGACCTGTTCTACCAACAAGGAAATCTTAAATCAAACATGTCAGGTACAAGCTTAACAAACGTTCCTCAAATATATAAGCTTATCTCCCTGTGATCCCCAGATGCCATGGGGAACAAGTTAAAGTTTCTTTGGGACACTAACCTGAGAGCGCGGCGGCGAGCAAAGGGAGAGCGCGGAGCGTGGCGAGCAGAGGGCAGAGGGAGAGGAGTGCAGAAGGAGAAGAGAGGCGCTGAGGAAGAAGAGTGCAGAGAGAGAGAAGAGAGGCGCGGAAGAAGAGTGAAGAGGGGGAAGCAGGGGAGGTGGCGAGGGGAGAAGAGAGCAGAGGCGGTGGCGAGGGGAGAAAGAGCAGAGGGAGAAGAGAAGCGGCGGGCTCAAAAGAAGAGAGGAAGCGGCGAGTAGGGAGAGGCTCGGTTAGGGTTTGGAATCGAAGAGAGGAAGCGGGGCGAGCAGCGGAATCGGGAGAAGCAGTTCGGATCGGAGAGAGGCGGAGGAGGGAGGAGGCTCGGTTTTTTTTGGCGCCGAAGGTTTTTGGCGAAGAATCACGTGCGATCCGCGTCTCTTCCTCCTCCGCGCCGAAAACCCTCGTCTCTTCCTCCTCCTCCTTCGCCAGGAATCTCCACGCCGCTCCCTCCTCCTCTGACGAACGCTGAAGGAGTTT